>NC_084961.1:18936410-19285849 GCF_949316205.1 Platichthys flesus | reverse complement strand
GACTCAAGCCTTGCAACACACCACATAATAAGGCTACAAATGACCCATAATGCGCACAATAAACAACATCTTACATCAAAATAGAAAAAGTTTCACATATATGCTCAAAAAAGGCTCCAACTCTCAACAACAATAACACACAGCCACTCACACTATAAATCCCATCTGCAAGCATAATATGTGAGCAAGCATCTGACCAAATTGAGTGATTTTGAACAACTTTTATACATGATGTTGTTTAGTTCTGGATGAGTTCATGGTGAGTCAAAAACTCAGAATGTGTCAAAATATGACCACAGGCAGCCCTACTTCATCCAAACCCTGAACCCTTATTTAAGCTGCCAGCTGTTGAGGCTATCGGACAGTCTGCTGTCAGCAAAATGAAAAGACAGGAATGACAAAATCATTTTCCAGGAAGACATTTTCTAGGTCTGGAAACCTGAATTTTCCAAGACGCATGGCACCCTGATAAATACAGGGAGACAGTGTAATCCGCTTAGAAAAATAAAAGAGCTTCATTAAAACCTTCACGTGAGATAATTGAACCAGGCTAAATAAAGAAGGCATTCAGTGTCATTACAGCCAAGTATCTCGTCACAGCACCGGAGGAGGCCACTCTCACAGGGCTGGCTCATCGAGCCAAGGCCCGCCGGCTCGCCAAACAGCTAGGTCTGCGGCCAACTCACTTCCTTTAAAGGAAATTTCCAGCAGCTGTGTAAACCACGGGGGTTTATTCAAAGGCACCCCCCACTCTATGGAAAAGGCTGGCAGAGGGGAAGCAGGTAAAGACTGACTTGTGAGGAGGGAGCCCCTGTTAGGGTTAATGCATTTGACAGGCCTCTCAAGACACTGGGCTAATAATATGCAGGTGAAATGAAAAGTGGTCTTTAAGAAAATGAAAGGGGAATTCTGTGCGTTTAACACAGCCTTGTAAAAGTCATCATCTTCCCTCCACTTCCCTGTATTTATGAATGGGACTTTCCTCTAAAATGGGGCAGGAGACAGTTAACGTTTAACTAGTCTCTGGTATGAAGACATTTGACACACATATCTGTTGGCAGAGTCATCCATTTTCCTCCTGAAAGCCCCTTACGTTCATGAAAGTGTGTTCTTTCCAAAAAAAGAGACACAAACCGTGATGCATTCAACTAAAACGGTCAAATGTGGCCAGACACAATGAGCTCCAGCTGCAATGGCCAACATCAAGGTCACTTCCTGCCAATGTGTAAATCACTGACAAATATTGACTTTGACAAACAAATAGCTCTGGCCCACTTTCACTAGTACACAACAATAGCAGCCACCCACCCCCCACAACATCATTCAAGAGACCTTTGACTACTACTTAGTTAAAAGCATTGTTGTACTATAAAATTCAAATTAAGTAATTTATTTAGCCTTATTGATGATGAAGAAATATTTCTATTATCATTATTTTCACATTATCAAGATTTACAGGTCTAATGCTTTCATGACGTTACTATTCACTATTTACTATTCATCAACTTGACAATAAGTTGTAGGAGCTAGTTTCTCGTCAAATATCACTTTTGAAAACCCAATAAATTCCACTAGCAGAGGCCCCCCTCTCAAGTTGGTAAATGTGATTTATATCCTCCCTATCAACTCCAGAAACCTTAAGAAAACTACATACACAATCTGATACTTTGTCTACTCTAGCATGACATGAAAATGACTTCGCCAATTTGCCTGCTTTTCTGATTACATGCTGCAGATCAAAATTGCTACAAATCAGCCTCTTTCCTGATAGCACACAGAGAGGGGGGAAACTCCAGGGTGTGACTACATGAACGCAGCCAGAAAGGAGGAGGGTGTTCTGACTACCAGAGGGACATGCTCTTAGCCCTGGAGACAGGTAAACACTGACAGCCACCAACACATTGGACAGGATGTTACATCGTGCAAGCATTCAGTGTGGCTTCCTGCCCAGGTATCCCTGGACAGCATGCAGCAGAGAGAGGAAGGGCTCTTTGGGTGTGCCTCCCTTCAGATCAGCTGCTCATGCTTTGACTTTGGCTTCATAAATGGAATGACAGGAAACCTCCTCCCACCACAGAATCCAAGACACACACAAACGCACGCATGCATGCACGCACACATTGGCTTGCAAACATTTAGTTTAAATATGAAGTGTTTTGTGGACTCAAATACTACACCCCCCCCTCCATCAGCATAGGGGTGAGTAGAAATTGGGTGTAATTATAATTTTTCTGCGAACTATCTCTTTAAGACCTGTAGTCAACATTTGCATATAGAGCAGTAGAGAAATATGACCATAAGTGGTCACTTGAACCATCCAAGACACATGTTATTCAGACGTAGAAAGGGCCATAAACCCCATGATCGGTCATCAGTATCAGCCGATAGAACTTAAAACAACAATGATCTGCAATTGGCCCAAAAAAACCTGATCGACACACCCTTAGTTTTGCACGTGGCCGTGAAGGGGTAGTGTTGTCCCAGTTCTCTATGTGATGTATGGGTAGTGTTCATTTAGCCCCCCCCCCAAAAAAACCTAAGGGGTAGATGGAAATCCCTGAATGCTTTATGAATAAAACAAAGCAAATCAACATGGTGAGTACTGAGGGTAAAATCCTCAAAATGTAATTGTTAAATCTTGCAAAAGAATCAGGAAATGTTTAAATCCAGCGGAATATCTTATTTTGATCCTGTAGCAAATGAAAATGTCATTTAATCACTGTGACAACCATTTAAGGAAAACAGCTACTCGTGCCATCAAAACAAAGATGGCACGAGTGTCACAAGTAACGTCCGTTACTCCTGTGTCCCGTATATAAAGTTTGAATATCTAGGGGTAGGGCCATGGGAGACGAATTGAGACAGGGCAAAAGTCTTACTTTTACAGAAAGTACATAAGGTTTCCAAAATGTCACAAATATAATCACTTGGTTATGGACCTTAAGGGATGGAGCATTTGGACTGTGGTCAGTCAAACCAAAAAGATTTAACTCACCTACAACCATGAGTGTGAACTCAAATCCCCTCTTCACAGATTTCCTATAAACTTGATTGGGAAGATTTGCAAATCCCACATAGCCCTCGAGGTTCTTCTGTTGCTGTGGACCGCAAATAAACATGGTTAATAAATGTTCTCCTTTAGAAAAAAGTCAATAGTACATGAAAGGTTGTGGAACATTGTTCTATAAACTAGCTCAGAACTGTCTTTTAATACAGATACTGTGTCACAAAGACAAAAATATGTACAATTGACAAAATTATCAATTAATGAGCATTTTAGCAATTTGAGCATGAGTCACTTTACAGTCTATATTCAGAGGCCTTGCAGGTTGATGAGAATAGACAGCAGAGTACTTACAGCTGGATTGGAGCAGACAGGTTGTCAGGATGATGAAAAGGTGACAGCAGAACGCAGCAGTCAAAACAGGCAGGTCAAGGAGGCAGGAACAAATCCAGGGAGAAAAAAAGCAGAGAAAGAAATAAGCAACAGAAACACAATTCTATTGGCTCGACCAATACACTGCAGATAGAGACACAGAGTATTGATGTAGCTCAGTGAGTTACTGAGTTACTAATCCGGAGAGGCGGTGGTCTAGTGGCAGAAACTTGGACTATGGGCAGAGAAGGTCTCTGGTTCGTCTCTGGTTCGACTCCACGGAGAGACAACAAAAGACGAACCTGGATTGATCTGTCCAAAAATCCAAGAGTCTCTCTACCCTGTCTAATGCCCCTGAGCAAGGCACCTTACTCCCCCAACATCTGCTCCCCGAGCGCCGTACATGGTCGCTCACTGCTCTGTGTGTCCTGCACCAGATGGGTCAAAAGCAGAAGTTAAATTTCCCTACCTGCATGAGTGTGCCTTTGCATGTCTGTGCATGTGTTTGGGACTAATAAATGGATCTTAATCTTAATGAACGGCACAATGGAAACAGCTAATCAAGAGTGCAATATCCTTTTTCACATAACAGAAGACATTACAGACCTTCTATGAATCCGAAGGACTTTATGTAAATAGGCAATTCTTGATTCTACATCAATATGAGGTAGGGCTGCAGGATATATCAGCTATGTACGATATATCGATATAATTTCCACGGGGATACAAGATTTGAAGATATCGTTTATATCGATATATGCGTTAAAATGGTCAGTTTCGCCTCAAGCGTCTGCGTTTGCCTTGGGAGACTGTGAGCGCTAGTGGTGCAACGGATCATCATTGATCCGTGATCCGTTCGGATCAATTATTTCGGTTCGGCACACACATGATCCGCGGATTGATTTATGGAGAAAAAAAAATTGTGCGCACGTTCATTCCACACAAGGCGTGGTCATGGCGAGCGGAGGAACGGAGGAGCTTGAACACCCCGCGTCATTTAAATCCCCTGTTTGGGAGCATTTTGGCTTCCCTGTCAAAGTTAATGATGAAGGAAAGAGGTTAGTGGATAAAACCGTGACGGTGTGTAGGCACTGTGGCATAAGAAAGCCATACAACAGTGGAAAAACATCTAGCATGGCCACGCATTTGCAGCGACATCACCCCAGTGTTTCACTGACAGGAGTGAAACCGAAAGCGGCTCAACAACCGCTTATCACCGCAGCATTTAAACAGCCCCTTCCTGCACAAACCGACCGGGCTAAAGCTATCACAAACGCTATTGGTGTGTTTATAGGTGCAGACATGAGGCCATATTCGGTTGTGCAAAACGAGGGTTTTAAATACATGTTGAACGTGCTCGAGCCACGTTACGACATTCCGTCGCGAACCCACTTCAGCGAAAAGATTGTGCCAGATCTTTATGAGCAGGAGAAGAAAAAAGTTGTGGATGAACTATCTGTAGCACCCTCTGTTGCACTCACAACAGACGGGTGGACGTCAAGGGGAACGGTGAGCTATGTGACAATAACGCTCACTTCATCACAGCAGACTGGGAGATGAAAAGTCCGGTGCTGCAGACACGCCCCCTCTACGAAAGTCACACAGGCAGTCATCTTGCGCATGATGACTGCCTCATTTAATTAAAACTATTTAATATATTTGTTATTTCACACAATGTTAGATGTTGGCACCACATAATTTGTCAAAGAGATTTAAAGATTTTATTTATTTTGTTAAGAAGCATAAAAACTGTTCTGTTCATGTGTTCATGTGTTCATTCAATTTACCTTTCTTGCACTTGGCACATGTGCCAGCCAGAGTTCCATGTTCCATTCTGGTGAAAATGACTATACAAAATCACATGTTGATATATGTTGCAGTCATATACTGATCTGTGTTTTATTAAAAGTGCTTGCAACGTCTCACATGTGGCTTTTGACTTAAAAAAACCCATCTAACCCACTCTATAGAAAATATCGAGATATATATCGTATATCGCCATTCAGCCAAAAAATATCGGGATATCATATTTTGCCCATATCGTGCAGCCCTAATATGAGGCATGCAAATCAGCAGATGTTGCTTGTGAATAGGATGCTGTATCACACACATTAAATCTGTGTTTTCTAAATCCCATGGCTTCTGGAGGAGAATTGAGTCTGGACTCTCTTCAGAGTTGGCTTTTCACACATGCACAACACAGCAGCAGTTTCTCTACTTCGACAAGTTTACAACAACACAGTAATCTTGAGCGTTCAGGTGACGGATGAAGCAACATGTAGAGGCAGGATGTTATTCATCACTTAGCTCAGGAGATCAGGTGTTTTTATCTACAGCACATCAACACAGACATCAGATCTTTTTAATACCAATAACTCTCGACAACTTTGCATGAATCTTCTACATGCATGGCACCGCAATTCCATACAACAATTCAGCCCCTCGAGATAATGTCAAGAGAACATCCAGAGTTCAGTGCATGTCTCAAAGCAGCTTAACACTCACCTCTAATCTGGGTTTTTCTAGTTTCTACAAATTCATTTAGTTTTGGTTGATGTCATTACTTATTATTATTTTGAAAAAAATACTGTTTTGACTAGAGTCTGAATTGTGTGAAACTTCAGTAAACAGTCTTCTTTGTCACACAAAATGTTACTACAACAGTATGCACCAGCTGTCAGACCTACAGTAGAGTAACCACAGAGTATCACAGAGCAGCTATTTCCTGTCTGTTTATAAGAGCTTTCATCAGTTAATCTGAGCGCAGAACAGGGTGCATCCTCCACTCATCACATTGTCCTCATTGTAACTAAACACATACATTTCCAGTAGACTATAAGCCTACTGGTTTACACCCTAGGGTGCTCTCCTCGCTGCTTCCTGTACTTGAGACAGTTGACAAACAGCAGAGCAGCTACACATTCCGCTTAAATCAATTTGCAAACAGCTGAAAACTAGTAATACCGAAGTGTGGAAGTTGTTTCACTGGGTAATTAACTTGAAACTCCAGCCACAGCAATGACAGGAGACATTTTACAAAACATGTGTCAGCTCTGTATCTGTAGTGGGCTTACTCTGACATTTACCTCCACCAAGGCAGTTTTCATTGCTGTCCGTTTATCAGCGAGGTTACTCAAAATCTGCATAGATTTCCAGTAGAGGAAGTACATGACCTACGGAAATAAACTCTGAATAACTAGATGAACACACACAACATTCACCAGCTGCCTCAACCTCTTCAATCAAACCTCATTCTGACATTAGATGTCAGACTGCATTTACATTTTTATTATCGTGAGGCTAGTGGCTACCACCTGCATTTTAGTATTTTAAATTGTTTTTAAATGGTGCCTGTTCTGCTGTTAGAAAAGCTGAGTTTTCTCAGCTTTTGTGAAAGCTCTTACTCTTGTGGTGGCACTTGGTGAAGATGTGAGATTAAAAAGTGTTACTACCTTCAGCAGACAGAGTTAGCAGAATGTTATCAGGTATACATAATATTTAATAATAAATTATATTTATATAGCACCATTTGTACTTAAAATGCAGCTCAAAGTGGTTAACAATTAAATCAAAGACATGAAATAAGATAGATCAATAAGAACAGGTTAGCGATAAAACAAAGACTTTGATAAGATAAAATGAACTTAAAGCAAGATCATAGATAGTTTTGAATTGTTTCTTAAAACTATCAACAGAAGTAGCTTGAATGATGTGTGTTGAGAGTTTGTTCCAGATCATTGGTGCATAGCAACAGAAAGCTGCTTCCCCAAACTTGGGGAACTGATGTTCAGAATAAATCTAAAAAGTTGCAACTTTTTCGCTTTGACACCAAATCCTCCACCTTGACTCAGTATATGGGGCATGTGGGTAAATAATGGAATTGTGTGACCCTGAAAACCATATAATACTGACTATGTGGCGAAAATACTGAAAACACAACTGCATGTCTAATATGAAGTACCACACAGTATACACAAAGATACAAATTACAGGTTATTTAAGTAAATTGGTCGGCCATGGCTGCGTTTGAAAATGATGTCACCTACATTTCATAAAAAGCATCAACAGGAAATCTGCTCCTATTCTGATGCTCTGTGGGTAAACTGGTGTCACGTACACAGACCCACTTCAGGCAGCGACTTCGCAGCCATCTGTCACCACACATGCAATCAAAGTGCCTCAGAAAGGTACTTGTCTGGGTTCAATTGTGCATCAAATTTCGGTTACACGCAGCCGAGAAGTCTTACTCTTGAGACTCTCTTTCACTACATTTGTCTGTCATCGCAAAATCAATGACTGAGCGAACTTCATTGTGGTAATTACAGTTGTACTTCACTGACTTCATTGTGGTAATTACAGTTGTACTTCACTGGGTTAGTGTGAAGGGTAAGCAGAAGAGATGGTTAACAACTTCATGAAGCATCGAGACATGTTAAAAAAAGTATGGCATTGATTTAAAGAGGCACTCATTAAATAGTTAAGATACCACTGTCAAAGGTTGAACGTGAGCCCACATTAGGGCTCTGCTCAAAAAATCGATATGGCTATATATCGTGACGCCGTCATGCCGATGCGCGCATCGATTCAGATGCTACTGTATCGATACGGCATCAAATGCTGTGATGGCCGTCTTGGAAACGAAACTTCACCTATGGTGCAGTGCACAATAATGCCAATAGGTGGCAGCATAGGCAAAAACCGCACACGTCTCAATTCAAAACAAACAAGGAAGAAACACCGGAAAAGCAGGCGGAGTTATTGCACGTGAAATGCTTTCACGGCAGTCTGAATTTGGCCGCTCAACGTGCACTCGAGACGCCAACTGTTTCTTACTTAGTCTCCACTGAGGTGAGGAAGAATGCCAAGGAGTTTTAGACCTTAACTGAAGTGGACCAGGCCTGTGCTGAAGATGTGGCTAAAGCCCTGAAGCCGCTAAAAGTTGCAACACTCGTAATGTCCGAATAAATGACCCCTATGCTGTGTGTTACGCCAAGCTGCACTCATGTCCAAGGAACAGACTCGGCTCTTACGAGGGACATTAAAAATACAGTATCCGGGGATCTTGGGAAGAGATACGTAAGCGACAGAGCCTTTCTGTGCATCGCCTTTTATTTATCGGGATTAGAAAGATAATTATTTTATTTTACTTTTAAGATCTTTTAATGGCCAGAATTTTAAGTATTTTGAGTTGTGCGATCCGATCCCTAAGACTTCGCCTTTGGTGTTATATGGAATAATAAAGAACAGCTGTTGTAGTAATTTCTGTGCAGGACATGGTCATTATTCAAAAGCAATGTGTATTGTGATACGTATCGTATCATGGCCTCTGTATTAGGGCTGCTCGATTAATTGAAATTTTGATTATGTGTCAAACGATCTCCAAACTATAATCGAGTTGAAACGATTATTTGGAATATTTTTCGAAAGAGATGCGGATGCGCAATTCAGTCCTTCCCCCAAAGCATTCAGTGGCCCCGCTGACTGGAACTCACTCTCAAGCAGCTGAAAGTTGTGTGTGTGGTGACCGGGCGTTGAAAAAAACAGCACGAGTGGAAAAGCAGGGAGGGCAGCCCCGTCTGATCGGCAAAAGGGGTTGAAAAAGTTCGAGCAGCAGCACACCATATAGCGGCCGCGCGCCGCTATTCTCAACCGCGCTCCCACCTGGCTGTTCAGACCGAACCCGCATTTCTCCGCGCCGGTAAGCCGGTCAGAGAGTGTTAGGGTTGCCATCATTAAGGGTTTGAATAACCGGGCACCGATATCCTGGTTTCATGGAGGAATAAGACACGCAGCCGTCATCAGTGTTTATTGCGCACGCTCAAGTCATTTAAAGAATAAAGCATAGACTTCAGAACCGTTTGAATAATCGTGATTTCTATATATATTTCGAGCAGCCCTACTCTGTATCATGATACGTATCGTAATGTGAGGCTGTAGGCAATACCCAGCCCTAGCCCACATCAGCTCAAGCTCCAAGACAGTGTCATTTGACAAATGAAAGCAAGGCAACAGTTGCAGGCATAAAAATGCAAAGCTCTCTTTGCTGTTTCTTAAACTACAGGAAACACTGTGGGGAGCCTGCAGGAAGCTGGGGTTACAGAGAGACCAGAGGCCCAGCCCTGAGTACAGAGTATGAATTTTACAAGAGCGAGGATACCACGGCTGTGTAACAAATTCCTTCCCAGGACCTTACGACAGCGCAGACATTTCATGCATCATCCCACACTGTTATTCTTCCAGACTTCTTTGCTGATAGGACTCGGCTCCTTTCGCTCTGCACCGAAAAAATGTCCCAAAGTACATTTCCCCCCCTCACGGAAAAGACCAGATGGTTTCGAATAGATGGAGAGATTGCAGAGAATTCCTATAAAATGTTCATGGAAAGGTTAAGTTTTGCCATTTACACACTGTTCCAACTGTCAATACAGTGTTGAAAAATAATGGAAAATGTTTTTAGACTTGGGTATTGCTAGTATTGCAAGCATTTTTGACAAGGACAGAAAGGAGATAAGTCTAAGTAAGTCTAAATAAGACAAACAAAACCACTGCATTCCATAAACCGTTTTACTTAAGGGATTTTCCAGCATGAAATATTGCCAAACAACTCCATCAGCCACTTATTTTTAAAAACCCCAGAAGAAAAACCAAGAAACTTCTGAGACAAACCTTCTGATAGACTAGTGATGATTATCATTAGCTCACTCCTGCTTCACTGCTAGATATAACTTTTCACTGGTATATCTGGTAACATATGTGATATGATGCTGCTCGCTCAGTTGCCTGCTGATGTTTTTTGCGGCCGATACTACACTCCATGTGATGAGTTTGACTGACATATTGCCAATAGGGTATGTTGTTGCTGTGCATTATTTAAAGTGGGTAATGTGTAAAAAGATTAGCTTAAAGGCATAGATCACCCAAAAATGTCTGTACACCCAGATAATCAAATTCAACTAAATAAATTATCATTTACGCCATGTTTGTAGAGGAGGACGATAACAGAGGATATTTTTTAGGCTAAAGTTATGATGTAAATAATGTTGTTTCGAGTCAAATTTGAATGTCGGGGCTTACACTACCACAGGTCCAATATACAGGCATTTTCTGTTTATGCTTCTATTTCTTTCCAGTTTGAAGAAGTGCTCACCATTTACTTCAATTGTATTGGATTTGGCTGCAACTTTGTTTACCGCTGACACTCCAAAAGTGTTTGGTGGACTTAAATACTTCATCCAACCCTTCATTGATATAGTGGTGAGTAGATAAAGAGTGAATAACATTTTTTGGGAGAACAATCCCTTTAAGCCATACAGTAGAATATAACCACTACTTGGAGGCAGCTGTTCCTGATGTAATAAACATAGCTTTTCTGGTAGCTATGCTATTGGGTCTAGCTGCGGCTACATGATAGCCCAATGTCGTCTATTTGTCTAACCCGCTTTAGTCAGCCAGCTTAATCAAATCATGTGTGATGTGATGATCTTTTGTGATTTTGAATATAACATAATATTTATAATATAACACGTCGAGATAAATACGTGAGAAACAGTGTCAGTCAGTGGAAACAGTGACTTACTGTATTAGTGGGCCTGCTTTAATGTCAAAACAACTGTGACATACAATTAGTCAAGGTGTCATACTGTCATAGGCTTCACACTTACTCAGCATAAAGTAATGATTCTTCCCTTACATGTGCATTGCACTTGTAGCATTAAAACTCAGCATCTCACATAGCACAGAGCTGCTAAACCCGCACTACACCACTGCAACACAGAGTTTTCACACCAGAGTCCATTCAGGTGCAATGTCAGTTGATCTCTCTTTCTATCTGAATTTTGTGTTTACGGATATGGCAAACTCTTGGTGCATACTAAATAAGATAGCATGTTTAAAATACATACCGTATAAATGTATTCTAATTATTTGAATTACATAGTAAATGAATAGTATTATTTATAAAAATACAGGTCAATCCACTCAAATAGATAAAGTGTTCAAAGATCTGTCTAGTTCAACACTTTCGAGTCTAATGACTTTGAACTGAAATTACTTTCTTCACAGAAAGATGCCAAAATCCACTGAAGTCTAAAACAGAAGCATTCAAACGAATGCCCAAAATAGAGGTGAACACTTTGTCTTTGCTGCTCTGTTGGTGTCTTTTTAACATCACTGTCAAGATAGCAATAGTTTAATTTAGGCCTGTAGTGTGATTGCAGACTTACAAGCCTAAGATAGGCTGTGCTGGGGCAGACCACAAGTATTTTACTGCATGTAGACAGAGGACAAAAATGGGTCTCCCCAAAGAAGGACAATATGAGGAGTGGCCAGCCTTTACTTTACTAGAGCGCAACACCTGAACAAACTGGGAGCACAGTCACGCTGTGGTCATCCCAGTCTTGGTATTTTGACTGCCATGCCATCTGACACTGTCGGTCAGTCTGGCTGAATGCCTGACCTGCCCATCTGTGCTGTGTCACTGCCACTTTGCAAACAGCACAGACAATATGTCACTTGGCTCCGGGTGTACGACACAGAGTGATGAGTCCTCCTTTATGTGGAGGCAAATCAGTACCTATCCCCACAGATAACGTCATAAACTTGTTCTTCTCCTTCACCCGTGCCACAAAACAGGAGGCTTGTGTGTGTGTGTGTGTGTGTGGGCGATGGGTGGCGCCGGGGTGAAGCGTGCAGTAGGCTGACAGCTCCTGAGCTTTCGGTATTGCTGGCTGACCTGTTCCACCACCTGGCAGCAGGGTTACCTGAGGTATGTGGCTCACTCTTCTCCCGGAGAGCAGCGACAGACGGTCCGCTCTTCTCCTGTGGTGAGCAGGCTTCCCTGCTACTCACTCAACACAAACACAGGAAATGCCAGGCGAGCTTACGAGCCAATCACCAAATACGCGGTGTTATTGGAGAACTCCAAGCCAAACTCCATTCACAGAACTAACAACAGCAATGAATTCTAGCTTTTCACTTGACTGCCACACGTCCACTGGGTAATAAATGTTACCTCTGCACTCCCTAAAAGCCACGTTTTAATTTGGAGACTGTCAAAAACCACGGAGAACCGAAAACAGCAGGAGTGGCAACTTTTCCAATCTCCATTAAGTTAACGAAAAGCTTCGGGTAACTTCGCACCATAACACGGCATGGTGGGCGGCAGCAGCCGGAGCGAACTGGGTTAACTTTAGTTCGGGAGAAGTGGCTGTGGTCAAACGACTAACTTTACCGGAAGCACGCTAGTTAACGAGGCGTGTAGCTCCGCTAACATTAACAGCAGCGAGCCATTCGATCTGATGTGTTTTTGTTACCCGGGGCTAAGCTAACGCTCAACACCACAAAAATACCGAGTGGGGATCCCACTTTATTTTGTTTCCCCTTCGAGGGAAACTGTTGGTCAAACAAAGCCCGGCTGAGCGGAGAGTCGACACCACCCTCGGGTGAACGGTACACCCTGAACAGAGAGGGACGTGTTGCCATTAAACAGTGAATCAACTCACCCATTATGCCTCCGTTCATGTCTGCCTCACCTCCGCCTGACATCCTCTCTCACTCAGATCTCACTCTGCGGAGCGGGAGCAGAGGGATACGCACATTATTCAACGCAGCGGCAAAGTGCGTACGTACCCCTTTGAGAATACAGGCCACGACGTATCGCGATATTTGTTTAGAACCAACAGCCACTTCCAATTACAACCTACAAGCACTTAATGCTTATATTAATAATTCACTTTATTAGGATGATACCAACTTAACTCAACTATTGTGAAAACAGTTATCTAATAACTGATGAGGGACCTACATATGGGCATTGATGCTCTACACACAACTACAAATGACAAACTACATGACGTGTAAACTGAGCTTCTGAGGGAGGCTTAATAATAATGATTATAATACAAAATAAAAATAATAATAAACAAGCTTTCAACTTGTACCTAAGAATTCCACTGACTTGGTTTAAATATTATTTTATTCTGCTCTATTCTATTATGTTATATACCAAGTTTTACCAAGAGGATAAATCATAATAAAATCCCCAACAAATTTAAAGACAGAAAAAGGAACATTTTAAGAAAATTTTTAAAGCAGCAACAGATGTAAAAGTAATAGTTATATTAATATGCTTTATTTGTACAGCACATTTCTTACCAAAGTTACAAAGTACTTTACAAGATAAAACCACAGTTAAACAATGATAAAACAACAGTGAAATTAACAATACATAAAAATCATTTAAGATTTTTACAGCAGTAACACATGTAGAATTTCTGATCTCAGCAGGTATAGGCGAGCAGTTCAATATCACCAATCAGGCCGTGCAGAACATTGTATTAGATGAATCTATGACAAATACAGACATTTTAAAACACTTTATAGTTCTGATAATAATAATTTAAATGCTATTTAGTGTTCTTAATTACACAAATTCCCGGGTGCACTGGACCTTAGTATGGACATCTTTCAAGATCTTTTACTACTGCTGTTATACAACTGGAACTGGAACCAACAGCTATTTTCACATGTTGTGGCTGGGAAACATCAGGTAATCCTGAGGTCATCCCTCTGCACAGTGTCAACGGTCTCTGTAGTCTCCTCTCAGAATCAGTCTGAGAAATGCGTGACAAAAATAGGAACGTAAGGGATGTGCTCTGACCGCCCAACTACTTTGAAATGAGACAGCCAACATTGCCATCTAGAGGTCATTTGCATTTGGATACAACTAAGAATACATTTCCCACTAGCGTTTCATCCTCAAAGAAGTGACTTCGACTTTGCACACCTTTTGGTTAATATTAGTTCATAAACAAAATGTAATATTGCTTCTTGTTTTATGCGATTTTGATATTTAACTTTTTTCCTCTTTCTGTTTGTTTTCTTCCTCTCTAGGATAGATCTCCTTAGGGAAAAAACTTGGCCTTCCGAGGGACTAAGCAGGCTAAATGTATTAAAGGGGATTTGAGAAGTCAAACCGGGGTGTGTACTTAATATGGATTTAGAATAAGTGATGGCAGACAGTTTGAAACCTGGAAATGAAAACAGTATGTATGGGCTGCTCTCTTTGAAGGTGGGTACCCATAGAAGCATTTGACATGGACTGGAAGGGGGTACAATGCTTTACAGCTGCTTAATCTGATAAAACATTTTTCATCAAATTACTATATAAGCATAAAAGGTACAGTATGTATTATCAGTGCCACTACCAACTTAGACCTGACTTCAAACAACAGTATAGTTGGATTGTCCCTTTACCTCCCAATTCAACTCATATATAAGCACAACAGACCTTTATGTTATAAAAATACACACATGACAGCAATAGAGGAATGATCTAAATTCTTGCAAACATACAGTACTGAAAGTTGTTATTGACAGTGACAATGTTACCAACAGATAACTATCCTCATTTAAACTTAGGTTTTGATGCTGGTCTGTTTTGAGCAGTGTTATCTCAGCTGCAGATATCAAAGTAGAAAGTTATTGAGTTTAACCTCACTGATGGTGTCGTCAGATGCCTTCTTCTGACCTCCAGGTGTCTTCTGTCCTGTCTGAAGTTTGGAATCAATCCGTCAAATAATTATTGATATATTTTCAAGTGGACATTTCATCAGCAGTTTCTCTTTACAACCTGAAACATTACACAGGAGGAAGAAAGAAAGAAAGAAAGAAAGAAAGAAAGAAAGAAAGAAAGAAAGAAAGAACAAAAAGGATGGATTGATGAATTTGCTGTGGTGTGTTTGTGCAATTATAAAAATAAAAACTATAACAATAGGAAACAAAAATTGAATATATAAAAAATATACTATAAGCAAAAAAATATAAGCAAGTAAAAAATATATAAGGGTGAAGAATTGTGCAAGATAGATAGATAGATAGATAGATAGATAGATAGATAGATAGATAGATAGATAGATAGATAGATAGATAGATAGATAGATAGATAGATAGATAGATAGATAGATAGATCGATCGATCGATCGATCGATCGATAGATAGATAGATATATTGATATATATCTCACACTCTGCACAGGTAGAACCTTGCACTGAATTATTCTGGATGTAAATGTCCTGCACTGAGTCAAGAGAGTGAAAGTGAAAAGATGCTGACTTCTACAACTGCACAATGATCCAAAAAAGAACTAAAAATCCACACTGAACTGCTTGAAACACAAGCTCATAGCTCTCTGAATGGATCATCCCCCAAAACCTGTGGGAAGATCTTGCACACGCTGTGTGTGCAGCCTAAAAATATCTCGAAGTGAAGTAGTCGGCAAGTTAGAACATTTCCAACATCAGACAGGATCCTAGCTGAACTCAAATACCAACTCAACACATTCAAGAATTGTGTTCATTTTTTTCAGTTTCTAAGTTCATGAATTAGCAGTTAGTTTGTGGATATGTTCTCCCAGTCTCTGCATGGATTTCCTCTATGTGCTCAACTTTCCTCTTATGAAGGTCATATAATCTGAGGTGACTTGTAACCTGAAATTACCCAAAAGGTGAGGATGTGAATTTGAATAGTTGCCTGTCTCTATAATCCCATTGCAGTCTTCATATTCTATGTTCTGTAATCATATCTAAAGGAATAGATTGATGCTAGTATTGTATCCCTGTCCGTATGCATGTGAGTGTATTGAGATTTCATCCATCCATCACATCAGAGGTAAACAACAGATCTTACAGAGGGTCAGTAGCAGTGGAGAATTCTCATCTCTAACCGTCCTAAAAACACTCCATGTTGTTTATGGTGCTGGTGAAATAACAGAGACAGATCCCTGCTGCCCTGCTGCTCAGCCCCTGCCTAAATTATAGCACAAAGCATACACAAGGTGTCAGTGTGGGTAATATAATACACCAAGCCCACAGGCCTGATTTACTTTGTGAATAATGACGTAGTTACATATGAAAACACTGACTTCATACTCAATAATTCTGACTGTAGTGATGGATGGAGATGTTCAGGGCAGCTGAACAGCCATGATGAAGCAGTGTGAGATTTAATAGCTGCCCCCAGATGAAATGATGGCACGTAAAGAAGCCATCTGGGATCCAAAGAGTGTTTTCCTAAATGGATTGTGTAACTGGGGAGGTGAAATTATCACCCAATTCTAGATTGATCATCAGGGAAGTAATTTCCCTTCTCAGATGTTCAGGGTCTCATGTAGGAGATGGGAAGGCATCATGCACAGTACCTTCCTGATATGCTAATATATTGGCAGCTGACCCAATATATGTAAATGTCTCCTAGTCTAATATTCTGCAGTGAAAAAACTGTTGGAACAAATAGCAGCATCTCTCTGTTTCAACACTGTGTTGTCTCTGCTCGTCAGCAAGCAATTGTCCCTTTGCCAATTCAGAGTGTGTTTGTATTTCATGCACTGTCTCTATTTACCGTACCTTTGCTGCAGGGGGATCAGGTGCACATTTGCACTCACGTATTAGCTACATGAGCCTGCAGTGTAATCGGGGCGTATGTGAGAATAATGATTGGAGCTGTGTGGTGGAGCTGACTGTCATATCCTGCAGCAGCTCACAGAGAGAGAGAAAAGAGCGGGCTCCTCCTCCCGGAGCAGACCAAGGGAAGATGGACCTGTTGGAGCCCAACATTTAACATTTTATACCTCGAGAGAAACCCCAGAGGACATTCATATTCTACATTTCTTTTTTTCTTTTTTTAAGGGGCCACACAGACTCAGGGCAGTTTTTTTTTATCACGCTAGAGAAAGGCTTTTGAATAGGAGCCTGTATTGTGGGCCTTGGATGGAATTAATTTGATTCCTTTTGTTTACTTTGATGGAAACAAAAGTCAAGGACGTTAAATAATGGAAAGCACTAATCAAGGGGAAATCGCTATAAAATATTTAAAAAAACATCAAATGAAATGTGCAGCATAGAAAGCTGATGATTTTTTCATTTGTGTCTCATCTGTCTTGTCAGAAGCATTACTACTGCATTAAAGAGACCAAATACTGCAGTGCAGTATGTCAAAACAATTCAGTGTTTCCACACCAATCAACACCAGTGATAAATGATGCAAACATGGGGACTACAGGAGGTCTTTCATATATTTTTGTGAGAACAGTGGTTCTTGTGCTCCTTACTAAACAATTTAGTATACACTATTCTCTATTTATTACTTGTCTATCTAATGCAAACTCATGTCCTGTAGGAATCACAACTGATTTATTGTTTACATTGATGCGATTGGTCAGTAGCGAAGCTGTGGGCAGTTTAAATCGGATCCAAAGCAATATGTGGTACCATGGAAATCCAGCTGACCAGCTTCATGTTACCAAAAAGCCACCTGAGTAAAACCCAATGATTGCTGGATTACACATTAATCTCAGTTTGTGACCCAGCTCCGATGCAGAATTCTGTCTTCATGCCAAAGTAGAGAAATAAACACCAATTTGCATCGTAATCATCCAGGCTCCAATCTCTGGTACCTCTAGTTCTTTTTACTGAGGGTACCAGGCAGGGTTGTACACATGTAGTCAATCTAAAACAAGCAAACAGATCCAGGCAGGGCATAGGCACAGAGCAGTTGAACATAACCAGGATATAATTAGGTTCAATTAACTCTGTGTTTTCCACCTACGAGTATGTTCATGTGGAAGGGGCAGAGTCGTTATTACAGATGACAACATCAGAATCATCAATAAAACACTTGATGTGATATGAGAAGAAATGCTGATACCTGCGTAAAACATCTTGATGTATCTTGTAGCAACCCCCAATAGTGACATCCAACAAAGTCTGTGTAAATGTCAATGATACCTAATGTTAAGGGACTCACAATTCAAATGATGATCGCAAAGCTGGAGTAGAAAAAATAACCATTTTAAATAATTTTCTGTAATTAAGTAGACATTTTATTAAATATTTTGTCTGATGATAAACCAACTATTAGGAACATGCGATGTAGAGGAGCTGGAACAACAAGCACTCATAACAAAATTACACAGGAAACCTAGATGTGCATAGATTAAGATTAAGATTAAGATGCATTTATTATTCCCAAACACATGAACAGACATGCAAAGGCACACTCATGCAGGTAGGGAAATGTAACCTCTGCTTTTGACCCATCTGGTGCAGGACACACAGAGCAGTGAGCGACCATGTACGGCGCTCGGGGAACAGATGTTGGGGAAGTAAGTTGCCTTGCTCAGGGGCACTAGACAGGGTAGGGAGAGTAGACTGTTAGGTGACCATTTTCCATTCATCTGCTTTACTGTGACTTTCAGCCCCTATAGAGGCTATTTATATATATACATATATGTAATCGAACATAATATAGAAGTTCCACATAATTCTTTTTCTGTATGTGTGGATGCATTTGTTAGCGAAGGTTGGTCCTTGGTTGCACATACCATTAGCACGATGCTCTGTGATGTTCCAGTGACATTGACATTAAAGACATTCCCATCATTTTTATTTCCATCTCAAAGGGTGTTTCTGTTTCATCTTCCCTCCGCAACAGTACAAATCCATAAGCTGTGCTGCCATTACAGATACAACCTTTTTCAATCAACTGGAGATTCAGTTCACGTCAAAATATCCACAGAAAAGCATATATCAAAAAAAACACACACACACTAAAAGTCTTCCCTGAAAAACTATGGGCCTATTCTAGATTTCATTTAAATAATTGAACACGTCCATTCTTAGGGGTGATTTAGAGTCTTTTCTTCATCTTTACCTTCATTTCTAGGCTCATGTGCCTCAGTGTGGGCAGACCAATTACTGAAAAGGAAAAATGTTCAGCCCGAGGTTGGAATTAGAGTTTTCTCTACAAACATTTCTCTCAAGACAAGAGCAAAACAGCGACGTCTTTATTTATCAGCTGGAGAGACACATATTAACAAAGAGTAGAACAGATGGGAGGTGAGTCGTGATGTGGTCTGTATGTTTGTGTGTGTGTGTGAATGTGTGGAGAGTCTTTTTTCTTATTTGTTCATATGTGATAAACAGAGCTCAGAATTACCCCATCTGTATCCACGTGGTGTTGGTCCCCACAGCAATGTGGGCAGAATTCAGCCAAGTACATGGAGCCTCAACAGCCCATATCTACATATCAGATAAGTCGTCATTATTCAATTAAAAGATACCGTATGTTCTGGTTTTTGAATCTTATAGTTTTGTAAAGGTCACCTAAGTGCACTTTATGTATCAAGAAAATGTACATATTTCATGAGTCAGTCGCCTTCAAATTATAAGGATGAGGGAAGGGATCTTTGCATGTATTTGTTAATTATATGTGTTATGATGTACATTTGGGTTTTTGTAACGGCAAATAGGATAAATATGGGGGAAGTGACGTCCCGAGGGGTTTTTCTTTGCTTTTGGTGCGGGTTGGCGGAGCGACCAGAGGTTCGAGGGATCGGCGACCACTTAAAACCTTCATGGGATTTCCGGAAGAAGCTGGATTATTGCCTGAGAGACTTTTAAGGGATTACAGCAAGTATTGAACATTTTCTGGGCTCCTGGAAGGGGTGAGGACATCATGGACACGGTTGGGACGGTTTGCGACAACTCACCACGCCACACCTGCTTATCTTTTGTTTGGGGGACGTCGCTTCGGGATTATGTGATGAACTTGGGGTGGGGAAGTATTGTTTGTTTGCGGGTTATGTTATGATCCGGGGGGGGATATATTGATGTTTGGGTTTTGTGTAAATAGCGTGTTTATGTTTTCATGTCCGACTTTGTTTGCGGGGACGTGTCGAGGTGATATGTGCGGTGTTGTTGTTTGGTAAATACAGATAATCGTATGCAACTTGTCTTGATTTATTTCGTTTATATATATATTGCTTATGTGTGGTGGGACCTATGACAGGAATATTGGTCTAACCGGGGAGTATTCGTTTGTTATAAATTGGGCAGGCTGCGCGCGCCGTACGCAGCGGGACTAATCCACCCGTGCCTTGAAAATAATGCGTAGTGATTTTCCCCTCGGGTTTTAAACAGGGCGAATTGTTACAGTTTGTTATATGCATATAGGTTAAAGTTTTAGTGTAAATGTCAGTGGGTGTTGAGCAGGTGGACCCAAATGCAGTATTGAGTTTTTTCAAAACGAGTTCAGGCACTTGGTGAGAGGTTTCAGGGAATGGAAAGTTAACAAAAGGAGCTGAAGATATTCTTTAAGCCTTTTAATGTGGAACCAGCTGATGTGCCTGACAACCAACAGCACCAAATCGTTGAACTGCAAAGCGATTTCAAGCTCAATGCTCGGAACAACATCCTCCCTCTGCTGAAGGTCTATAAGCCGATGTTTGTCCTGAGGATTTTCCAATTGTGAGATGACATTTTCATTTCTGTTTAGGATAACTTACTGGTGTGAGCAGCACGGTGCATCAAGACTGACCAGAACATGTAAAACAAGCTACACCATCACCACCACTGCCATCTGACATCAGATGCCTCGCCAAAGAGAAGCAGTTAGCCATCGCATTCGAGAGGTAAGTGAAATATGTGTATTCAGTACTTTAAGGTGACCCTCAAAGGATGACATAAACAAAATGGAAGTGACATTGAAAAAGATTCCCAATCCCTGATTTAAAGTTTATACACACAAGGGCATTTCAAGAACACATGCTGTCTTCAAATTAGGTTGTATTTACAATGTTCACAAGAGGAGTTAATATTCACAACCTCTGAATATTCTGAAAGCTCAGATTTCACGAGTTGGGATAGATTTGCTAATTGTTTCAGAAACAAAGACTAAGAAGATGCATTTTTTGATAAATCCATTTGGATAAGTTAACATATTATGATATAGCTTTTCTTTGTCATCTTATAATAGGTCTAAAGAAACTGTTAACACTCCCCATAACATCATCTTTTCCCTCCGTCATTATGCATTCGCATTTTACCCGACTGCTATCTCGCTAAATGGCTACTGTGGCCTCTCGACGTGACAGTGATATAAATATTTGTACCATGTTGGTGTTCTCATGCCTTGAACGCTTTGCACATCGTGTACATGACTTAACACATCGTAATGAGCTCACAAGTTCCATCTGAAGGCAGCACTAAAGCAAAATGGTGAAAGACAGTGTCAAAGGCTAGTTTCAACACTACAGCTGGGATTGCATAATAGACAATTTGGCAGCATGCAAGTGGAAATGGACTGGTATATATAGAAGGGAGCTAATGAGGGACAGAACTATAAATGACGGCCGGGGGAATCCGATGCCTGGAAAGGCGGGTAGGGCTGGGGTGAGTGTGGGGCAGGTGGCAGTGGCCAGGTCGCTGAGTGAACATTCAAAGCAGACAGAGAATTAATGAGTTAAGTGAGTGACTGATGCCATGCATGTAGCAGCACAAGTAACTCTCTGTGTTCCTTTTTGGTCCAAGGTATGTGGTGCAGCGGATGGCTAACACAGTAAAACTTATACTAAGCAACAGTCAGAGCAAGGTCGCTCACTGAACCCTGCTTGTTTTTATACATTTTTCAGACTTTCAGAAACATTGGCATTTTTCCCACTACTCCCTGCACTCCCCGGTCTCTCAAAACTATAGAATAACAACCTGAGCTCAGGACTGAGGAGTGAGATGTCTTTGAAACCACCTACTCAGTCCTACACAAGAAGAAACTGCATGTTAGTTATGTTTCCTTTAAAGAGTGGAAAGAGAAACTTGAATATTACTATTATGAGGAGAAAAACAGAGCAAACAAAGTGACTTCAAGTGGAAATAAGCAGGATATTTACTGAGGGAGAACCTCATCCTACAGTTCTTCATCCAGATTTTAAAGTATTGGGGCAACTTGAACATTTCCATTCTTTTAATGCCTCCGTGAGCTGTGTTTCTCTAAACTGTTAGTGGGACAAGTGTGATCTGATTTCAGTGCTGGATTGCTTTTGTGGAAACATAAAAGGAGCGAGTGTGTGTTTATTCTTCTAACTTATCTCTGCAGACTGCACACACACAAGGACACACACAAGTTTGTTTCCTCAAAATTCATTCCCAGATTGGTGACCACCATGACTGCACATCATCATTAATACAGTAATACAGTCAATAAGAAAAACATTGTAAACCCCTTGGCGCCTTCTGCTACATGCCATCGTGCATTAACTGAAAATGTCATGTTTTCCTTTGCAAAGTATAGCGAGTTAATACAACAGCCAGTCTGTTTTTCTGTTTATTCATTCACTTTTTCTTTTTTTAATTGACCTAATGAGGTTTCGCACCTCCCTGTTCAGCCATAGCCCAGGGGGGCTACGGCTGTACATTTGAGGAAATGACTGTTAAAGGAGTGAGAGAAAAAGTAAGCGTCGACAGTCATGAAGTGTGAAAAGTGAATAAAAACAGATTGCGTTTCACAAGCGTGCTGCGCGCAGGCTCCTCCAGGTCAACCCACATGCTGTACAGCATGCAAGAACAGGAGCTGTGACCTCATACGCGGGAGGGAGCTGTCGGTAGTGTTAAAAACAACTACAGTAGCAGCAGAGGTAAAAACAGGAGCATCGTGGGAGTTGCTGTGGCCTCGGTGTCTTGGACTCAACACAGATGTTTCCACAGGGCAAACCTCACCCGCTGTCTAATGTGGACGCCAACTGTAAAAGAACAGCTTGAAACGCGTACCATACTTTGTGTAGGGAATACCAAGCACTCTCGCTGTGCTGAATCACACTGGAGTCTGGTGTGATTCTTCCAGCGTGACAAATTCTGAAATTACATGATGCCAACACCAATCAGACCCCCCACTGTGACAAATGTGTGAGAAAAGCCTGTATAGCTCGATGTTAAGATTCTACATTTTCAGGATCATGCCATTCAAATAACTGTTGATCCATTCATTTTATTACAAGCTCAACAATATTAAAGCTGTAGCAACCAGCGATTAAAGGAGTATGCATATATTGTGAATGCTGTTACTTGTGGTGAAAATCCCACAACATTGCATTTCTCATTAACCCAGCGGAGGTGAAACTCTCACCTTCCCATTACTTTTCCTTATTTACCAGAGGGAATAAGTGCAACATCACTCCCCTTGGCCCCGCAGGGTTGTTTAAATCAAGTGGCAACCCACCATGATGCCACCCTTTGGTTTTCTGTTTTGAAGCCGACATTTTGGCATTTTGGTCAACACCTTTTTTTTTTTCACTTTTTAACAGTGCAATATACATTTCTGTCTGTGAAACTCAATGGCTAAATGTGCAATACATTTTCTCTCTGTTCACACGGTACATATTCTGTACCGTACAATTGTACATATTAGTTTGAATCCATTTATATAGTTTTATTCTTTACATTTAGAAGCATGGCATGCTACTTGTTGCATAATAAAGGATCATCTTATCTTAACACCAGATGTAACCATATTTGGGGAGTGCGGGGTGGAGCCTGACTGGGAGCTCGAGGACACTGCACACCCACTTGCCACCTGCACCCATGGCTGACACGATATCTGTGCCCAAATGCATACTGGGATTTATCATCCTGTTGATACTAAATGGGACAATAATGTACTCAATCAACATCATGCCAGATTGAAGAACACGTAAAACTATGAACACCGTTCACTACTTACCAAAATGTTTGCTAACGTTGTAAATAAAATGAAAAGTAGAGTAAATATCTCGCAGACTTCTGGAAACTGTTTTGTGTTGCATCCAGTTTCCCACTTGACTTTTATACATTCAAAGTCCAAGTTAGGGTTGACACAAAGATTAACACGTCCCAGTGATCGTTACTGCCCAGGCTTCATATGAACTAGTACATTTAAGTGCAATTATGAAATGATACAGAGCAAATTGTGTTTCCTGTGATGAGGCAAAAGAAAATTAAAACAGAGGAGTGAAATTTCTCCTGAGAGATCTTGTTGGCTGTGGAGGGACTTGCCTGTGCTTCATTTAGGAGGAAATTAGAGGTGAACTATGGACTAAAGACTGGGAACAAGAAATAGAGCATTTACCTAATTGTAAACCTCTGAATACTACAGAAAGTGAAGCTCTTGCATTTTCATGGCTCTGAAGGTCGTGCTTTCTACCTTCTCAAAGTCACAGCGCCTGCAGACTGGATACCTTTTGTTCTCTTTAAGTGAATCAATGATGGAGTGGAGAGAATTTGAGAGCACATCAATTTTCATTTAATTTCAATCGGATGCAGTGTCTCTGTAAAAGGCGACAGGGAAACACTGTTTTTAATTGAATTTCAGTCGATGAGAAATTAGACATTGTATTAAATGCTTGGCTTCCTCCCATGTGAGAGACATTTCCATTATAAGGCAGGTTGTCACATAAGCTGAATGAGGTATACAGCTCAAATATTTCTGTGGATTGTAATGTTCATTATTCAACAATTACTGGTGTCAACAGACATGCTTTCAGAGATAAATAATAGGTAATTCCAGCTCACAAGAAAAAGACTTCTCATTGATATTTGCTTCACAGAAGGGTAAACAGTTAAAAAGGTAGCCGTCGTTGTGGTTAATAGTTACACTTGTGCTTTACACTTTAAATACCTCCTGTGAGAGGGGAAGATACTAGCTTTCAGTCATGAATGAATCATCTCAGTGAATTATAGAATGGTCTAGTGGTTGATAGAGGAACTGAACACAATCAAAGTTCATTAGCTGAATATCTTTTATGAATCTTTTTATGGGCTTTTCCATTTAAATGATAAATGATAGCAGCTGTAATTAACTCTGCTTAATGAATGTCAGCTATAAACATAACTCTCCATAAGTGCATTTCCATCCACCTGTTCTCTGCACACATATAGTCCATTCATTATCAACACCTCTCATCCTTCAAGGGTGGCAGGGGCCAGGAAGCCTATTCCAGTTGACATTCGGGAGAGAGGCAGGGTACACCCTGGACAGGTTGCTAGTGCTGACACAAAGAGCTGCTTTCAGACATGTACCCAAACTCGGAATACAGGCACAAACAAACATTCCCACTCACAGTCACACCTAGGTTAAGTTGGAGTCTCCCACACACTAGTCTGCATGTCTTTGATCCGTGGCAGGCGGAGTTCCCCCGAAAAACACACAGACGCGGAGAGAACATGCAAACTCCACACAGAGCGGCCCTGAGATTTGAACCAAGAAGCTTTTTGCTGTGACGCTACCATGTTTCCCGAGAAATAATGACAAAAATGAAAACCTTCAAACATCACTAAACTAATTTTAGCAACACAATTACCATATATAATATTTCATCTAATATCCTTTCTTTTTCAAGGAACACAATAAAGGCACAATTTGGAGGCTGTGTGGAGGCTCTCAGGATACCAAACGCAGCCTGTGTAGACACTGACACGTATTTGTTATCTGTGTAAAAATCTGCTTAATCCGGCTGTGTATTTTTACAGCAAAAGAAGAACCACACATACCACGAACCAATGTCTTTATTTCATTTTCTATATGCCGTGTCATTACAACAGATCCACTACAGTCAGGGTCAACTGTGAATTAGGCTATCGTACGCACCGCTCTGTCTGTGCACAGAAAACTGCAATATGATATATTAGAATTCAATTAAAACATGTTGCATCAACACAGGTGATAGTTTCTTTTTTTATAACTTATAACAAAATTAAAAGATACATGAAACAGTGAGAATCCGTAAGTAAGAGTGTTGGGAACAAAAACCAGAGGTGGAAAAATAATAAAATATTAAAATAAAAAAATAAAATGGTAGGATAAGTATTCAGGCACTTAGAAATACTTTCGGGTCCTTGGCTACACTGTGCTTCATGACATTGTACATGCATTTTATAGACTATTCGGATCTTGTCTTGAGGAGTATGGAGTTGCCTCTACAAGACCACGCTAAGGGGTGTAGCACATTCAAGAACAACTAATTAAAGGGATTTCAAGTATTTTACACAACATGAACGTTCCTATGTACATGTGATCCTAGAGTTCTCTTACCACATATTCTCATTGTATACCCCCTAAGACGCCATTTTAACAACCATTACTGTACAAAAATGTGACAAACAATTAAAACATTAACTGAAAAGAAATTTCACAAGATACCACCGACACCTATTATCCAACATGTCATGCAGGATTTCTTTAGGTCATGAATACTATACTATTTAAAAGTAGTTTTTGGTGAAAATCAAATCTCTTGTACTTTTACATGTAAGTCTTATCTTCCACGTGACTTTTATCGTCTTTCCCTGATCCTACAGTATATGCTTTAGTGCGCTTCAGTGACAGTAATGAGTTTTCTCTTCCTTCGCTGCCGAGAACATCACTATCCACAGTGTTATTAAAGGGAAAATAATGCAACGAACTGGCAGCTTGACTTGCAATAGGAATGTGATGACCGACATCATTGCATAGTGTGGTCTGCAATCTCCATATTTGACAAATCTGTCTGGTTAGAAAAAATGGTGTCATGGGAAAGCAAACTGTAACAATGTCCAGCTGTGACTCTCAAGGACCGACTCAAACACAAAACACCAACAAGAAGAGTCCAGGGAATCTTACATTTAGTGCTTTCTTCTGATCAGTGCAGACATACATGTAACAATAGACACTGACAACAACATAGACTTCACAAACTGTAGGAGGAAATGTTCAGTACAACACAGCCTCTCTAAAAGGTATTGCTTCACCAATACCAAAACCCTTGCATACACCATATAAGACACTCTTTGTTTTCTTGACAAAATAATCTCAACTCAAGGCCTACTTTGGGCAAGTGCACACTACAAGCCTTTGGAAGTCTCACCGTGGTTGTGCTGCTCCAACCACAAAGGGTTTCTTGTCCCTGACTGTGTTCATGTAGCTGCAAGGTTCCACGAACAAAACATCTGATCTCAGACAAGATGTGCTGATTACAAGATTACTATAGCTTAAAAGATCTGTGAAAGTAGACAAAATAGCTGACAAGCGCACACGAGTGATCGAGCTAGACAAGGACCAGAGTTTACCCCTCGTCTTAAACACTTGTGTGCAAACGATGGCCCCTCGTCAAAACGTGTTTTTTTATTGCCTATTTGCCTTTTCATTGAACCCTTATATCCTTGTATTTCTCCTCCCATTTGAGACTTGTCTCCAAGTTGCACAACAAGAACCACATCTTGATCTTGGCTTTAGTGAAATCAAACAGGATTGGAAACTGATGTGTTATCTCAGAAAACTCATGTCGTGGTCAGAACAGAACCTTTCAGACTACACAGGACCCTTCAGGACAGACAACATTTGTGTGGGACAAGCCTATTTCAGAGAATTCATTAGAATCTCAGTCATAATCTGCAGATTGTGTTTGCTCTATTGTCATTGAATGTCATCATAAAAGGTATACTACAACCTATACTGGCCCTGAACACTGGCATTAGCTAAAGTGTGAGGTGCAGAATCAACTAATTTGAATGGGATTTCTAGGCCACTAGGAATGTTCAAATATGTTCTCTCATGTTGTATGCAGATGGCGTCCTTGAATCTTCTCTAGCCATCGACTGGTAATTGGATGATGACGTTGAGCCATTCCCAGTCAATGCTGAGACCATTTTGAATTAAGTGTACACAAAAATGTGTTTAATGATGATGTCAGCATTCATTTGGACTCGTGTCGAGGGTCCTTCACCAATGTGACATTCCCCAGAGCTGCTGCACAGGATGCCCGGTCTAGGCAGTTGTGTCTTTCCTTACCTTATCCTAAGGTGCTAAATGCTGGTTCAGAGAGCTGAGCCATGTAAGAGTCTCATTAGAATGCATCTGTTGTGTCTCTTGATTTAGCAAAGTTCCTCCTGGTTTTCAGTTGGTGTGGGTGTCTTATTATCTAATCCTTTCTGAGTAGAAATGGTATATGTCCAATTTTGTCACCCTTTCAAACTTACAGACACTCATGTGATGACAACTTGACAACCACTGATACAGACTGTAGGATGCGGTCAAAAGCTTGGAAATGTTCGTAATTTGGCCTTGAGTTATTGTTATTAATTTTTGTTACACTATTTTCACTATTATAATATTTTTCTTACTATTTTGTCAAGGAACAGATTTTTAGAAACACCTTAAAATGCTATTGATGCCGTATCTTAACATTCAGAGTCTCATCAGCTGAAGTCAAATTAACCAGCAAATACAAAAGTTTCAGTAAAAATTCACATTCAGAACAAATTGAAATACACATCTGAACTTTTCATGGGCATAATGTACATAACTATTTTCCATTAAAAATACTTCTGACTTGTTAATGTCACATTTGCTAGATGCTGTTTGCCAAGATCAACTTTCTAAAGTTTAAGGGTATTTATAGTCTTAAGCAAATTGCTGTTCTTGTGGGTGATAATCCGGCTGTCAATTACAAGGACCCACTAACTGGCATATTGTCTTATGGTATGGTAATTTTCTTGACGTCACCATGACAAAAAAGGGCAGTTTTTCATTATGACGGAAATTCACATTTGAATGCAAAACCTTTGATATTATGATTTGATAATTCCAATAACATTTTTCCTCCATGATTACATACTTAATAATTTCATTCAAAACCTTTCATGTTTAAAATGCTGCTATCTAAATATATCAATAAACACAATGAATTATACACTATGGATCTGTACCTATTTTGTGTTTCTTGTGATTTTAAAAGTTGAATGTTCTATACTTTCCCTGGTCTGGTTTGTTCACTCTAACCTCTATGGTACGCAGTCAAAACTGGCCCTTGGTCCACTGGCACCACCATGGTCCAAATACCATTTCAAAATATAATAATTGATTGTTTTAAAGTTGGGATTGTTGTGAAACTCTTTTTAAATATTCCATAAGTTTCATCCACAGAGTAAAAAGTTTAACTATGTATCAAATGATTTTAAGTCAGAATTTCTTTATTTCTTATTTTTTTCTTTTATTCGCCAAAATGAGGCTTCCGCCGAAATCTCTGTAGCCACTTAATGAGATCATTCACTGAATGTTTCATTGAAATCCAACATGTCTGACTATATTGTGTTAAGTTTGATTTTTCTTAATCAAAAGGATGTAAACACACCCTATATATTCAAAGCTTTGATAGACACAATGTGAAGACAATTAGTCTCCCTTAAAATATAGGGCTCCAAGTTCTGAAATAATTTGTAATAACTACAATCTTTAAATATTGTAATTTATGTTTGATTTCTCTGGGAATTGAGGATGCACTTGGTTTAACAAGTGTTTAAAAAAACTCAAAATATATCTTACTTTGGACTGAGACACCAAAACCAGGGCTCTGGGAAATAGACAATAGGATTTTTTATCTTAAAAATATATTTCTTATTTATCATATATTCCAAATTTCATTTAAAAAGAGCAATTTTCATATCAATATTTAAACCTGAGATTCAAATATTCAAAACTCCATAATTAATTTCTGTAGAAAAGATAATGTTGGTATTAGAGTGTTAGTCTGTGGCCTCCCTTCTCATCGCATCTCAAATCGGTCATGAGCAAACCCTGGTTAGGGACATACAACAATATTTCCAAAATACAAAGATTTATCAGCAATTTGATGCTCACATCACTAGTATTACAAATAGTAAACACACTTTAAAAGGGGGTCCTGTCACATAAACATTTTGGTGGCTATAAGGTTTGTGATGGACTCAGTCACTGTGACAGCAATCAAACAACAGTGCTAATGTCGTCAGCCTCGTCAGGTTTCTTGGGTTTGCTAGGAAGAGACTTGAGGTACTCCAGGTGGCGTCGGGCGTCCTCCTGGTTCTGTCGAACATAATACACCACATATGAAATGACCATGGCAAACCAACCAAACATGGTCACCAGCATAGCATAGTCTGTGGTCCTTTTGGCCAGGTTACAGAGGTCAGTATCCACTGCCATGAAAGGTCTTCCCTCCTGGTCAAGAAGCTCCGAGCTCCTGCAAAGAACCCTAGCAGCAGCCTCGTGGTTGTGGGCCATTCCACTGATGGCCTGCTGGAGGGCGCAATCACAATGCCAGGGGTTATCGTCCACTATGACGCGGGCCTTGAGCCGAGCAAAGGCATCCTTGTGTACGCTAGTGATACGGTTGTGGGAGAGGTCCAGCACCTGTAAGGTCGCCTCTATGCCACTGAAGGCTGCTTCGCCCAAAGTCTCCACTGCGTTGTATGAAAGATTGAGCTCCCTCAATAGCCTAAGTCCATGGAAGGTTTGATCAGGCACGGCTCCAATTTGGTTGTGGTCCAGCCTCAGCAGGACTGTATCAACCGGGAGGCTGGGGGGGATCTCTTTGAGGCGGGACTGACTGCAGGTAACGTTGAGGCCATGGAGGTGGGGGTCGCGTTGGCAGATGCAGCCCTTTGGGCACATGCTGGCCGATGGGAAGCACAGGGCCATGAGGACAAGGCTCTGAAGGAGCAGGCACATGGGGATGGAGCGCGACAGCCACAAGTCCAGCAAGGTCATACTGACTGGCCGTCAACAGCATCCCGCCTGGGCCCACAACACCACCACTGGTCCCTTACACACATTGCATGGTGGCTACTGGTCCTCACTGTCTGCCCACTGGAGATACTGGAGTTTGAACTGTTAGGATCATGCTGGTTTCAGGCCTGAAACAAGATCAAACAGAAAGACAAGTTGAGCCATTGAGGTTAAGGGATGCTTGTAGCCTGCTCTTATTCCTGTGCAGCATTTTATTTATTGTTCTATTCATCAGAAAATCTGTAAGTACATTAACTTGAATTGATTGTTGACAAATTAGAAAATGACACGATTCAAGTAGTAGTGTTGTTTATTCACAGTATTGTTTCGAAGAACATGACCAACAAAAACCATCTCAAGTTGTCCGATGACACGAAAAATGGCAACTTCCCCATCTCCAGACAAGGCAAATTAATTTGTCGAACACGTTTCAACAAAAATCATTTCAAAGGGCAGTAGACCTGCAGTTTGCTTGATATGTTCCAACTTTGTTTATCCATGTATATGGAGAGTTAAAACCGAATGTTACTTTAGCATGTGGAATTTTAACTTTGTGATCTGAGAGGTATCGTTTTTGGGAATAATGTCAGAGAAAAAGTCTAATTGTAATTCTCAGTTCCACATGGAGATATCTGTTTATACAGTTTTTCCGGTCTTTGTTTTTCTATCTGACGCCTGTGGCTTTTCTCCATTGAAACATTTACTTACCAAAGACCAACAATTGCCCGTTTGTTGGGGCAATGGCATCAATAACAACTGTAAGGTTAAAACTTGAATGATCTACCAGCTCATTGTCTAAGACAAAAGAGATGGATTAAGTCAGTCACAAACAGAAATATCCTCATCATAACATGAAAGTTGAATTTACCAACAATAACTACAGTCATCCTGACCCTTAGAGACTATGCTTCAGTAAAGTCATCAGGAAATGTTCAGTATTTATGAAGCCTGCAGATATTTAGGATCAAACTCAAATAGAAGAGCTACATATTCAAGAGAAGTAACATTTACATAAGATGTCTTGCCGGGGATATAATCATTAACAAAGACGGCAACTCAACCCTCTTTCTTATTGGCTTAGAATGCACACATGAAACTGGAGTTGGGAAGGGCTGACTCGATTAGAAGAGCTGCACTGTTAAATCAAGGTTTTGCTTGATAATAAAAGCAGTGTATTCAAAAGCAAAAACAAAATGTTTCTGTTGTGTTGTGTCTCCCTGTTGTCCTTGACAGAGGGAACACATGGTGATGCTGAAAGGGAAAATACCAAAAACTGTGCAAATTGTGAATAAGAGACACTGGGTAGATGTAGTTGTAAAACACATACTCAGTGCCAAAAACACCTCAGCATTTGTACTGTGTGCAATATGATGTTTTGAACAGTTGAAGGTACAGCCACCGGATGCAGAGACCTTAAAGTTTGTGTTGTTTTTACTGCAACTGCTTGTCACATCTCTTCCAGCACCCATGCACTATAGATGTTTCATTCTGATTTACTCTAAGTCCTCTATGAGAACGTGAGGTTATACATGTCCTCAGATGGGGATCCAGGATCCTGCAGTAATGGTGCAATTGCTTTCTCTAGATGCTCACTTATTTGATTGTGAGGTTTGTTACAAATTCTCCTTTTTCGCAGCTGCCCATAGCTGTATCCTTATCTGCAAAGGAGTTCAGAAAGATGATAAGGCAGGTCAGTCTGTGTCATTACAAATATAATGGCTTTGGGTTCTTCCGGTTACTTGTGCTCCCATATTCCAGGTAAATGGTTTACGCCTAGGCTATACCCTAAGAGAGTTCCATAGATGAGACTTGTATATTCATTATCTGACACTGAGACCTGGCACCTTCTTTGCAGCCTACCAACCTTATCTATCGAGCCTATCTTTTGAGGATCATTGGGGCGGGAGCCAATACCGGTGGACAAGCCTTGACAGGAAAGAATCGACGAGCAAACATACAGAGATAAACAACATTCCAACATTCATCTTTCCACCATTCACATCCACTCCTTGAATATAGTCTAGTCTGAATGTAGGAAGCCAGAGGTAACATGCATCCGCAAAGAAAGGCCCTGGTCTGCCATCAGGTTGGAACTAAGAACCATTTTGCTGGGAGGTGACAGTGCTAACTACTGCACCTCCATGCCCCTCATGTTGGTAAATGGTTTATAAAGCCCCTTTCCAGTCTGGATATCCACTTAAAGCGCTTTACAGTACAGATTATTACCATTCCCCCATTATTACAGTGTATCAATGGGCAGCACTTTATCTATGAGAACAGCATAGCTTCCAGGAGCAATTTGGGGGTAAGTATCTTGTCCATGGGCACTTCGGCCCTGGTTGACCTGCTTTACCCCCCCAATCATTTCAGTCTTGTTGATGTTAATTAGCAGTGTTAGATAATTCCAGTGTCAGCATGCTGGACATGGTATATTGGTAAACACAGTCCATTTACCTACATGTGCACGTCAAACCAGTGAGACTTGGTTTGCAGTATGGACATCAGTTAAAGGGGACATATTATGCCCATTTCACCACAGTTGATATGGTTCCTTGGGGTCTTAATGAAATGTCTGTAACATTTTTTGGTAAAAATACCACAAGGATAATTTAAAACAGCACTTTTTTTACTCTGTCTAAAACAGCCCTCCTCAGATCGACCCGTTTTGAGGGCCCCATCCCTCCCCCTTCTCACACCTCATGGAGGTGTAGGACATAACGTTTTTACCTCCATTAATTAGCCTGTGTGTTTGAATGTGTTCTCACTACAGAATGCATTAAACATCTATAGGGCAGATTATGGGCCTTTATGTCTAAAAGGAATAGAGCAGTAAGTTTTGTTTTTTTTTATGCATGAGATATCAGTCATTTCTGCAATAACATTATGACTGAGGAATAAAATACATAAATTACTCTTCCCTCTGTATTACTTTGCTAACTGCTCATCTTACACGTGTCAATTGTTGACATGTTACATATCAAACATTAAAAGCACACAACTGTTTCTATAAACTTTTATTGTCAGAAAGATTGCTAGAAAGATTGCCACAGAGCTTTTTAATCATAGTTATTAAATGTACTGGCTGGGACAGAGGTAATAAATACAAAAAATACCAAGTATTATAAATACATTCATTGCAAAAATACAAGTTGTGCCATCAGTAGCTATACTGTAAACAAAGGAACACTTTATATTTGTGTGTCACCTTTTATTCTCTAAATACAATGTGAACTTTGCTCAGCCGTTCGAGGGATTTGGCGTACAGAAGCTTTGTGAGCTGGTGTTGAGGCCCTCTGGGCCGGAGAATCAGGGTGGTCCTGCCCTCCTGCTCGGTGCTCCAGATACGCAGAGTGTTCCCTGATGCTCAGGGAAGTTATACAGGGTTCAGACCTGCCCTTGATTGAAACTCGACACATAGCTGGCTATAACTTCCTGCTTGTCAGGTTTCTCATACTAGGCAGAGAGATCCTCAGGTTTTGAGATCTTCAGCACCTCATTCACATATGGGGCCGGGTCCTGAAAAACCTTGTGAAAGATGAGGTCCAACAGGTTATCCATGTAATCTGTAATACAAATTGGGGGAAAAGTTGGACATTTTGCACTTTTTTGTATTTATTATTTTCTTTTTATAATTATATTATTCTATTTATCGTGAAGACGATAAATAAATGGTCTTTAAATGGTGAAGACCATTTAAAGACAGCAGTTAATTGATATGTTATTTATGTTTCACATACTGTTTGTACATTGTTTGGCTTTTAAATAGAGCCTGTAAGAATCATGGAAGATTGCATCTGCTTTCACCGGCTTTGCTGTGCACTCGCCCTTCTTATATATTACATCTGTCCCCAGCCGACACACAGGACACACCTCAAACAGCTCCAGGAGGCAGTTTTCAAAGACAATATATGTGGGTGTCTTATGAACAGGGTTGGAAGATTCCATTCTATTAGAACGACAAAGATTTCACCAAAAGGCTGCAACAGCTAAAAAAGTGTAGGATGGTAATCTATGTGATTATTGAAATGTTTAGATTAAATATTGAGTCACTCACGTCACATCTTGTCCTCTCCCTCCTCCAAGCAAGGTCTCTTACAGCTGAGGTCCCAACACCGACATCAGTGCAGCACAGTTTTCTGTGTGCCTATGATAAAACAGACACAATATCCATGGAGTCACAACAAATGAGATGCTGTTACAACTTTAACACGGAGACACAATCAATGACATGACGAAGTAACTGAGGGTAAACAAACCTGTACTTTTGTAGTGAGGTCGCAGTGTTTTCATAGAAAGCTGCGTTCCATGTTTGCGCATCTTTGGTGGGTCCGTCTGGCATGCTACGTGATGTAGCCTAGCACCGTGAACCGATGTGCTTGCCTGAACACCAAAAGCAGCAATGTTATTCATGTTTGTCTACTGTCATGCATACAAGGATACAAGGACACATTTCCCCAAACTAGGGCTGGTAATGAATAATCGTTCTATTCCCGCACATTATGACAACAACATACTCCGGTATCTTGAACGAGCGGCCATAGCAGCAGCTGCAGCTGGAAGTTAGGTTCGTGAGTGTTGTGCTCTCCACGCTCTTCCCCCCCACCCCCGCTCGCGTGTCCTCCCGTTAGTACTGTGCCGCTGATTTTTTTCCCACGGCAGCACTGGGCTGGAGGTTCGCTACGGCCTACACTCGTAGCAGCTACTACAAACTTCCGTAGCTAACTTCAAGCTCCAGCAACTACAACCGGAGCTCTTAGCAGCTGCTACAAGCATCCGTAGCTAACTTCAAGCTCCAGCAGCTACAACCGGAGCTCTTAGCAGCTGCTACAAGCATCCGTAGCTAACTTCAAGCTCCAGCAGCTACAACCGGAGCTCTTAGCAGCTGCTACAAACATCCGTAGCTAACTTCAAGCACAACACTCACGAACCTGCCATGTGGTCACCGTTCACCGTGGACTCGCCAGCCGTCCTCGATTAATGAAAACTCCTGTAAAGTCTCTACCTATCCCCCACCACTACATACTAGCCCCCCACCCCTCACACACACGGCACAACATGCTAACGGTAGTAGCCTCCACACAAAATGTCTAAAAGAAGCAAATACCGGAATTATAAAAAAAAAAATACTTACTTTTCCCTCGTCTTCAGTATTGCCATGGAAAGATTGCACCGACCCCTCTTTCAATAACAACCTTTTAGAGAATCCAGCGTTATATTGGCCCAGGTTGATAAAACAGTCCGATTCAAAGTGGTGGCAGGAACGTTGCCATCATATATGAACTCAATCCATCTCAATCTTCTGTCTTCTGAAGCTGGAGTCACATGAAGACGTGTTTGCAGCCGATCATGCTGCTAGTTAGCTAATCCAAGTGCTTCCAAGGCTTGCAAGAATGAAATGGCAGACACCAGTGGACCGAGCTTCTATAAATTGGGAGTATAATACTAGAAATATATATACTATAAAGTATAATTATTCTACAGTAATGCATAAACCTTTGAAATAGATTGTTTTAGTAAAATAAGATAAATTCAATAGTGTAAAATGGCTGAAAGATAAACTTAAGCCAGGCACATTTTATGACATCTTTTAACACCTGCAGTCCAATTACCGTGTTGTTTGAGTTTTACCAATGGTTTGATTTTAGTTTTAAGTAGACAAGCATATTTTGTATTCAAATTCAAATCAACTTTATTCGTCCCCGGAGAGCAATTCTGGGATCAAAAGATAAAGATGATAGGATTATAAATTAGCTAAGTGTTAATTTCAGCATTGGAAGATGCCTCAATAATACAATTATAGATACAATTTGTGTTCACCTTCTATGTTTAAATAGTATAAGCAAAAAAACAATAAATGGTAAATAAATGGTCAGTATTTATACAGCAACCATGGCCGTAGATGGAAAGTCAAGGAAAGTGAAACATTATCCAATGGGACCATTACGGGCCCTTTCTTACTCCTGGTACAAAGCAGTGCCAAGCACAGCTCAAGTGTCTTTGCTATTTTAACAACCAAAATAGCCGACACTGTTTAAATAGAACATGCCCATCGATATTATGGTGGTACTAAAATGCGGTGTGGTCAGATGCATTGTTAGTGCATTTCTATTGAGGCTTTGAAAAGCAATGGGTCTCTGATAAAACATTTCTTTAATTCAAAGGCTTATTATCAAGATAGTTCATATGCACACTGCATGTGTAGACACAGGTGGTCGGTCTGAGCATGACGACAGACAGTTTCTCTTAGTATCTTGCAAATCCAGCATCGTAATAACACCCCACCAAGATCAGAATCAGGGATTATTGCCAAGTAAATTTACACATACAAGGAATTAGCTGTGGTGTGCCTGTGCAAGTATAAACATAGAAATTCTGAAAAATAGGAAACAAAATTAAGATGGGATTCTGATGGTTAATTATACATTACACCCCAAAACACACCCATAATCAATTTAAAGGCTGAACTATGTTCTTGGCACAGTGACCTTTTTTATTAGGGCACTTGGCATTCCATCCAGTAGTTTCAGCCAGAACCAAAGTGTTGCACTGACTGACGCTGCCATCCCTTCGAGCCAAACAAGCCTCAAGTCAGAGGTACTCCAGCAACGCCTGCCACTTATGTATGGATTATGTACCAGTCAATTAAAGTGGAGGAGAGTAATCAGGAAAGCTGCCAAGGGACCTTTGAACAAGACTCACTCAATTTAAAACCAAAGAGATAACACGTTTTTACTTGATTCTCTCGATACTGGATAGACCTGACTTAAAGATGCTTGCTTTTGGAAAATTGACAAATCAACATGGACTCCAATACATCGCCATAGAAAGAGATTATGTAGACATATGGTCGAAATATAGACTTGTCATCAAGAAGCCCTGGTTTGGTAATATCTGTGTGATGTGTGTATGAAAGAACAAATACTCAAACCACACTTGAAATTAAACAATGAAACATCCCAGTCTGAACCAAAGTGATGCACTGACTGACAGTGTCGTCCCTTGGAGCCTCACAGCCACCATGACTAACCAAAAATATAGAGCTGTCAAATGGATTTCGGAGCCTTTAGCTTGAAGGGCCTTTAGGATGACATGACTGTGCTGCTGTGTGAAGTCTTTATATCGCTTACACCAAATGCCATGTCTTAGAATAAGGGCCCAAACGCTCTAGGCATGTAGATCTATATTAAGTTTTAAGACCTCAAGCCTTCAAGTCACATAAACTGCATTGTGCCTCCCTGATGCATATAGAAGCAACAACAAATGTATCCAACTGAAGAGTATTGTGTTTCCAAAGCCTAATCTTAGTCCTCAGTGCAATTGTCCAGAAACCACTGTCAGACACCTCACAGGTTGTTCATTATAACCAAGATGCACTCTGTTTTTGACTCAGTTACACATTGTGCGATCTCTGAATATCACACTGTAATTACATATTTGTGAGACACTTTTTAAATATTTATGGCATCAGTGCGAATCAAATAGTTATAAGGAAAGAGATTAGGTACAAGAAAGACAATAACACTAACTTGCAATAACTTTAAAATTAGGGCTTTCCAGTAGAAAAATGTAGAATAAAGTCACAATCCTTTTTAATAACTGATCTGGAACTTTGTTGAAGATGGACTCTGTGGCAAAATGTAGCCTTAATAACTTTGTACATTCTTCTTACACTGTGCATAAAATAATTGTGTGGAGGTGTTGTCAACATATTATAACACAGTAACCTGAGCTAATGAAGATGACATTTATAGTCTAATGTGTATAAATGGGAACTTGGGAGGTGTCAGTGTTCATAGTGCACACACTGGAACAGGTATGTTGACTCCAACAGGTTCACAAGTAACTTGATAGATGCTGCATCACCAATAGTTGAATAAATACTTATGGCTTTAGTGAAAATTAAACTTCTTCACAAATAACAAATTGTTATTTAGGTCCATACAGTCATGTTATAGATGGTGTGCAGGGGCATTACTAAGATCCACTGGCTATATGAACTATATGTAATGGATACAAATACATGATATATAAATGAGATGAGACGACAATAAATAGTGCCAACTTTATAATTCTGTTAACCTCAGATCTGAAATCCATTAGAGGGGAAATTTAGCGTGTCATTTATTTCATAAATGATAAATGGGTGGATGACATGACGCATGATTTTCCTGTAATTAAGTGTAAATGTTTATTTAGATGCATTTTGCCACTTAAACAACACATGGATGTGAGACATATTATGGTACTTTGTTTTAAACTTATGATTTTGTATGAAATATCTGTTATGTTTTGATTATATTTTAAGGTGAATACGCAAAATGTCCTGCGGTGTGACCGTAACATAGGTGAAGCATTCAATTTACATATTAACAAAATAAACCAGAAATATCTGGAGCAGCTAATAATTGCCAATGCATTATATTGTATATAATGACTTTATTAATATTAGGTTTTAGTATGCACAAAACTAGTATATTAGTATTTTCAGCAAAATACCGTAAAATATTCGTAACACAAATGCTGTCCTGTGGCGTGACATGGAAAATCAGATATTTTTAAACGGCAGTTACATGGACACCTATAGGGGTCCTTAGTTTATCCCCCTACCAAGTGAGTGTTAACCTCTGATAAATTTCATAAATTTCACTCTGTCTGTCAGACAATGAATGTCCTTTTTTGAGTCCTGTAGTGTGACGGCTGTAGTTCAAAATTTGTAAAAAATATATTTTTTAAATTAAACATATTAAGGTTAAAACTGTGTTATTATTCAGTTAGCATAATAGCTAAGGTCAGTCTTGTATAGCAATGACTCAAAATGGCCACTAGGATGAAAATGTCCTGTGGTGTGACGGCCATGTTCTGTGGTGATTCTGTCATTCTGTAAGAGTACTTCTTAAACTTTAAACATACCTGATTTGTACTTGAAATCAATAATAGTAAAATATTTTAATTTTGTCATAGTGACATGTCACACCGCAGGACAGATTGTGGCTGAAGCTATAAGAAAAGCTTAAAAAATAATGAAATTATACCAAAAAGAATTATACAAAATTATACAAAAAATTTACAAAAAATACACGGAACACTAGCAGTTTAAAAAGAAATCAGCATTTGAACATTATAATTTCATAAAACTATAATCCTCATTAGGTCTTTTATAAAAATGTACTGTTTCACCCTTATTCGTCAACTACCCAAATAAATAGGAAATCTTAAAACCAAATCCTCTTAAATGCATCTTATGGGTTAGTTCCATAGTGACATCTTTCCTTAAGTTATTTTTCGATCTGTCAGCCTTATCATTTTCTGACACCTTCAAGTTACCGATATCATGGCCTTTTTCCTTCAGAATTCATTATATTAAAATTAATGTACATATAAAATCTCCTGTCGAATTGCTGTGGAAGAGGATGTACACAGCCAGGAAAACTTCAAACCTCTGCACAGGGCGAGAGGGTGTGAGCTCCACAACCTGTTACCTCTGTTCTAGCACTGCTGCAGTTGATGCTGCACTGTGCTGTGCTGGTTAAGTGAGGCCCTTCTTGATTTCAAACACACAATGGTCTATTCTCAACACTTAAATATTGATTGCGTACCAGTCAATAAAGGGGAAAGAGAGTAATCAGGAAAGCTGCCAAGGGACGTCAGAATTAGATTCACTCAATTTAAAACTGGAAAAAAAACAATGCATTTACTAGTGTCTCTCTATACCAGATTGACCTGACTTTAAGATGCTCCAGATTGTTTGAGTTTTGACTGGGACTCCAATACATGCAGCAAATGAATCGCCATAGAAAAGTATTATATCGACGTATGATCATAATCAGTAAGCCCTGGTTTGATCATATGCGGGTAAAACGTGTACAAAAGTACAAAAAACTCTACTTAATTCAGAAATAGAAATGTTCATATGATGCATTTATTTGTCCCAAACACATGCACAGACATGCACAGGCACACTCATGAGGGTAGGGAAATTTAACCTCTGCTTTTAACCCATCTGGTGCGCAGGATTCACAGAGCAGTGAGCGCCCATGTAAGGCGCCCGGGGAGCAGATGTTGGGGAAGTAAGGTGCCTTGCTCAGGGGCACTAGACAGGGTAGGGAGAATCCTCTTGGATTTTTGGACAGATCAATCCAGGTTTGTCTTTTTGTTGTTTCTCCGTGGAGACGAACCAGAGACCTTTTCTGCCCATAGTCCAAGTTTCTGCCACTAGTAATATCTGTTTTGGACAGACTTCTGACAGCATCGTACTGCCTTCCCGACCAACCACTTTGTAAGGTTGAGTGACTGTGTACCACACCGAGGCCTTGGCCGTTGTTTCAACAATTCGGGGTCTGAATCCTTCGGAGGACGTGGTCTACGATGGCTGAACCAAAACGAGATGGTCGGGTCTACAGAGTATTTCTGTGATCTGCGTCACAAGCTCGTCCTGTCCATATTGCTGTTGCCTAGCAACAGGGCGGAAGTTGTTCAAAACAAGAAAGTTTGAATGCCCCTTGGTTGGTGGAACGTATGAACTGTTACCCGTTAGGTTGAGTTGATCAAGGGATAGGCTGAGCCGTTGGAGCCATGGTTTCTCAGGAATGAAAAGAGAGCCTGGGCTCGCCGCTATGATGCCTTTGACCTTTAATTGCTGCATCAAAAGGATGTGCCCCTGTTGATTCAGTATGAAGCAGGTCTTAACTACACCTGGAAATGTAGTTATTAACTGTCCTTTTAAATTCCTGATTAAAATCTGTAATCTTATACATTTCTCTGTATTTAAAAAAAAATGCATATATTCTATTCATACATTTATTTATTCATGTATTTTAAAATGTGTACATATTTACTTTTTTATTCATTATGTTTATGTACATCCTCTTCTAATTTGAATGATTTATTGATTTCATATTTCAATTGGAAATAGTTTTCATACTTCCACTTTTTACCCTACATTTAAATATCCATGAATTCATTTGTAAAACGGTTATTTGAGAGTGTTTTTTAATGTAGAATGAGTTAATGATTAATTAAATGCTTTATAGCTATTTCAGTGGCACTTGTGGTCCTCCACATAAAATGCATTAGCCTAAAAAACTTGATATGGTGATAATATTAAGTGTTTACAGCTTGTTCTGCTGCTATAGAGAAAATTACTTTAAATTTAGCTTCAAGGAATAAAGCTCCACATTATTGTAATGTTTGTTAACGTTAGATAAACTATATTATATTAGAGCAGTAAACAGGGCTCATCGGGAGTAGGATAACGACATTGAATTCTGCCACTGTGTAGTGGTTGACCAGCATCACTTTACATGTAAAGGAAAATAGCGTTGCCTCTACCTGCATCTTAATTGCCTGCAATCACTGTGTGTGTGCTATGTCTGTGAAGGGAAAAGCTCCCAATCAGAATCATTAGCCGGCCGGCGAGAGGCATTACTGTCCCTCTGCTCGCCACTGTTTTTCTTTCACAAGGCAAAATGGATTACAAGGCATGACTAGCAGCTTTGATACACTGCAACCTGCGAAACCTCACAGCAAAGCTGCTTCCCTTCCTTTACCGGTTAGATCTTGAAACATCTGATCACCTGGTCTGTAAGAAGGAGGGATTACATGTTGTCCATCAGATAACAGGCTAAAATATAAAATAGACAACACTGCTTCTACGCAGAACAAGGGATGCATAAAGACACTGGGGAAAAGACTGATGAGATTAGAGTTGAGCCAAATACTGTGGTCAAATAAAAAGATCACAACGGCACAATAAGTCATACGCATACGCAAGATGGTTGCTTTGCGTATCCTGCCTCCTTTGGTTGTGTAGGTTGTGCACATCCTCTGACATTAAAACGACACATATGCAAGATGCAATACTCACACAAAGGTCGGGCGAGTAGTGGTGGTGTGGCCACATCTAGAATTATTATTATTATTAAGATTAACTCATTAACATTATCAATTTGAGTTAAGAATATAGAGCCAAGCGTTCTACAATCTTTAATGTGAGTTCTGTGGTGTGCCCTCTGCTGGATTGCTCCAGTAACAGTAAGTATAAGAACAGTCACGAGTGGACGCAGTTGCCAATGCGTTTGTGTGGCTACAAAGCATGTATATTGTGGGCCTAAGAATGACTATCTTTTCTGATTAACCCTTAAGTTTGTCATAATGATGATTGTATATATGTATATTATCTGTGACCATGTATAATGTGAAAGGGGTTGCTCACAGTGCTGAATCCATTGAAAACATTTCTGCAATGGTTTAAGCATTTTGGGCTGATTGCTGTTGTACTGTTTTGGTTCAGTCTCACTGCTCATCATCACTGTCACTTCCAGTCACAGCAGGAGGCGGTTTGCGGCACTAAAAGCACTGATTCACTCAGTGCACAACACCTCCCCACCATCAAACACCAAAGTCTAGGATGAGCTGGTGAACACAGTGGAGCATTTAGCTGCTAAGGAGCCAGATATTTTCCTAATGAGACCCCACCACAGGACCCAAGGAAGTGAATGAAAACTGGACACTGAGATGAGACTGAATGCTCTTTTTGCTCTGTGTCAGTCAGATGCGAAGGTATTTGCAGTAACAACTTTATAAAGTGAGACTGAAAATGTTGTGAGACTGCTCATCCAAGAAAGAAATCAATTAATGCAGCTTATATAATACATTAACATATTTCCCCCAGACAGGTTAAGTGGATACTCTATGGCTTCATAAAGTATTCAGACCACTTCACTTCACTGTGTGTTAGATTTCATTTAAAATAAATATTATCCTTTTTTGAACATAAATTTACATTCCATCCATAATGAGAACATAAAAATGTGTTTACGGAATTTTTGCAAATTCTGTAAAATAAAATAAAATTGAGACACTTAGGCCCTTTTAAAGCAATCACAGGTTCCAGTCGTGTTGCGTAAGTCTCTAGAAGCTTTAGCTAATTTCTCCTGGCAGAACCTCTCAAACTCCATTAGACTTAATGGGAAACGTCTGAACTCATCTTCAGGTCTGTCAGATGTTCTACGAGACTTCTGTGTTGGTAAGTGTTAGGGCCTTGGTCATACAGAAGTGGGTGTGGTTTCTTATAAAGTGGGTCGGAAAAAAGATATATGCCTCAAGGACGGACAGCAACTTCTCCTGAAGCCCGCCCCTTTCAGGTGCTGAAAGGTGAACTGACACTCTAGTGTCATGTCACAAGCACTGTGGAGCAGGTTTACTTCAGGGACCTCGCTATATTTGGCTACATTCATTGCTCCCTTAATTCTGACCATGTCTCCATGTCCCTGTTGCTGAGACAAGGTTACTGAGGACAGTGGGTTAGTTAAAAACATAGCTGAGCTGGGCGTCAATATCATCCCGATTACAATGCCTCAGAAAGGAACATAAACATGTTAAGACCATTTTTGGAAGTTAAAAATACATCAAATTACAAGTGCATTGTGTTAAATGAGAGGCTTCACCTAAATTAATCACAGTCTTAAGATTCCAACACAGAAACAGCACATCAAGAGAAAAAAGGCTAAAAATCTGACCAAACTTCTGAGCCTTATAACAATAATCAATAATCAATGATACATAAACTTTTTTTAATTGAGGTCTGAGACCTAGCTCTATAAAAAAGTCTTATCTCACAATAAAGTAAAAGAAAAAAAAAAAAGGTTCTTTCCTGACCCATATCTCATCCTTCCACCAAATTTCATGGATATCTGGTGGAAGGAATCTTACTTGTAAACAAACATAGAAACCAACAAACATATGAACAGACAGGGGTGAAAAGACAAGCTCCTTGGCAGAGGTAATAATCAACAAGATCACTGGGGAGATTTATATGGACCCCTGTGCTGCTGCAAGTCTCCTTGCCTGCAGCCACTTATAAAACAATGTTGCTAACGGACGAAGTCAATCAATCTCCTTTTTCGTGATCTTCATTCACAAGTTCCAACTTGACTGTGAAGAATAATTGCCTTTCATTCCTTTGAACCTTTTATTAGAAAAGACAAATGAGTTTCCTTTGCACTGGGAACTGATTTGGGCATTTTCCTCTACTTTCCCCCCATTTTATAAATGAAAACATGATTGGTAAAAAAGAAGAAAATGATAGTGGAAGTATTAGTTGTGTTCTTTACTTTGAAAATGTGATTAAACAATATGTGTCAGAGATGTGAAGTATAATCTTACAAACAGGAAAATGTGCTTTGTCATATTTGATGACGTGTAATCTTAATGCAGTTTGGCTTATACTAAGAACTGAAGTAATGTGACTGACTGCAATTTGATTTCGGCTATCAGAATTGGTTTGCTACTCCGACTGTGTTCCAAAGAGTCAGGTTTTTCTCAAAGTTATTGATAGACAGGGTGTGTGTAGACACTCTGACCATCAACACTGCGTTAAATAGACTGGCTCCCACCATCTCCATGCAAATGAGCCTGGACTCCATCACTGTTTGGGGCTTCCCGTTCGTCTGTCAGGAGTCTGCTTGCTGTGATTGTGAAAGGCTGCATGAGACGATCTGAATCAACACGGTAAATCCTGATATGAGCACAGCGGGGGATGGGGGGTGCACCCTGAATCTCTGGATGATCCAGCTGTTGCCTCACAACAGGCAACAGCTGGATCATCGTGAAAAACAACCGTTAAACTGCCGAATACTCTCGATCTATTTAAAGACGCGGCTCAGTTAACACTGTCTGTCTATGACCGCAGCAAATGAACGATGAGCTCCGCAATCAGACGTAACGTCACCAGCCTCTCAATCCGAATAAACCTAACGTTATCTGAACAGTTGCTTCGTTACAAGATATGAATGGAGAGAACGTCAACGTCATGCAGAACTTCATACAATTATTTCACAATTTAATAAATCCATCTATACTGGCACACAACAGTCGGGCCGTTTGCACACTTAGACACCTGTGCTTATTCTGGAGGAGTGATGTTGTAATTCGGCACTAAATTAACGAAGCCAGGCTTAGATATTACTTCGATATCTTAACTTTGATAAATTAATCGCACTGCTTGGTGCCGCCCTCCGCGGTGCATTTAATGTGGAAATGGTCGGAAGAAACTGCAGGCGAAGCACGTATAAAGTTGGAAATTGCAAAAAAAATATCAATTAATTATGGGTTAATTGCGGGCCGAATTAATGTATGCCATTTGACTGTTAAAATGTAGATTTGTATATATTTTTCATTCTGTCTTATTTCGATTATTATCAAAAGAAAAATGAAATGGAATATTTTATAATGGCGTCTGGCAGAATGTCGCCTGTGAAAATATCACGCACCAGCCTACCTGAGATGCCAATACCAAGCCACAGTTTTGTGCTGTGCGATGTTCAGAAACGATCCAATGCACAACGATTTAGAAAAGTCCACACGCACAAAATCCTCTCATGTGTGGATCATACATCACAGACGTCTGCAAGAATGCCTTCGTACAAACAGAATGAATGACAGCAGAGGACAGACAAACACACAGACACCCACAGACACACACACACACACACACACACACACACACACAGACACACAAACAGAAGCAACAGGCGACACACATTGAGCTCACCAGCGGTCAGAGTGAAGAGCTGCAGCCGCACGGCTCATGTCACATGGAGGAGTGGACCCAGCCTGTATGCTCCTGGATCCGCTCACTGACGCACCAGTCGCAGTGGGAACTCGCATCTTTGACTCCCGGTGTAAAACACCGCACAGGAGTGAATGGGAAGGAAGGGAGGGGTTCGTGGAGTGAAGTCAACGGGAAACAGGGGCGGCACCAGTTCCTGTGCTAGCCTTCAGAGTAAAATGGAGGCTGGTGCCACAACAACCGATGTGGCAGTGTGTTCAGTGTAAAGATGGACACATATGAACAAATGTCCCAACAGTTTTGGCCCTACATCCCACACATCCCTCATCCCCCGGGGAACGATGGCACTTAGTTGGTTAGCACCTGTTAGTTAAGCAGGTCTGCCGACTTCATCCTTTCACACATTTAATTGAGCATTTAGCTGCTAAGGAGCCAGATATATCCCTAATGAGACCTCACCACAGGACCCAAGTGATGAAAATTGGCCACTGAGATGAGTCTGAATGCTCATGTTGCTCTGTGTCGGTCAGATGGATAAACACAACTCTCAACTGTTTGTCGAAGGCATTCGCAGTAACAACTTTATCAAGTGAGACCACATTTTGTGAGACTGCTCTTCCTCAAGAGGCCAAGGAAAATATATTAGTGCAGCTTAAAGAGATATTAACCTAAATGGATATTCTGTGGCTTCATAAAGTATTCAGACCACTTCACTTCACCTTCCTGTGTGTAAGATTCCCTTTTAAATAGATATTCTCCTTTTTTGAGCATGAATTTGCAATTCACATTCCATCCATTTAATTCCTCAAATTCCATGCATTTTTTCCTGACTGTGCCTGACTGCTCCTCCTTCGTTTAATATGATAGATCTACATAAAGGGGAGGATAAAACTATGCTCGCGGACATTTGATTGACAAGTCCACCACAGTGTGGCGTCAATCAGAATCAGTGAATAGTGCATGACCTATTCTCTAGTTCTCACGCATTATCATTCCATACAAAATTACTATATCCATCCATTGATATATACTTACATACATACAAAAATGCAGACAACCAAATAATAGAATTACTAGAGATCATTCATAACAAGCCTAACCTATATGTGAGTTTTCAGCAACTGCTTAAAGCTAACCACAGATTCAGTTGGTCTGATGGATTGGAGAAGGCTGATCCAAAGTTTAAGAGCTACAACTGCAAACGACCATTCACCTCTGGATTTAAAATAAGTACGGGGAACAGATAGAAGGCCTTAATCAGATGATCGGAGGGGCAAAGCCCAGGAGTAAGGGTTCAACAGTTCTGTTATACAAACAGGGGCCGGTTTATGTACGATAATCTTTCTCCTCCTCCTCTTTCCCCTGAATGGTCATAAAACCAACTGGATGGATATGGTGAAGCCAAGAAACCAACTGGACACACTGAGTAAACAACTGGTTCAAGGATAGGACTTTATATGTGCATTGTTCAATTCGCGGCCACATGCAGAGCCAGATTAACCTGTTATGAGGCCTGAGAGTAAATATTGAAAGCTGAGGCCCTTTTTGACCAATCTCATTGTGTATAGTACAGTTCTCATGATGTCAATAAGCATTGCTTCCAGAAACCAACCAGTGCACTAATGCTAAATCGAAGGCCCAAGTTTTTCTCTGTCTTTATTGTTTTACTTTAAAAAACAACTTTGTGTTGCTTGGAATTACTGAGGTAGATTGATTTGTGTGACATTTAGTGTAAAGTAGCACAATCAATGCAGACAAATACTGTATAAGCCTCCTTCTTGGTGAAATCTTAGTTCATGCAACATGCTGTAAAGAAAGAAAAGCTTATTCAAAGACAGAGAAACTTATTGTAATGCTTCCTGTTGTGACTGTTTTTTGTATGCGTGGGGAAAGACAGATGACACATTGGCTCTGGAGAGCCACCAGAGATTTAACACAATTGGACATGCAGGGAGGGGGTTTAATCTACAACCCCGCTTGCTAGATGCCACAAATCCTATACCCTGGTCCTTTCATTTCTATATTTACCATATTTCTGATATGCTCTCCTTCTCTCACCCACTCAAATTACTGACCTTCTGCCATAGTCAGAATTACAATCAGCAACACCTGTAGAAATCCTATTCGCATAGGTAGCCAGTGGTTGGTGACCATTAAAACAGAAGGACTCTACTGTCTTCAACAGGCAGGCAAGATTCAGCATAAAGCAGATACAGCTTTTTGGTGTGTGAGTTCAGGCAACATAGTTCTCTACTGCAGGGGTATCATCCCCCACACCCCTAACCCTGACTGATGAGCTGCAAAAGATAACCATGCAGGAATTTTCAGAACTAGTTTGGTGAAATATGCCCATACCTGTTGAGTTATTTTGCTCATAGACACACTAACACACACGGCATAAATGACAGTTTCTCAACATCTGTGTTTTTTTTTTAAATAGCTTCTGTTCCAACCACGACAGCTACTGTTACCTCTGTGTGGGTGGGTTTAAATTATAGACAGGTATGTTTTTTAGAGGAAGAAAGACTGTGGCAGAGAAGAGAGAAGCACTGACACACTGACAACTGTAAGTGATGAAACTAGGCGAAATGTAGGACACAGCGAGGAGAGGAGCAGCATATTACATTCAGTTCATTAGTTCATTGTTGAGTTAACGAGCTCCTGAGCTGTGGCTCTGTCATTCCTCTTGAACCTGATTCTTTTCCCTCCATTAGTCTGGTCTGTCTGTTCCCTGAACGATGACCTGTGTGAGGATCATTTATTTAATATGTTGGCCAAGTTGTGGCATTTAGGGAACACATTCCTGAGTAACAAACAGCAAATTAACAAAACCACTGAATTTGTGTTGCCTTACCATCCCTCCATCCGTCTCCACTCTGTCTTCACCTCCTCTTCTTCTTTCCGCAAGGAGAAAATAGTTAAAACCCATTATGTGACACACTGGCCATCGAACAACTCTGAATTAATCGTTCAACCAAAAAAAAACACATTTCTCTTAAAAAAAAACACATTTCTCATGATATTTCTGCAATTAATAAAACTACAATCTGTAGCTGATACTGATCAGAATTACAATACTCACTCATCACTCATCCTTATCCGGGGTCGGGTCGCGGGGGGAGCAGCTCAAGCAGTGGGCCCCAGACTTCCCTTTCCCGGGCCACATTGACCAGCTCTGACAGGGGGATCCCGAGGCGTTCCCAGGCCAGTGTTGAGATATAATCTCTTCACCTAGTCCTGGGTCTTCCCCGAGGTCTCCTACCCACTGGACGTACCTGAAAAACCTCCCAAGGGAGGCGCCCAGTGGGCATCCTTACCAGATGCCCGAACCACCTCAGCTGACTCCTTTCTAAGTAAAGGAGCAGCGGCTCTAGTCCGAGTTCCTCACGGATGACTGAGCTTCTCACCCTATCCCTAAGGGAGACGCCAGCCACCCTTCTGAGAAAACTCATCTCGGCCGCTTGTACACGTGATCTCGTCATTTCGGTCATCACCCGGCCCTCATGACCATAGGTGAGGATAGGAACGAAGATCGACCGGTAGATCGAGAGCTTTGCCTTGCGGCTCAGCTCTCTTTACGTTACAACGGTGCGGTAAAGCGAACGCAATACCGCTCCCGCTGCTCCGATTCTCCGACCAATCTCACGCTCCATAGTACCCTCACTCGCGAACAAGACCCCGAGGTACTTGAACTCCTTCACTTGGGCTAAGGACTCATTTCCTACCCGGAGTAAGCAATCCATCGGTTTCCTGCTAAGAGTCATGGCCTCAGATTTAGCGGTGCTGATCCTCATCCCAGCCGCTTCACACTCGGCCGCCAGCCGATCCAGTGAGTGCTGAAGGTCACAAGCCGATGATCCAATGAGGACCATATCATCCGCAAAAAGCAGTGGCGAGATCCTCAGACCACCAAACTGCAACCCCTCCCCACCACGACTACGCCTCGATATCCTGTCCATGTATATCACAAACAGGATTGGTGACAAGGCGCAGCCCTGGCGGAGACCAGCACCCACTGAGAACGAAACTGACTGGCTGCCGAGGACCCGAACACAGCTTTCCCTTTGGGAGTACAGAGATTGGATGGCCCTGAGGAGAGACCCCCTTACCCCATACTCCCGCAGCACCTCCCACAGTTTCTCCCGGGGGACCCGGTCATACGCCTTCTCCAGATCCACAAAACACAAGTGGACCGGATGGGCATACTCCCAGGCCCCCTCCAGGATCGTTGCGAGAGTGAAGAGCTGGTCCGTAGTTCCACGTCCGGGGCGAAAACCGCATTGTTCCTCTTCAATCTGAGGTTCGACGATCGGCCGAACCCTCCTTTCCAGCACCTTGGAGTAGACTTTACCAGGGAGGCTGAGAAGTGTGATACCCCGGTAATTGGTACACACTCTCTGGTCCCCCTTTTTTAACAGGGGAACCACCACCCCGGTTTGCCACTCCTTTGGCACTGTACCCGACTCCCACGCGATGTTGAATAGGCGTGTCAACCATGACAGCCCCTCAACACCCAGAGCCTTTAGCATTTCTGGCTGGATCTCATCAATCCCTGGGGCTTTGCCACTGCAGAGATGTTTGACTACCTCAGTGACCTCCACCAGGGAAATTGACGATGAAACACCATCAACCTCGAGCCTTGCCTCCAACATAGAGGGCGTGTTATTCGGATTCAGGAGTTCCTCAAAGTGTTCCTTCCAACGTCCGACGACCTCCTCAGTTGAGGTCAACAGAGTCCCATCCTTACTGTACACAGCTTGGATGGTTCCCCGTTTCCCCCTCCTGAGGTGCCGGATAGTCTTCCAGAAACACTTTGGTGCCGACCGAAAGTCCTTCTCCATGGCCTCTCCGAACTTCTCCCACACCCGCTGCTTAGCCTCCGACACGGCAGCAGCTGCAGCCCTTCGGGCCTGTCGGTACCCTGCAACCGAGTCCGGAGTCCTCCAGGATATCATATCCCGGAAGGCCTCCTTCTTCAATCGGACGGCTTCCCTGACCACCGGTGTCCACCACGGTGTCCGAGGGTTACCGCCCCTTGAGGAGCCTAAGACCCTGAGGCCACAGCTAGCCACCGCAGCTTCAGCAATGGAGGCTTTGAACACCGCCCACTCTGGCTCAATGCCCCCAACCTCCACAGGAATGCCAGAATAACTCCGCCGGAGGTGTGAGTTGAAGATACCTAGGACGGGGGCCTCCTCCAGACGTTCCCAGTTCACCCGCACTACTCGTTTGGGCTTACCAGGTCTATCCGGAAATTTCCCCCATTCCCTGATCTAACTCACAACCAGATGGTGGTCGGTTGACAGTTCCGCCCCTCTCTTTACCCGAGTGTCCAAAACATGCGGCCTCAGATCAGATGACACAATCACAAAATCGATCATTGATCTTCGGCCTAGGGTACTCTGGTACCAGGTACACTTATGAGCACCCTTATGTTCGAACATGGTGTTTGTTATGGATAATCCATGACAAGCACAGAAGTCCAATAACAAACGACCGCTCGGGTTTAGATCAGGGAGGCCGTTCCTCCCCACCACGCCTCTCCAGGTGTCTCCATCGTTGCCCACGTGGGCGTTGAAGTCACCCAGCAGAACTACGGAGTCCCCTACTGGAGCCCCATACAGGACTCCATTCAGGGTCTCCAAGAAGGCCGAGTACTCTGAGCTGCTGTTTGGTGCATACGCACAAACAACAGTCAGAGTTTTCCCCCCTACAACCCTTAGGCGCAGGGAGGCGACCCTCTCGTCTACCGGGGTAAACTCCAACACCGCAGCGCTCAGCCGGGGATTTATGAGTATCCCCACACCCGCCCGGCGCCTCACGCCCTCGGCAACTCCCGGAGAAGAATAGAGTCCAACCCTTATCCAGGAGTAGGGTACCAGAGCTGAGACTGTGCGTGGAGGTAAGCCCCATCAGATCTAACTGATAGCGCTCCACCTCCCTCACAAGCTCCGGTTCCTTTCCCCACAGCGAGGTGACGTTCTACGTCCCCAGAGCCAGCTTCTGCCGCCCGGGTCTGGTCCGTCGAGACCCCTGACCTTCGCTGCCACCCATGTGGCTGCGCACCCGACCCCAACGGGTCTTCCCACAGGTGGTGGGCCCATGGGATGAAGAGAGGAGAATTACAATATCATAATAATAATTATTATTATTATAGCCTGATTGGGGTATCCATCATCTGTTAACATTATCCTCGCCCCAATGTGTTTCACCTCCATCCAATGATCCCTGCTTCCATTGCTGTGTTTAGTCTCTGAGCTCTCCAGTCGGCTTTGTCTATCTGTCTGTTTGTCTTCCTCTGCCTTGTTTTGTGCTCCTCTTTTGTTCCTGTGGTTTTCTTTTGTGTTTCTTCCTGGTAGACCACAGTCTAAGTCAGTTTATTCAAATGAGATATATTCTTCACTGCACCTGCCTGTCTTTGCGAACCACATCCCACAGCAATTACAGCTGTTTATTTATTTCATCACTTATTCCGTTTTTTCACCTCACTGCAGCCTCTCATGAGCTATGGTCCATAAAATTGCCTGCTTTTAATTTGAAGGCCAACTCACCTGCTCTCATGGTACTGTTGTGGTCTAATACAGTATCTTGATGCAGCTATGTTGTTCCCCATGTAGACAGCAGATGAAATGAATGGGATTTCATGATTTGGCAGAGAGGTAATAGGTTTGTGTGTCTCTGTGGGTCTGTGGGTCTGTGTGGGTGTATGTGTTTGAGTATTAATGCTAATTAATTTCCAAAGGACTCATTTATCATTCTTTTTATGAGCTACATTGTATCTACTGCAACAGAATGCAACATCTTACCTTTATTCTTACAGCTCGATGTGAAAGTGTTCTGTTAGGGTGTGCTCATGGAATTGTCCTGGTCCTTCAGCAGGTCACGTCAACCCAGAGAGAACCAGTTCACAGCAACACATATTCCAACCAGTCCTCGGCCTGGCAGCCAATTATTCGTCACACTCCGTCAGGCGAGGCAAGCACCTTCAGGAATGATTAAATCTGTTTTCATGTTGGTTTTAACTTCCGAAATCAAGTCAACACTTTAATCACGTCAATTATTTTCTGGTGTCATGATTGCCAGACGTCGGAATGAGCAGAAACAGTTTTTTGAATGTAGCTAATGAATGCTGATGTTAGCAGCCAACAAGGCAACCTGAACTAAGTCAATACTACCGATCACCATGTTGAGATCATGAGATCATCGAGGAAAACCTATTTACCAATGTCTGGACTGTACAGAAAGGTTCATATTTCAGTTGAAGAATCTGTAAACAACCACTGAGTGTATTTAAAGATGGACAGGCGCTGCTATCTTGTGCTGGTTTTGTGATTTGGAGCCAGAGTTGGGACAGGGGGAAATTTAGGGCTAATAATGAGGTAGAATGATTAAATAATGATGTGATTTAAATCAGTTGATACCAACATTTCATTCAAACCTTAATTTGGGAAAAAAGCAGCATACAGGAAAAGTCTAGTCCTTAAGGGGCGAAATGGGCAGAGGATCCCCAATTTGCCAACAAATGCACGAGAAGATTATTGAAATTTTTAAAAACAGTGTTGCTCAAAGAAATATTGGAACTGATTTGGAAATGTCACCCTCTATGGTGTATAACTAACAAAAAATTACAGGGAATCTGGAGGAATTTCAGTGCGTATTGAGGAAGGGCACAAGCCAAAGCTGACTAGCCCTTCTCTCCAATCCCTCAGCTGAAACTACATCAAGAAATGTCATTGACCATAAGAGATTTGGCCAAATGTGCTCAGGATTACTTCGGCAAACCTTTGTCAAGCACTGCAATAGATAGTTACATCCACAAATGGCAGTTAAAAATGTACTGTGCCAAAAGGAGGCCTAATGTTAACCGGGTCCAGAAGTACCGTTGACTTCTCTGGGCTGGAAGGCATCTGGGATGGACCATAACCATTTGAGGTCAGACGAGCCAGTAGTTAAGGTTTATGTTGGAAGAAATGGATGCTGTGTGTTCCGGACAAAAGATGAAAGGACCATCCAGGACTGTTACCAGCAACAAGTCCAAAAGCCAGGGTCTGTCATGGTATGGGGTTGTATCAGCGCCCTTGGCCAAGGTAACTTACACTTCTGTGATGGAGCAGCATCTACTGCCTTCAAGACGACATCTTTTCCATGACAAATGCATGGCTGCGGAAGTCAAGTGTGTGTGTGCTGAACTAGCATGCCTGTAGTCCTGACTTGGCCACAATAGAGAATGTGTGGCGCATTTTGAAACGGAGTCCGCATACTGTTGCACACCTTAAGACTTTTTTGAGGAAGAATGGGACAAACTGACACCTGAAAGGTTTCATCTCTTGGTGTCTTGAGTCCCTAAACGTCTGTGTTGTGAAAAGTAATGGCAACATTACAAAGTGGTAAATTCTATAATGTCCTTTTATATATATATATATATATATGTTGCAAGAATCAAAATTTAAATAAACTATAAAATTCATGAGGTCAAACATCAAATAATGTGGTATTTTATCGTTTTCATTGTAACACACGCAGAGATAATTTAAAAATCACAGTTTTCAGTCTTAAATTTAAATGTCATTGTCCCATCTATTTCTAATTTAATGTTGTAATTAAATTTATCAGCAACACAAACAGTTGAACATGTACCTGACATTTTCCTTAAAAGGTTAAAAGGTGCTTGCTTATTGTGGGAACTGTTTCCATATATTATTGTAACATCACTGGGTCTTAAAGTGCCTTAAAGGGGACATATTATGAAAATGCCACTGTAGTAGTGCTTCTACACATTAATTTGGGTATCTGGCATGTCTACCGTCCCAAAAACTCTGGAAAAATACAACTCCCGCAATTTGTTGTTGTTCCTCTATTTCAGAAACGATATGCTAAATCGCGTCAAATGGCGTTACGACCGAAACATTTGTCATGTTCCAACCATGCCCATGTAGGGAGTCTCGCTACATGGCCTTGGACCATCCCCCACCATCATCTCACCGGCTCCCGGGAGAGACGGCCTGGCTCCCCGGGTAGCGTTAGCAGCAGCGCGAGCCCGGAGCGAGAGCAAGCTGATGCTAGCAAGCTAACGCTGCAAGCAAGCATTAGCTCGCTGCTGCTACTCGTCAGACATCTAAGGGGCACTCAAAAGAGATCAATCTGAGGAGGGGCTGTATATTTAGGTAAAAAGGTGCTGTTTTAAATGATCCTTGTGGCATTTTGACCAAAATATGTAACAGACATTTCATTAAGACCCCAAGGAATCTAACCATTTGTTAAAATGGGCATATGATGGGTCCTTTAAGATAATGCGTTGTGAATTGGTGCTGAACAAGTTAAATTAACTTGAATTGAATTGCTCAGCTCCCGTATCAGCCTATGTAGCTGTGGCTGTCATACAGACACAAATTATCCTGGCTACTCAAATTATGCAACACAAGTTTATTGATAAGAGAAGCCTGGGGCCCCTATAACGGGTGTGCCCCGAAGCAGGTGTTCAATTTGTTGGGATTTTCAGCCCCTAACTTTCTTACTTATAGTGATATTCTGTGGTCCTTTTGTAATGTGATCAAACAAAAGAAATAGTTCTAAAAAAGGGTAAAATAATAAAATCTTAAAAGACAATAGATAATAACATATTATGCGTTTAACACTGTTTATTTGTGGTTGGGACACCAATGTAACATTATCTTTCTACAGACATCACAGACACACACACACACACACACACACACACACACACACACACACACACACACACACACACACACACACACACACACACACACACACACTCACACACGGTGAAAACCCATGTTGTTGCAGCTGATAATTATAGCAGCTGAGATCCTGATGTCATGATGATCTCTGTAGCTGCGACTTCTCCAGAAAGAGGAAAGGGGAGACATTACAGACTGGTTATGATGATGTGTGCTTGTCTTGGAAATTCCTTGGCAGCTCCATAGTCACGAGAAACAGACTCGGCTCAGCTTGAACTGCTCATTTATTATGACAGTTCGCATCCAGAAGGTTCATTAGCACAAGATGAGTCATTATCCTGGAGTGTGAGGGCCAACACCCGTATCCACTACGCTCCCAATAAGCCTCTTAAAGTCTTTCCTCTGACACGTTTAGGGACAGTGTAAGTTACAGGAAACAAGACGGTGATTTATTCCAGTCTTTGCCAAGCGGTGAGCCTTCCCGTATATCGTGGAGATAATTATAAGCTGTTTATGGAGTTAGAGGAAGGAAAAGGAGTATTAATGCATAGGAGGCTTTTATCTGCTCAATACACAGCTCATTATACCATTCACCTAGTGAGGACGATAAACAACGCTTCCTGTGCAGAAGTCACAGTCATTTACAATTTCAGGCCAAATATAATCTTACAAATTGTTACACACGCAGGAACCTGACAGGAGCCACTCTTTAGTGGATGTTTTCTACCCCGACACACAGAACATCAGCCACTCATGAATCATTCATGAATCATTATGGACCATACAATGACCCCCCCCCCCCCCCCCCCCCCCGCTGCTGCTTTGAGCATAAAATTCAAGTAGAGCTTTATTGATCTGTGATGCTTTCAGGGAAAGGTCAGCCTCCCATGCAGCTGGTCAGGAGATACTCTTTGGTCAATACTTGCAGAGGAATGGTGGAGCGTCTGACAGTGAAACACAGATGGAGCCCGGAGTTCATTTCTTTGTTCAAAGAAAATAAAAACAGCAGCTACCTATTAATGAGTTTATCTTCATTGAGCTTTGCTGAGACCAGCCCAATTACCATCTACAGTATCTATATATATATCTATTGATGCATCAGTTCAGTAGGTCCATTCATCTCTCTGTCGAACTCTTTGGTCCAGAGCACGATATCATCACTGTTCATTGCCAGATATCCATCTCAATTTAAAGGGATACTGAGGCTCCCCAGAGGATGGTTTCAAATGTTTTGAAGCACCTGACCTTTTGTTTATCCCCAGCAACCCTTTGGTTCGTCACCAGCTCTGTTGTTGTGATCGGCCACAAGGTTGCGTTGGTTACATCTGTGTTATATGCTATAAGGGGTTTTTTGTTTCTCAAGAATTGTCGTTGCATGTTCATTTATCCTAAATATGAGAAGAGACGGTTTGGTCTAATTCAAGTATTTATTAAGAAGCAATGAAAAGGTATGAAAAGTTTACAGCAAAACAATGGGCACCCAACACATTGCCTGGCCCTCTAGCAGCACCGGACAGTCACAAGTCACGAGTCATGAGTCGCCCCAAACAGCCGGCGTCTGTAATATTTTTAACAGTAGGTAGATAGATTGGTCAATCCAACCCAATCTCACTCCTGCTCTGATGGTTGCTTAGCAAAATGTTAATTTCTTGACCAGCCTTGACAGAGCTGATGTCTTGTAGGTCGGTGGTGTTTTTCATTGGAGTAAAGAATATTGTGTTCCTGCTTTATCGGCTGTATGTTCTGTTTGTGTAAACATTCAGATCCTCGAAACAAAACAACGTCACTCTGTCTTTGCCTCAGAACCTGGGGAAGCTGCTTGAAATCTATGTGATGTTGAATGAATCTAAGGGAGTTACGTTATAATGTAAAAGTTAGGTATGAGAACAAGTTGAAGTGTGGTTTATATTATGTCACAGAGTTATCCCACATCAGATTGGTTTAAGATTTTGGATACAGGAGGGGAGCAAAACTGCAAACACAGGTTCTTCTTACTCTCCTCGTTTCAGGTACCCTCCTCTGTCCTGCCCTCCTGTGATTACCTGCTTCTCCCTAATGTGTTGCACCCGTGTCCCATGTCTGCCCCCCCTTGTGTATTTAAACCATGAGATCTTCTGTTCTCTTAGCCCTTGTGTTACGAAATACCTTCTGTACGTTTTACCTGTATTTGCCTAGCGGATTGTGGATACCTCTGCCTGCCTACTTGGACAGTCTTTAGTGTAGCGAACCTAATCCAGTGAAGACTTTTGTTGTACTCACTTTTGAGCCGGTCGAGTGAAGGTTTTTGGGTCCTATTTCTTGTCAATATAATATTATGACATCATTCTCCACATCTCAGATGTGGTTTTTTTCATATTGCCCTAATACTCTTACTCAATTCAATCCTGGAAGAAGCACTGCAGTATGGCCACTTCAAGACCTTTCAGAAATGAGCTGAGCACATATACAAATGCTCTTGCAGAGATAATGACGGTTCCCCATTCCATCTTGAGTTTCTTCCAGTTTCCACAAGGTGCAGTAAATGCAGCTATGCACAGCATTTACTTTACGTTGGTTGAAGTTATATAAAAATGTATCCAACTTTTATTAGATGTTTTTTGTTTCATCAGATGACATCATTCTGTGCAGTAAAGCCTCTGACAAAAAAATATGCAGTGATTTTATTTTTTCTGACTTCCTGGTTGAAGCGACAGCATAGCTTGGCTCAGTCGTGTATTAGAGATGGCTCAATCAGGTTGAGTCTACTCTCAACATGCTGTCGCTAAAAACCTCTCATACCAAATGGTTGTGCCGACAGGTTAAGCGGGACTGCAGAACATCAACTTGCCACATGACATTAGAACCTCACAGGAGCCAATCGGGCGCTGCAGTTGCTCTCCGGCTGCATCGACTGGGAACCACCTCTGTGACATCAGAACTTTGTGCTCATTGCCTGAAGGCTTCATTCACACATTTTATTTCCAAGAACTTTTGGTCCATTATCTCCCACGGTTAAGAGGTGACCTCCTTCTTCTGGAAGCTGCTTACTACAAATGGGCACCAACACTGTAGTTTGAAAGCTTAAAGAACAGTTCAGTTGAGGAGTATGTTATGGTTCAACAGCCCTATAGATCATGTTTTTAATTTCAGGTTTCATTTCCTATTTCCCTGCTTGCGATATGATGGCCCTTGTTTTTATTGTCAGGTCCATGGTCCTCAATAAAACAAAGAAATTAAAACTGTGATATCTCTGTTGCTCGAGAAGATATTCTATGTGAGAATTAATCCCTATACACCCATCGTCCTCCATGTTTTCATAAAACATTTCATACACTTAATTTGATGTCAGTCAAAACACTAATCTAAACTCGTATCTGGCCTGAACAACATATTTTAGTGCAATTAAAAACAAATTCAGATTAATTTTTTTTACAAAGAAGAAATACAGAATAGTGACAAAAGCCACAACATAGGCCATCGTTGTGAGCTCACTGTCACAACCAGATGAAAACGTTTTATACTCACATGCTGTCCATGTTGACCTGACGGCAAGACAGGCGAAGTGGAAAACTGCTCTCGGCCACCCTGCTCTTGCACATGCTTCCCATGTATTGAATGTCCCCCTCTAGACACGTCCCTGTTCCACTCACCTGTCCTCAGATGGTCTTTGTGCTCATTGCCAAGCTGTGTTTTGCCTGGTTCCTATTTGTTTGCTTGTCTGCACATATGTTTTTGCCTGCCACCCCTACATAACTTTTCCTCCTCATTTCTTCATGTCTTCTTCACGTCTTTCACCTACTTCACATCTAATTTCCTTCTTCTCTCTTTCACTCCTCCCATTAGTCTTCTGGTCCACAAGCCAGCTGCATTGTTATTGTCCACACCGAAAATTATGCAGATCATGTCACGCCACAAGTTGTCAAAGTCGACCAAGCCACTGATTCCTGAGACTGTAACTTCCTGGTACGTTTCTGCCGAATCCAGGATCTCTTTTATTACGAACTTTGCTAACATTTCCTCTCTGCTATTCCAGCCGAGAAATCCCTGTTAATAATCTAGATAGATAGTAACTGTAACGCTGAGGCAATTGCAGATAAAACATCTATGATTTGCTGTAAAAACGCCTCATACCAGAAATACACCAAGGATAAGAGTAATGGAATGGTGGCATCTCATAGGATGCAACCCTGACACCCACCTGGAGTGACGGCACACACATGCTGTACGTACTGCACCAGAGCGAAACCTGCACCACTGATAAAGTGTGAAAGATGACTGGTGTTCACACAGCAATTAAATATGAGGAGGGCGTGATAATCCAACCATTTCAGCCTCTGACCCTCTTATCTCGTCCCACTGGTGAGTCTCTCATGTTCATCCTTTCAATATAAATGAATGAGGTACACCTTCTGTATTATTTATGGTTCATTAACACTTCACAGACATGCAGCTGAATCTCTGAGTGACATTTGAATATGCAAAAAGAAGCTCTGTATAGGTGTCAGCGTTAACTCTTATCTTTGGAGACCACATGTACATTATAATTGCCCGTGCAGGAGAGAGAAGACAGAGATCACATTTAATGAAACCTTTTTTTTAAATATATATGCTAAGGTACGCGAACCATGTCCATGACACCAGCTCTGTACTTAACACACACGTCTTTTGGGATTATGGAAGTTCTGGCAGATTTTCTGGTTCTCATTCTGCTGTCAGGAGGGTTTGTGTATGTTTCCCGCTGACAGATTTGCGTCCTCCTCTGACAGTGTGTGATGTTGGCTGAATTCTCTTGCTAGTGTTTTTGTTTTTTCATTCAGATTTTATTATTGTACCTGCCTGCTCTTGCCCTAACGCTGCATTGTGTTACCCTGCCTCAGGATAACCTGGTTCTGTCAGTCATTCTGAGTCTTCTTGATTCCATTGTGCACTATTAAAAAGTTAAAGTTAAAGTAACTTTAACTTTAACTTTTTGACCCATTACTTAGTCAATACATTATATTATTTGCACATACTGTCTTTATTGTAACTAAATTGTTGCATTGTTTTTCTCTACTCTTGTGTTTGGCATATGTCACATCCCTTCTCAGTCTAAAGTCTGTTAAAGTAGTGATATTAAAATTGATTCTATCTGCTCAGCCTTGGAAGACAATATTTAGCATATTTCCCAAATATAGAACCATTCCATTAATTATTACTTAACACAAGATTCAAAAGTAGTTTTTAACAGTTTGTTTCAGAAGTGCGCTCCATAACAGCACCAAATCGACTGCAGCTTAATCAAACTCTTCTGTTTAAATCAGTGTATGTACAGGATCCCTGATAAATAAACTAGTTAGTAATCTATGGCACTCAGTAGAGTGAAGGCCAAACATTGAGTCTATATAAATAGACTAAATCTAGATTTTTATGTGGATTGACCACAAATTCTACACACTCATTCATTTCATTCCTCTAAATAGACCAGATTTTTTTCATCCAGATCTATGAATTCTTAAAAATCTTGCGGTCGTAAAGAAAGGGAAACAAATATTTCGTGAACTACCTCCTGATTTGCATTTGCAACAAATTTGAATGGCTCTCCTTGACACACTGTATCATTACAACACATTATGTAATAATCTGTCCTGTAGGTTTTGCACAATTTTACAAACAAACAAATAAAAAACAGAAAATGACAGACAGACAGACAAACAGACAGACAGTGTTGAAAACCTCCTAAGCAGAGATAGAAATAAACATAACTGTGATGTCACAGTGAACTGACAAATAGAAATACAAACCGTCCTCACTGCAGCATGGTTATAAGTGAAACAAAGGTTTTCAGATACTGTTAGGTTGCACAAAAATACAAATCCCCATAATATCAATTAAATCAAGTGATGGGAGGAGGTCACAAGGTCACCAAAGTTAAACAACTAGTTTTCCTATCGGAGTATAAATATGCAGAGCAAGTTTGAGGTCAATACAAACAAACAGAAGGCAGTGTCCACACATAACCTCTGCGGTTTTGTTAGCAACCCTAATTAACCAAATTGGTTCCAATTATGTGACAAAAGACTGAATTAGATTGGAGAGGAAGAGCCAGTTGCTCCCAGGATCCTTCAGTACCCTGAGCTGAATATTGACTCGAGCAGGCGTGTGGATCCTCTCGGCTGGGTCAGGACTGACAGATTCTCGTGGCGAGCAGGGCAGGTTGCCCTCTCCCCTGTTGTTTGGGGTAATAACCTCTTCATTGACTGAACTGACACTTGCAGCTGTGGTCTTCCTTCTCCCCGTCCCCCAGTCAGACATTAATAACACTTGACGTGCTTGCACACCACAGCAGATTCTTTGGATAAAAACCCTCAGAGGGTTCTGTCAAGTGCCAAGCAATGCAAGGACTTGTGATCCTGTAAATATCTTTCACTTAATGTAATGCAAAGAACTACTTCAACAGATAACAAAAAGTACACATGAAATCTATTTCATTTAGTAGTTTAAATAGGTCTTTCTTACTGGAGGGCAGCAAGAAAACACATTTGCCTCCCTGTCTCTTATTACTCCTCCAAATTGTTTTCTCAGTTATGTTGTGATGGCGGTGAAATTACCAGAATGGATTACAGTCAGAGGAAGAATTTATAATGCATGAAGTTAACAGCAGCAGAGTCACCAGGTGGTTGAGCTGCATGGCGTGTGAACAAAGCGCACACGTGTCGCACATGCCTGCATATTTGTTTTTTCAATCTCACCTGTGGTTTGATTTATGAAAAGAGCAGTTTAAGTCATGCTATTGAAAGATGTGGTTTTGGTTAAATCTAAGTCAGGGCTGAATCAGGGCGAATACTTTTGAAAATACAAAAATACAAATTAAGATACATTTATTTATCCCATACACATGGAGAGACATGCACAGACACACTCATGCAATTGTAGGGAAATGTAACCTCTGCATTTAACCAATCCGGTGCAGGACACACAGAGCAGTGAGCAGCCATGTACAGCGCCCGGGGAGCAGATGTTGGGGGAGTAAGGTGCCTTGCTCAGGGGCACTAGACAGGGTAGGGCGAACCCTCTTGGATTTTTGGACAGATCAATCCAGGTTAGTTTTTTGTTGTTTCTCCGTGGAATAAATTTGCATTGGCGACTAGCAGCAGTAAAAAGGTGTGCTGGCCGTTACTGAGCTGGTCTATGGAGTAGCTGAATAATGTGGAGATAGACTTTCATTTGACACTGTGCAATAAATACAACTTTACTTGATTAATGGAACTTGACTTCTGGGGCGGCTGTGGCTGAGGGGTAGAGCGGTCATCCTACAACCTGAAGATCGGTTCAATCCCAAGTCTTTCCCATCTTCATGCTGAAGTAAAAGTGTCCTTGGGAAAGATGCTGAACCCTGAATTTCCCCTCATAGAACAAAAAAGTGCTTCTAATAGATGCACTGTATGAATGTGTGTCTGAAACTGTACTGTAAAGAGCTTTGAGTGGTGATCAAGACTAGAAAAGCGCTTAATAAATGCGAAACCATTTACCATTACTTCTGCATTAAAATAAAATGACTTAACACTTAAATTGGAATCAAACATGAAGTGAGAGTTCAGACTTTACATTCAGCGCTTAATAAGTCTAAATGCAGGTAATACATTGTTTTGTCCCATCTCCATGTACAGCAAAAACTGTATATAAAGATGGATAACAGTGCTCCCACTGAAATTAAGCCAAAATACCCTGGATATGAACACTGCCTTCTTTTGAGGATGATGCAATTTTGGAAGGATTCGTTTGACCAAACATCTCAGCTTTCAATCATGATGTTTTACCTCTTTTTTTATAGCATCACAAAAGTAATTAAAACCCAATCTTACCTGAAAATTTGACACTTTAACAAACATCTGTGTATAAAGAGAACCTTAATGGACAGACACCATCTTTAAGATTTTGGGTGACTTTGTAGTTTGATCAATGTCCCTTCTACTAACATGGAGGAGGCAGGATATCTGACCTTTACTGTAGCCAGCCACCAGTTGCTTATCGAGACGCTTTGTCTTACACTTGTGGAAGTTTCATGCCATCCATCTAAGAATCCAATCTATGATTTAAAGGAGGAGGGAATCAGGGGCATGGCTTGATATAGATAAGATATGGAAAGGATTGGTGTGTACAATGCACACAATTTGATTGCTGATTAATGGGACAAGGGAACGTTTGTCTTTTATGCACAGCAGAACAGGACCCTGCTTTCAACCAATTCTAACTGAGTCAGGTGCATTTAACTGTAACTGTAATGTTTATTTTAATCCTTTCCTGTATATTCAATTGAAGTTGTGTTTCAGTCATTTTGGAATTCATTGAAAGAATATCGTTTCTTTTTGGTCTTTTCATACTAAAGCAAATCCACAGTACAATATCTGCCACTTTCTGTCACTGAGACATTTTCTTCCTCAGCTCAGTGATTACTGTGCTCTACGGATGATGCCATCGCCCTGACAACGCACACCACCCTCTCCCACTTGGAAAAAGGTAACACAAATGTGAGGATGCTGTTCGTGGACTAAAGCTCAGCATTCAACACAATTGCGCCTGCCTGCACAATAGTGCATGTGACAACAAACACTTTGATTTGATTTGATCACTTGATGCTGTGCTGTTGGTGTGCACGGCTTCATGACAGTGACCCCCTGCTGATCAGCTAGAAGAGGCACAATCACAGCAGAGCTGTGGCAAATTGCATATTGGGATTATATTTCTTTGTAGGTTCATTACTACAAGTAATTTATTTCACATTAGACATAGTAATTTAGTCAATACAAAATATATTGGTGCAGACCAAAAGGTTTGATTTCTTTAGCTATAAAGCCAGTAAAGGATTAATAGGGATGATAATAATCATATTGGTCCCTGTGCTCACTGTAGTGATGTGTTCTGAAACAACAGGAAGACAACGGAACAAGAACAAAACATTGTGACCTGTCAAAATGTCTCATTAGGGTCGACAGTATTGAAGTATACAAATTCGTCTCCTGTCCATAGTGAAGTAATATGGAGCTAATTGCAGTGAATGTGGGTCTCCTCTTTTTTTCCTCCGGTCCCACATCACCATTCTACAGCAGCTATGAGAAACATTTGTTTTCCACCTCATCAATCACACCTCCTCACGCCCATTCACTGCTCAATCACAGGATGTAAATTCTAAATACGATCACTGCAATAAAACATTTTTTAGCAGAAGTTTCTAAAATCTGAATATATGCTACAAGACTTAGTGCTCAATTCTTTTTTTTTGTTCCAGAACCGATTTTGTAATGTAGCTGTTTCCATTATCTTTTAAGATGTGGTCAGTATCAGACTCCAATGTGAACGGCCCTGATTTGACCCGCATGCAACAAAGAACAAGACGTCAGATCAAGTACTGGAAGATGTGAGCATCTAGGTTTAAATGTTTCTCTTGATATGCTTTTAAACACAGACCGGTTACGGTACGACCCCTCAAGTTTAGCTTGTACAGACGTTTCACCCCAAGTACTTACGTGGTCTAAAACCTCACTGTCCCTCCGATTTAAATCCATTCTCCTTCTTTTCTCTTCCGCAGTCATTCAGCAGGGTTCGTACGGTCATTGAAAACCTGGAAAAATGTGTTTTTCATGGCCTGGAAAAGTCATGGAAAAAAATAATCTCCCAAAAGTTTTGGAAAAGTCATGGAAATTTGTTATATTAATATTTTCATGTCGTTCATTACGCTGAGTTTTAAATAATTCATATGCTTTTAAAGAAAATATTAGCAGGCATACTGTGGGTTTGTGTCATTTAAGTTAAACTGTATGCCTTGGAATTCTCATTGTTAGTTTGAATGCTTTTGTCACTTTTTCGCGTATACACCGAGATCTCACAAAATGTTCGGTCATGGAAATTTGGTTTAAGGTTATTGAAAAGTCATGGAAAAGTCATGGAAATCCATTGGTCAAAATGAGCCCTGATTTAGTCAAGCACATAAACCACCTCTGCCCTAATCTCCTCCAGTTTTCAGCAGTCATCATCACCTCATCTGGATCCTCAACCTCAACTGATCATGATCATATTGGCGATCCTGTATCATGTTGGCAGCTCGTTGTGGATTGTGGTGGTGAACTATAATCAAGGTGGCAGCTGATTGTGGATCTAGGTAGTGTCAGTGGATCATGAAGATGGATTGAGGATGATGGTGGCCTCTGATCGTGATGCTAAACCGCAGACATTTTACTCGGAGACTGGCCAAAAATGTGGTAATGCAAATCATAAATGCACTAAACAATGCCGTTTAGAAAATGTCTCTGAGCTATGTAGAAGAGAGGACCACAGGGTAGACACAGGGGCTGGGTAGATTTAGAAGTTTGAAGGATGGGTGAACCTCTCTTTGTTGTGTCAACATCTAACACCCGCAGCTGGGACACACACTTTATAAATAGAGTCTATGGTTTCACAAAGCTACTCAACTCCCAATAAATAACCCAGAAAAACAGTCTCAACCCCACATAGATAAAATAACCTCGTATTTTTCTGTCTTCAGGATACTAAATATTAACAGGGGTTATGATCATCCGCAAAAGGCAGTGTGGATCGTGGCAGTGTTACTGAATTGTTTTGAGTGAAGACAGGATTATTTTTTCTCTGGGATATTGTTTTGGAAAAGGGTTTTGTGAAATATTTCCATCTGCGAGGTGAGAAGCGTCTGTTGAGGCTGCCAGTGGCATTAGAATGGTGCTGCTCCAACAGCTTCAGAACTCCCTCATGAATATCAACAGACTGTGAAAAGACCATTGTTATTCTCAGGAGTACATTTTTTGCCTTGGCTGGCAATACATGAAAAAAACCTGATAAAGAAGAAATTTTACAGAAATATAATGAATAATACTTGTGTTGCAGCCAGAGCGGCCAGCATTTAACTGTCCTGCATCTTCTCGTCAGACCTTGTTCTCCCATATATGAAGAGGAACAGATGGACAAGGCTTCAAATCCTTCCTTCTGCTCGCTGCAATCTGTTATTCATAGAGAAAATGTGGAAGATGTTTCTTGCCAATGCCCCAGAAGTAGTGTACCACAGAAAAGCTATTAGCAAATACAGGCCTTCATAATCTGCCAGACTAAAGCTGATTTGGGTTAATTAGAATGTGTTTACAGACTCTGCTGGTTTAGTGAAGACTCACAGAAGAGAGATTTCAAAGAGAACGATCCGAATCAGAGCAGTGGAGGAAGTCCTTTAGTTTACTTATAGATGGAGCATTTCCAAGACCTGTATCACAGAAAAACTAAATGATGAAGTGTGTGTGTCTACACAAGCGAGCAAGCAAGAGAGAAAGAGAGAGACCGTCGAGAGAGAGAGAGAGAGAGAGAGAGAGAGAGAGAGAGGAGCTAAATGGATCTTGAGCAGCAGTGAAGAAAGATTTTATAAATTTAAGGAAAGCATTTATCGTTATGTGGTGATCAGTGGTGATAATGTGAAGGTGGTAAGAAACAAGAGAACTGCAGCGGGTCAGAGGATGTCAGCAGAGTAGTACTTCCTTTTTTATGTGACCCAGGACGGATTGTGGATACATGTGCTCCAGACCAACTTCCTAGCGTGATTGGATCACTATATGATCTGAATGCGTTCACATCTATTCAGTACATAGAGCCAACCCTATCCCTAACCTACTTGTGATCAAATCACAGAAACACATACTGTATATACCAGGTGTGCACAGGCACTTACTCTTACTATCCTTAACCATAGTTACTACTTTCCTAACTCTAACCTTAACCTTGACCAAACCTAAACCTAATTTAAATTTAACCTCAATCTTAATCTTAACCTAGACCCAATCTTAACCTTGACCATGACCTTAACCTCAACCTCAGCCTAAATCATAAATCTTGCTTTTTGTCCCATTAATTTGACAGTGTAAAACAAGTTCAGGGCCACATACACACATATGTAAACATAGGCAGATTTAGTATGTCAGTCTGGTTGACTTCCAATATGCAACAGCTTTAAAGAGTGTTTTCCAGTCTGTTTGTGTGTGAGATGACGGCTCTGTAACACTTCCCAGACTGGAAGGATTGTTGGCAACTGTCTGCCAACAATGTCCTCTTCAGCTTTTGAATCAGCCCTGGGGTTTCCACCTGTCTTCAGCATGTCAGTAATGTAATACATCACTACCAAAGTGTGTCTGTGAAAGTTCACCAGCATGTCCTCTCTGTGATTTGTTATTCTGTTAGTTTCTTCTAGTGAGTAAAGGCATCATGGTGCCTTTCACATCATTGACATCCAGGAGAAGTTCTTAGTGATGTTACTTATCAGAACCTTAAAGCTGGGAGCTTCAACGTTTCAGCAGCAGCTTCACCTTTAATGCAGAAAATCTTGTATACTTTGTTATGACTGAGTTTTAACTGATTTGCTTTTCTGGTGTTGCATACCAGGTCTCCTCTATTTTAAGACATGACTCCACTTCAGCACAATGTACAAAAAAGTAAGCCAAAATATCAGATACGGGCGCTTGAGAAGTTTTTTGGAGCCAGAGTCTGTGCAGTAGTGATTGAGAAATGGAGCTGCTGTATGGAGGTCGTGCCAATAGTTTTTTTAGTTTGGCATGTGTCCCATCCGCCGACTTAAGAAGGAGTAGCCTACGCTGCAGCGAGCCACCAGGGTGTGATCAAGAAGTTTTGGCTTCCCTTTTAAAACCTGTCGTGTCCTCCTTGTTTATAAACAGTAACGTTTTGGTTGTTACTAATGAATCCATTGACTGTGGTGCCATGTGAAAGTAGTGGACAGTGTTATCGGAAGAGAGACCACAAAAACCCTGTAGGACTATGGAGAGGCTGAATTAATAACTGAGATACAAGCACAATGGTGGTTGATTTCAGACGTGGAGACAGCAGTCAGAGACAACAGGCAGAAAACGTTATCAGTAAATCTCCACATCCCAAGTCTCCAACGATCATCCCTCAACAACTCAACTTTAACAGCAGATTTGTCCACGGAAAAGCCAAATGTTCAGAATATGAACATTTATGTTTGCTTAATGATTTTTGTTGTAAGAGGAAGCCAAGAAATAAGTCGAACAGTTTGAACAATTTCGTTGACTGTCTACGTTTGTGTACATAAATGGATCTATTTGCAAAGTGAAAAGAAGAAGAGTTTTCTTCTGAAACTTTCATCCTGAACTAGTGCTGCTCTTTATTTTGCCTCCTTGCACCTCCTTACATAAGAAATCATGTCTTCAAGTGAAATTTCTTTAATGAGGATCTAGCTGAAACCCATCTCAAAACATTGCCACCTATTCACACTCAATAAATACATGTTCCATTATTTCTGCCACACAATAACAGGGTCTTTATTGGGTAACATGTAAGCTTTCAAATACCTGTTCAAACTCTTTTAATAACAGTTTTAAATAACAGAGAAGAGTAAACATAATAATATATGTGCAATCCATTAAATTATTGCACATAATAATCATAATACACATTTTTCAACCAATAACTGTGTCTTTCTGTTTTGTTTTATTTTTATTTTAAAGTCATGCTGTTGGAACTCAGCTTAACTTCACACATAGATCAATTCTCTTGTCTCACTCTTGAAAAGAATGCCACTACACATATTTCTCCAAATTTCTATTTAATTAAGACCAAACTGTCCACGTTTGTTCGTAGTATTTCTGTAACTGCATAAAAACACCTAGGTATCAAACCGTTATACGGCCCACGTACATCCCTTAAGAATCTGTTGTACTAGTACATCGCAGCACAGATATGCAGCTTTCAAAATGTCTGGCAGGAGCAGATGGTACAGCGATAGAAAAGTCAAAAACCTTGAATAAAGTTTTAACAGTATGGACATTTTATGAATTATTGAATGGATGGATGACTCACTCTCTTTCTTCATTGCCTGTTAATTATATAAAGGTATCAGAAAAAATGCTCAATGACAGGACTGATCAGCTCAGATTGTGATCTGCTGCGTCCCTGAGGAGAGTCTAACAATGACTCACAAACTAAAGAATTATTCTTCTATGGAAAAACTGCTCCCCCTCCTCAACCACGTATCAACTGTGGGACTTAATGTAATTTATGAAATTGGAGAAAGATCAAATTCAACATTGTTGGATTAACGGGAAAAAAACTAGAAACTTTGGCAGCTTCTGGTGTCTCAATTTGAATCAAAGCAAACTTTTGACCTGTTTTAATGCTCTGCAGCCACTTCATAATTATATCTTATGATTAGTGAGTGAGTTGTTTGCAGTGCTTTTTATAAACAGTCTATGGTGTAGAGTGAAGTTAGAAAAGTTTGCATTCATCCTAGGTTTATCTGCAGTGAAGACTATATTGTCCATGTTTTTCAGGAAATGAAACTGAATTTGCTTTAAGTCTGTTCATGTGTGTCTTGTTTATTTTTTCATACATTACACATCCTCTATTTAAGATATCTATTAAGCAATCAATACAATCCTCAGACCGAGGTTCATAACTTAAAAATACAACAAATCTGCTTCAGCTTGATTTGCAACATTGTAGCAACAAAACAAACTTTGAGCTTTGATTTTGAAGATTTGCTATTGAAGAAGGGATTTTATGGATGTTTTTGGCGATAACTGAAATTTGGACTATTTGATGATATTGACCTGCAGTTTCACCCATTTGAAGGCCAATGCTGTAGTTTATCTGAGGATGTAGAAGAAGGCATGTCCAACTCGGTCCTCAGACTGGCTGATAGGAATCTGCCCCAGCCCCACTGATTGCTACTGACCACTGGTTGCCCGTTTATTCAGTTTCAATTGCATTTTCAAATTGCACCAAATACACATGCCAAGTATGAGGTAAATTAGTTGAATGGTTCTCGACATATGCGTTCCAAATAAAGAAAGAATTTGCAGGCAAATTTGTACAGGTCTTTTGTCTGTATGTATTTAATACTGTCATAGTAGGGTTTGTGTTATAACCGACAAAACTGCGATTCAGGAGTCAACTACCAAGGCAAGCTTTTCGAAATAGCAAAGGCTAGCAAGCCTTTCTACGAAGGCGAGTATTTGTTTAATTGCCTTTTAAATAAAAGCTTTGCTACTTGTTGAATGCCAAATCCTTTCATGTAATGATTTTTCCATGTCATTTATATTAGTTCACAAAAACACTCCATCCATCTGGTCCTGGCCCGGCCCCTCTGTCAAATTTTAGAACCCATTGTGGCCCGTGAGTCAAAAAGATTGCCCACCCTTTGCTTTAGATTCATGAGATCAAACAGAATGGACTATGGAGCTAAGACGACAGATCTTTCAAATGGATTAGCACACAGCTTGTACAAATATACATGATTTCTAGAGCATGTATCCTAGTTGACTTTAAACCTTTTACTTTTCGTCAGGTGCCACTATGAGATTAACATTTCTCATTTTAAGTGAAGTGTTTTAATAACTCTTACATGGCGTACCATGATGTTTGGTGAACTTCATGTTCCCCTTAGCATGAAATATTATCATCATCTGGTCTATATTTCAGTTGGCCTGTATTGCTTTGGTTTATGAAAAAACACCTGCTAACTTACAATACTCATGTATATTGTATTCAGTACTAGCAAACATTGGACTTCTCAAAGACAATACTAAGTTTTGAACCCGTAAGGCAGTTTAAACTTTGACTCTTTGACTGGTCCCTGAAGTCGGCAAAAATGTAGAAATCACAAAAAAGAGCGGGTAACACATAGAAAAACCCTGATTGTAGTGTGATTCATCTGTTAATGAAAAGAAGGGCTGATGAGTATGTACTGACTCACTGTTTTTCTGTCTGTTGAGTTGTTAAGCAGCCTCGTCGGGTTCTAACGTACAATGAAAATAGATAATGAGTCTAAGTCAGTTATCCAAAGAAAGACGAAATATAGTGTTTTACTGTCACACATCTTCAGAATTGTCTGCTTGTGGACATGGATCCATGTTGGGTGGCATTGAGATAAGTAAAGGTTAGTACATTGTGAACATGTACGATCAAAGTTAATAGCTAGTTTCTTTTCCATTGTGGTTTGCTTTGTGTTAACAATTGGTGGCATTGCTCTTTTAGCAAGTTATATTGACAGTTGTAAAATAGTATAGACCAATCACGTTCAAATCTGTTTCCCACCTGGGGAAAACTAGCAGATTTAAAATTGTTTACTGTTTGGGTAAAACTGGCGTTGCACATCATCCTGCGACGCACATCATCCTGCAGCGCACATCATCCTGCGGCGCACCTCATCCTGTGGTGCACCTCATCCTGCGGCGCACATCATCACCGCACATCATCGTGCGGCGCACACCATCCTGCAGCGCACATCATCCTGCGCGCACATCATCCTCCGGAGCACATCATCCGGGAGTGCACATCGGCACACATCATCCTGCGGCTCACATCATCCTGCGGCTCATATCATCCTGCAGCGCACATCATCCTGTGGCGCACATCATCCTGTTGCGCATATCATCATCACCGCACATCATCGTGCAGCACACATCATCCTGCGGAGCACATCATCCGGCGGCTCACATCCTCCTGCGGTGCATATCATCATCACCGCACATCGACGCACTTCATCCTGCAGCGCACATCGTCATGCAACACGCATCGTCCTGCAGCGCACATCATCGTGCGGCGCACTTCGTCCTGCAGCGCACATCGTCCTGCAGTGCACATCATCCTGCGGCGCACAGCATAACCGCACATCATCGTACAGCGCACATCATCCTGTTGCGCATATCATCATCGTGCGGCTCACATCATCCTGCAGCGCACATCCTCCTGCAGCGCATATCATCATTACCGCACATCATCGTGCCATGCACATAATCCTGCGGCGCACTTCATCCTGAGGCGCACCTCATTGTGCTGAGCACATCATCCTGCCGCGCACATCATCACCACAAGTCATCCTGCGGCGCACATCATCCTGAGGCACATCAGCGTGTGGCGCACATCATCCTGGGGCGCACTTCATCCTGCTGCGCACATCATTGTGCGAGCACATCATCCTGCAGCGCACATCATCGTGCGGTGCACATCATCCTGCTGCGCACATCAGCACCACACATCATCCTGCGGCGCACATCATCCTGAGGCACATCAGCATGTGGCGCACATCATCCTGGGGCTCACTTCATCCTGTGGCGCACATCATCATGTGGTGCACATCCTCCTGCGGCACACATCATCCTGAATCACACATCATCGTGCGGCGCACATAATCCTGGGGTGCACATCGACGCATTTCCTGCTGTGCACATCGTCCTGTGGCGCACTTCATCCTGTGGCGCACATCATCCATCCATCAAAGGAGGAGGATTGGAACTAGAGCTAGAAGTTCCACCCCACTTAACAGCCTTATGATTGAATTTGTTATTCTAACATTTAACAATACAGGACAAAATCGATTTATGTATGTGGGTCTAGATACAGCATTAAAGTCATGAAGTTATTTTGAGAAGTGATGGCCTATTTCAATGGCAAGATAAAAAAAAAAAAAGAGTCAACATGAGAGAATACGGAAGCGTTTTGCATTCACTTAAATTTTTTTATTTTTTCGGGCATTTGTCTCGGGATTTTTGATATAACTATCCCACAAAAACAGAATCATTTTTTGTGAAGTGAATGTAAAATGCATCTGTAGAAGAAAGCTTATTTTAAGTTCTAAACATATTCAGGGTGTTTTTTTCTCACTTTCTGTACGTCCTATAGCGACCATTACATTATGCAAATTAGGTAATGACGTCATTTAGCGACATCTAGTGACTTTTAGGACAGCCAATAGCTACTTTCCTTACTGAGGAGTTTGCAACCCTGAGCTGAAGTAGAGAAAACGATGGAGATAACTTCTGCTTCCCCTCCTGACAGCGGTGCCCAGCAGGTCCACTCCAACAGCTCAGACTCTCCACAGCCATACAGCATCACTCAAGCTCTCGGGCTCGATCTTGAGTGCTACTCGATGGACATATCTGACACTGAAGAAGTGCTTCTTTAATGTGGTGAGTGCTGACAAAGCAAGTGGTAAAAAAAAGTACCCTGTATCCTTGAAATAGACATAGTGGTGGATGTTAGCTGATTATGATGTGTTGTGTCCTATCAGCATGTTTGTCTGTAGTGCACGAAATTCAATATTCAGGACAATTAAATGTAGTAAAAATGTATCGGCTCATTCTTCTGCAATTAAGTTGGCCAGGGTGAAAAGGAGTAGGTACTGGAAGGTATCAGTAACTGTCTATTTAACATCAGATCATTTATTTGAGAAACTTCTGGCATGTGCAACTCTCTGGCTATGTTTGATATAGCTAAGCTCGGGCAAATGGGTGAAATGGGACATATATTTAGACAACCTCATTGTGTACACCCCCACTTGTGAAGAGCATTGACAATTCATTGATCATGTGTCACTCACATTAAATGTGGGTGTGAGTTTGGGGAGATCGAGAGGCAGTACTGCACATAGAGGCCATACGGAGTGCCCGGAATTCCGTCTACTCTGAGAGCCCTTTGCAGTTTATTAAGCATGGCAGGTTATTGCTGCCACTTTTTCACTTCGGTTCATCCATTGACCATTCTGCGCCGTCCAAACTGCAAATTAAGTGTAGTCTTCTGAATGCCAGCATGCCAGCAGGCACCAAGTTAAAAATACTCCGCAGCCGATAAGAAAAAGCTTGCTTTGCTGCTGGCACTCAGATCCAGTCACTGGGTGCTTAAATCATTCATTGACAATACACTGTATATTTGAATGATTTTTATATATTCATTTGAAGTGATTTACTTTACAGAAAACTAAGCTTGTTTAAAATGTTATAAATCTACGTGTCACATTTGATTTTCATCTGAACTTTAAAACACACGGTAATGGAATTATTAAATCCTGCTACTTCTTCATTGCAATGCACTTTATACATGCCTTAGTATAATCCTAGTTACTTGTTTGCAGCTTGTTCAAAATGATGCTGCTCGTATTTGAGCTAAAACAAACAGCAGGTCTCATATCACGCCAATCCTTATCCGTATCCTTTCACTGATTGCCTGTTAAATTCGGGTCTGATTTTCACATCATTTTTATAACTTTTAAAGCTCAACACGGGCTGGCCCCTCTTGCTAGTTCAAGGCTGGCTACTCAATGTAACCAGGCATTCTCTGTCAGGGCCCTGAGGCTCTGGAACTCCCTGCCTGATGAGATAAGAGATTAGACTCGTCAACTCACTACCTGTCTTTAAACCACTGCTCAAAACACATTTTATAGGAAAGCATTTCTAACATGTGATTTGTAATTCTGGTTATTTAATTTATTTATTCAATTTATCTTACTTTTTTGAAACATTTTCTTAAATATGATGACTCTGCTGCCTATGAGTATTTAGTTTAGTTTAAAAAAGGTTAAGAGGTAATGATGTCTGATCTACTGAGAGGACCACATGGCTTTCATAGCACTGCCATACAAGCCAGTAACAAATCAGATTTACCTGTAGCCTCAGCGTACCCTCGGGTTTGGCTTTTAACGTTAGTGGGATTAAAAGGCTGAAACACCTGTTGACGCCAAAGTACAACTGAAGAGTATTATTATTATTTTCATTATAAAAACCAGGCTGACAGAGACTCAAATGGAATGGTTAAACAACTGTTCCTGGTACTGTCTCCCTCTCTCTCTCCAAACTGAACTGAAGTGAATACCGTTATTTTTGTTCATTCATTTTTTGCCATTGGTTTTTTTTTTTGTGTGAAGCACTTTGTAACCTTTATAAGATAAGGGCTATATAAATAAAGTTAAAATGATTAAATTAGTATTATATTCAGTGCCACATTCATTTGTTTTGACTGACTGCTCCAAGATTATTTCAAAAAGTAAGTACTGACTTGTTTATATATTTATCAAGGGATTTATTTATTTATTTAATCATATATTTTAACACGATTTTTAAACAGCAAGCCAATATATAACCTGTCAATTCCTCTCCTCTTAAAATATTTTGAGAAGCTATGCAAACATCTCGTGAACACATTTAGTGAAAATATTTGGCTTTGCATTGTATTGGCAATGTTTTGGTATTGGCAGCTGCTGTAGTTCAGTGTACTAAATAGATTTGTGGCCTATTATGTCAAAGTCAAAGAGGACTTGGCACAACTGAGCTTTTAAAATCAATTCACAAAACATAATTTTTGTTGTAAAAGTTACCTGTATAAAGTCATCACCCGACGACAGTGGTGAAGTCATGGTTTAATAGGTCGAATCTATCTGGAACATCATGAGCCAGTTTGATTGATCTAATATAGTCAGAAATCCCAGAATTCCATAAATGAACCAAAGGTCAACACTGAACCTGAATAATGGTCCTAACTGAGGAATGATTGATGTCCAGATTAGAAAGTGCCACTGAGAGAGAGAGAGAGAGAGAGAGAGAGAGAGAGAGAGAGAGAGAGAGAGTTTAAAAAAAAAAACGTGATAAGTGGGGCTCCCTGTGGGACACGGGTGATATCAAAGGAATGCATGCTGACTCTGTTGCCATGGCGATCATAAGTCAGCTTGGATATTGCCTAATTAGATGGCAGGGATGTAAAAGAAGAGGAATAGAAAAAAGAGTAACATGAACTGAAGTCATCATCATTACAGTAATAGGGATCAATAGCTCCTACCCAGCTGAGACACTATTTATATGGAGTTGTGGATTGGGTATACTCAGCTCTTGAATGTAGAGGGCAGAGATATGCAGTGCTCTTTCTAAACAGTCCTCATCCTCTAGTGTTTACAAATCTTGATGTTGTTTTAATGTTTTCTAGCATACAGCATATGTGAATTCTCCTAAAGCTAGGGAATCCTAACCAGATATCATTGCCAGGTTTTGATTTACAACCTGATGAACAACAAAACAGAGGTGCACAACCACTCTTCCTGCAGAGACACAAAAGAGGAAAGAAGAAACTGCTGAAAAACTCCAGCTCACACATCACTGCGAATGGCTGTGAGAAACTTGAGCAGGACAAAGAGTGACGTACACACAGTGAGACCTGAGGACAAAATATTACCCATGAAGATGCTGGGTTTTCCTTTCTAACTCAGGGGGAAAAAAAGCTTGTACTCCCTCATTTATCTGTGTCGGCTTATTTCATATTAAAAAAATGGATGAATAATTGATTAATTCATTAGCTGGATATGACGAGTTAATAAAACGTAATCTCTAAAAATGGGTCTGGGAAGATGTTCCCCAGTACAGCAATTCATCATCTGGTTCCAGCTTTACATCATGTTATTAAATTCAGTCTCAACGGTGCAATATTCATCATGTGAAAGACAGAGCAAGAGATCTGAGGTACCCATGTATAGTACAGACAATAAGTTTGATTGTATGTTTAGCCAGATTTAGCTTTGTGCACTGCTTCAAGGTCTCAAAGTAAAAAGGCATCATACGCATTTGTAGAAACAGTATAACTTTCAGATTTTGACTGCACTCTTGCTGTTGTAATGTTGCATATTTCCCCACTGTAGGACAAATCAAGAATTATCTTATAATCAATGTTCAACATTATATTCTTGCATGTTATTATATATAATTTTTCCCCCTGGCTGCATGGAAGGAGCTGTTCTTCCATCACCACACTCATTGATCTTGTTGCTATGTTTTATTGTTCTCAGTCGCAGCACGCAGCAAATTTTTTGCAATGGTCAAGACAAAACATGCAATTATAAATGAATAAATGTAATTGAAATAGGATAGAGGCCCACGGAAGAGTAAGAAAACACATAGACGTGACACCATTACACAAGATGACTTCAATCCACTCTGAACATATAATACAAACATATAAAACAATTAGATAAACCCATTGGACAAAAGTTGCAATCAAACTGTTGACATAATACAAAAAAAAAAAACAGTAGGTACAAATAGACACACATCAGAAACATAGCTTACATAAATGAGACAGATAAACTATTGGGTCTTATCTGTATCTGATATATATCATTTATATATATATTTTTTTCTTTCTTCCTTCCTCACACTATATTTTTCTTTGTAAATAGTATATATGCTTATTCTTTTATCTTATGTCGAGGAGAGACGTAGAAAGCATTTCACTGCATACTGTACTGCGTATGGTTGGTGTATGACATATTAAATCAAAATTCAGAATTCAAGAATCAATTAAGTAGTGTGTAATATGTTGCTATAAAAATGGGGGGTAAAATGTCATAACTGACAGATGAGACATTCATACCAGATGAGAAATCCATACCATGGCTCCTCTCCATGTTAACTGCTGCTTAGACTCTAGTTCTGAATGATTTCATCAGAGCAAGTAAACAGCACCAGGACATTTTTGCTTCATTTTTGTACCGTGAGAGGACGTGGATATGTGTCATCTTTATAGCTTCCACTTTTCCTCCAAGATGAAATCCCTTGCTGTGCATTGGCGGGGATTGTCTCACTGCATGATGAAATTTGGATAATTTTTTATCTAAATTGAAGGATAAAATGTTTCTTTAGACGTCTGAATTCATCCTGCTGCTCCTATCTTGAGTTACACCTTTACCTTAAATTTCATTTAGCTGACACTTTTATCCACAGCAACTAACAGTAAGTGCATTAAATCCTTGAGGGTTCAAACCCAGAACAACAAGAATCAACAACGTAAAATTCTTCTTTCTTCAAAGAAGCCAAACTACAAAGTTCACTAGGTAAGTGTCATATAAGTGCTACTAAAGCGCTACTTTAAAAAACTTTTTTTCTTTTATTCAAGGTATAGTCGGAAGAGATGTGTTTTTAGTTTGCGGCAGAAGATATGTAGACTTTGCTGTCCTCATATCATTGGGGAGCTCGTTCCACCATTTAGGAGCAAGGACAACAAACAATTGCAATTTTGTTGAGTGTTTAACTCGCAGTGAGGGAGCAACAGGCCGATTGGCAGACGCAGAGCGGAGTGGATGGGCTGTGGTGTAACGTTTGGCCATGTCCTGGATGTAGACTGGAACCGTACCGTTCACAGCACGTTACACAAGTACTAATGTTTTGAAACAGATGCGGGCAGCCCCTGGTAACCAGTAAAGGGAGCGGAGGAGCGGAGTAGGGAGTGAATTTAGGTAGGTTAAAAACCAGTTGAGCTACTGCATGTTGTATGAGCTGTAGAGGTCGGATTGCATTAGCAGGTAGACCAGCCAGGAGGGAGTTACAATAGTCTAGGCCTGAGATGACCAGGGATTGGGGAAAAGAGAAGATTAGTTGGGTGTCATCAGACGGTACGCTACGGTAGGAAAAGCCATGTGAGTGAATGACAGAGCCGAGAGAGTTCGTGTGAAGTGATAAGAAGAGGAGACCCAGGACGGAACCTTGAGGGATCCCAGTAATAAGAGGACAAGGTACAGACACAGATCCTCTCCAAGTTACCTGGTAAGTGCGGTCGTTGAGGTGGGATGAAATCACATCACCTGAAGCAGCCATTGCACCACCTCCATCAAGCTTCATAGACACAATTGTATGTTTTGGATCATGAGCAAATCGTTTACTTGTCCACATTTGTCTTTCAATCCCTTTGGTAGATTATTATAAAGTCCAGAACAGGAGCCTATGTGGTTCAGCTCTGTACTTTTAAATGAATTCTATCCGTGTCCTTCAGATTCTTTCTGCTGACGAGTGGTTTGTGGTCTGCCCTCTTCATTATATTGCTGCTCTCAAAGTCTCTTTTGAATTTGGCTTTTTTTTTCACAGCTCTCACAATGTCTCCGTTATCAGCTGCTGATGTTGTCGTTGCTGAACCTATTTGTGTGTCTGTTGCTCAGAACACCACTAATTTATCTCTTCTTGTTGCACTGGCTGTGCCTGTTGTTTGTGCAATGGCTCTGATCGATTCTCTCTCTTTTCTCTGCGTTTTTCTCTCATAGTCATCCATCTGCACGTCATGATGGTTTATCCTTCGAAAAAACAACACAGTCTTCACAGGTAAAACCCAGGGCCAAAACCAAGACCAATATTTTTGCACACTTGTAAAAACATTGGGTTCAAATAAAAGGGTCTGTGTCCTCATTTGTAGGGTTAGGAACACATCTCAATGTAAATACCAGGAAATAAAAGCCAAATCTCTGAACTGAGCCCTTTTTCTTCTTTCAATCTTAAACCTAAATGTCGTCTTTGACAACAAAGTTTCACCAGTAGTTCTGAAGGCGGCTGCATATATACAAATTATATAGTGTAAAATCTAAAAAATGTCATGTGGCAATTTAAATATCGCACATTCTCAACCAATACCTGCAGTGAAATAAGCCTGCAAATTAGTATTTGATGTCCCCTTATAATCGTTACAAGTCTCCCCCAGGAAGCCAGAAAATAACTATATGTCTCTTCTTCCATATAAAGCGGAAGAATAATTGTCATTAAAACTTTGCACAGAGATAATAGTCTGGAAAACTGTCCCTGAAGGGACTGTTTACCCCATTACTTCTGTTTCAACCCTGACATAATGGCACTTTGTCCTCAGTTAACCTCTCTTATTCTTCCGCTTCGGTGATCCCGTGGTGTGTTCTCACTGCTGACAAAAAAGGCCTTAACAGTCTAAGATCATGCTATTCTATTAAAGTCACAGTATAACTCATTACGATTAACATTAGACTCAATAGCGCCTCTAAAAAAGAAAAATGTCAAACATAGTAAATTAGCTCCGTGGTATAATTCCCAGACAAATGAGTTAAAACAATTATCAAGAAAACTAGAAAGGAAGTGGCGCTCCAGCAACAATGTTGAAAACCTCATAGACTGGAAGAATAGTGTTAAAGAATATAAAAAGGCTCTCCACAAAGTAAGAGCCGCCTACTATTCAAAACTAATAGAAGAGAATAAAAATAACCCCAGGTTTCTCTTCTGCACTGTAGCCAGGCTGACAGAGAGTCACACCTCCACCGAACCCAGTATTCCTCCATCCCTAAATAGCAATATCTTTATGACCTTTTTTAATGATAAAATTCAAACTATTAGAAATAAAATCAACCATCTCCTGCCCTCAATTGGCACTAATACCCTCCCAACAACAGAGATCTCAGAAACGGCTGAGAATCCTACCCATTACTTAGACAGCTTCTCTCTGATCACCCGTGATCAGTTTACCAAATTAATCTCAGGTTCTAAACCAACAACCTGTATCTTAGATCCCATTCCTACCAACTTACTTAAAGACATTCTGCCCCTAATTGATAGTTCGTTACTTAACATTATCAATCTGTCATTATCATCAGGTTATGTACCACAGTCTTTTAAAATAGCTGTCATCAAACCCCTACTCAAAAAACCCACCCTAGACCCAGAGGTTTTAGCCAATTACAGACCAATATCTAACCTCTCCTTCATTTCTAAAATCTTAGAAAAAGTGGTAGCCAATCAGCTGTGTGAGTTTCTCCAGGAAAATAATATATATGAAGACTTTCAATCGGGGTTTAGAGCCAATCACAGTACAGAGACAGCCTTGGCAAAAGTCACTAATGACCTTTTAATAGCCTCAGATCAGGGACTTGTGTCTGTCCTCGTTCTGTTAGATCTCAGTGCAGCATTCGACACAATTGACCATCAAATTTTATTACAAAGACTAAAACAGTTAATTAACATTAATGGAACCGCCCTTAACTGGTTTAAATCGTATTTTTCTGATCGCTCCCAATTTGTGCAAATTAATGATGAGTCATCTGTGCGCACCAAAGTTAATCATGGTGTTCCACAGGGCTCTGTGCTCGGCCCAATTTTATTCTCATTATATATGCTTCCACTAGGAAACATTATCAGGACACACTCGGTAAATTTCCACTGCTATGCGGATGACACCCAGTTATATTTGTCAATAAAACCTGAACAAAGTAATCAATTAACTAAACTTCGAACATGTCTCAAGGACATAAAAACCTGGATGACCCGCAATTTTCTCTTATTAAACTCAGACAAAACAGAGGTTATAATACTTGGCCCCAAACACCTTAGAGATGCATTATCTAATGATATAGCTGCGCTAGACGACATTGCCCTTGCTTCCAATGAAACAGTCAGGAGCTTGGGAGTGATCTTCGATCCTGATTTATCCTTTAATAGTCACTTAAAACAAATTTCTAGGACCGCTTTTTTCCACTTGCGTAATATTTAAAAAATTAGACATGTCCTTTCACAAAAAGATGCAGAAAAACTAGTCCACGCCTTTGTTACATCGAGACTGGACTATTGTAATTCATTATTATCAGGCTCCAGCAGGAAGTCGTTAAAGACTCTACAGCTTGTCCAAAATGCTGCAGCACGTGTCCTGAAGACAACCAGGACCAGAGACCACATGTCTCCTGTGTTAGCATCGCTACACTGGCTTCCAGTTAAATCTAGAATAGAATTTAAAATTCTCCTCCTCACCTTCAAGGCCCTTAATAATATAGCGCCTTTATACCTTAAAGAGCTGTTAATACCTTATAAACCCACTAGAGCACTCCGCTCCCAGAATTCAAGCCTACTTGTCGTCCCTAAATTCTCTAAAAGTAGAGTAGGAGCCAGAGCTTTTAGCCATCAAGCCCCTCGGCTGTGGAATAATCTACCACTTTCAGTTCGGGAGGCAGTCACCATCTGTTCGTTTAAAAGTAGGCTCAAAACCTTTCTTTTTGATAAAGCTTATAGTTAGAGCTAATTAGTGCGCCAGAACGTTACTTGTTCTATTTTATGACACATGACACACGGAGCTTCTCTTTCCAGCTTCTCCTTCCTCTTCTCCATCCCTATCCCCCTTCCCCGGAATCCCTTTGCTTTATCACCCGCAGATCCAGGGCCTCTGTGGCCGCACCATGGATTACGGTTTGTGGATCGCGCACCGGGGGTCGCGGTGTTGGATCCAGTGTGGCGGATTCTGAGTCATGTGGGCTGATCGTGGTGCTGGTGGCGGACCCTGTGTCGCGTTGGCATTGGGCACGGGCGGTGGACCAGGACCGCAGTGGTGGCTTGTGATGGGTCCTCCTGGTGGGCGGCGGTGGACGGTGACTGAGGACTGAAGTGGCGTCTGGTCTGGATGGTGGATCGTGGTCTAGATGGTTGCTGAGCATGGACTGTGCTTCATCAATGCTGCTAGAGACTTTGATTATTGATGATGTTCTCCTGCACGTGGCATCTATTGCACTTCTGTCCGTCCTGGGAGAGGGATCCCTCACATGTGGCTCTCTCTGAGGTTTCTACATATTTTTACCCTGTTAAAAGGGTTTTTTGTAGTTTTTCCTTACTCTTGCTGAGGGTTAAGGACAGAAGATGTCACACCCTGTTAAAGCCCTATGAGATGAATTGTAATTTGTGAATATGGGCTATACAAATAAAATTTGATTGATTGATTGATTGATTGATAACACCAAGTCAGTTCAACTTCAGGGATATCAATCTGTCCCTATAGGAAGTACAAGTGAAGTGATTGTGAATCAATTTCACTGCTTTGTTGCAAATGAAAGTAACAATAGGTGCAATGGAGGCAAAAGCAACACAACCCCCCAAAACAGGAATGGTTTTGCATGTGGTGGACACAGGCAGTAGCTCTCTCTTTATCCTTCCTGACTAATTCTTCGTTAGTTTTGTGTTCTGCTAGTGTCCTTGTCCCTCCTCGTGGCATGAAATTGAAATTATCAGACCTTAGGCTGGTGAAGTGGGAGGTGGGTTCCTCCTGGTGCATGACAAGTCCCGGCCTCGTGTGGCTAGAGTGTGATGACGAAGGCATTGATGCCATTGACTGGCCATCATGGTCCCCTGACCTTAATCCAATTGAGCAGTACGTTATGTATTGGTGTATCCATGCCGCCAAGTATCGTCAAAGACTGTGCATGAACTCACTGATGCCCTGATCCAGGTCTGGGAGGAGATCCTCCATTACACAATCCGCCAACTCATAAGGAGCTGACCTAAACGTTCTCTGGAGTGCATACAGGAGCGAGGAGGCCATACACAATACTGAGTCACAATTAAGATGCTGTGATGAAATTCACGATGGTTGGATCAGCCTGTGACTTTAATTCTTCGGCGTGGTTTTGAATCCAGGCCTCAATGGGTTGAAGATCTCTGTTTCCATTGAACGTTTTTGGATTATTTTGCTCTCATCAAATTATGCAATGTACATCAGTACAGATTTTCAACATGAATAATTCGCTCATCAAGAACTGAGGGGTGATTTAAGTATTCCACCATATTTTAGGGCGGCTGTGGCTGAGGGGTTGAGTGGTCGTCCTCCAACCTGAAGGTCGGCAGTTCGATCCCCAGTCTGACCCATCTGCATGCCGAAGTGTCCTTGGGCAAGATGCTGAACCCTGAATGGCCCCCCATAGAATAACAAAGTGCTGCGAATAGATGCACTGTATGAATGTGTGTGTGAATGGGTGAATGTAAAACTGTACTGTAAAGGCTTTGAGTGGTCATCCAGACTAGAAAAGCGCTATATAAATACAAAACCAAAACCATTTACCATTTTTGGGATAGTGTAGGTTGGATAGGGGAAGCCAACAGAATGCAATTAACCATAACTATCTTGTCAATATAATTATCAACCTTTTTCTATGATAACTCGTTTCCTCTCCATTAACTCTAATGGATATAAAAAGCCTGGGGTGTCTCCTTGGAGCACCCTGACATTTCATGATTGCTCCAATTCTGACAACGATAAAGGAACACTATCATTCACTACACGGCTAATGTTGATGGAAGTGAAATTAGAAACAAAAAAGTGACTTGTTGTGAGCCAGCACCATCTGCTGGTACTAAGCACAAGGTTATCACACTGGTGGTTTAATTTTTAATTTTTATCATTAATGATCAAATGATGATGTATAGAAGCTGGACCGTTTTCAATCATTTACGATTGATCCATTCCTACACAGGGTCATATTTTTTTTGACAATCTTGTTTAAGTTTTTATCAGCAGTAATGAGGAAGTTATTTTCCCAATCCACACAGATTTATTCACCCAGTCACAAACTGCAAATAATGGCAAGCAGAGCAATAACAAACCCGATTTTTCAGTTTTAATGCAAAACTAAAAAACAGCTTCTCCATAGAAATACCATACTTCTTCTACCACATGAGGTTTTAATCATGTTCACTATATATAAGGTATGAACCACAAATATAAAAACATGAGATTGTTTTAAAGCTTTGCCTAGAATTTGTCATCATTGCAATTTAAAGCTTTTCATCGAAAAATCAGGCGGGAAAAGTATCTGAACTAAATTGAATTTTCTCTAAATTCACATTTCTCTCATCATCAGTTAGCACGAGTTTTCCACAAACTACCCGTGGCAAGATTAATGAATAACGTAACAGGACTGGGAACTGTTGGGGTTCTCTATAACTTTTAAGGTCTTGACTTTGTTATGACCCTGAAATTGAACTGAATACCTTTTATTTTTGTTCATCATCTTTTGCCATGGATTTTGTAGTGTGAAACACTTTGTAACATTGTTTAGATAAGGTAATAAAGTTATTTTTATATTATTATTCAGTCACTGACACTCCATAATACCAGAGGTTAAGAAAAGGAACACATTTCATTTCCTCTTAATTAAAGTCTCAGTGTGTCCTTAGATGCTGGCGAGACACAGTGAAGCGTTGGTGCCACCAAATCCAAATGAGTTTGTAAGCGCAACCCGTCGGCCCTGAGTCCGCCATGACTGCGCTGTGCAGGGAACATAATTCAGGTCAAACTCTGGTTCAGTCCGATCCAGATTGAGTGTCGGGGGCAGGACCCCATGGTAGCAGGCCAGAGCGGTGAAGGCTGCCTCCACGGCCCCCGCAGCCCCAAGCAGATGACCAGTAGCCCCTTTGGTGGAGGAGACGGCCAGGCTCTCGACACTTTGCTGGAAGAGCCTTTTGAGGGCTGCATTTTCAGCCGCGTCACCCAACGGCGTGGACGTGGCATGAGCATTTACATAGGTCACATCTGCTGGGGAGACGCCAGCATCTCTGAGTGCTGCAGACATGCACCTATGGAGACAGTGGTCAGACAGTTAGGAGAACAATTCTATACCTTTTTTGTTTCTATATTTACAGTAATAAAAGCAAAATATATTCTCCAAAAAAGCCTATTAGGATCTATTAATCAGAGGGGTTGCACGGCCAGATGTCTTCATCTTTATTTGGAGGAGAAAATAAACTCCTAAGAACAGTTCCTACTACAGGCGATGTCCTCAACTACAGTTCATCAAAGTTGAGGTGGGAAGTCAGTCTGTGAACTGTGATGGATGCTCACAAACGACAGGGAACTACTACAGAATTATTCAACTAATCCTCTTTTTGATGCTTTTCCTCAGCAAATGAAGATGCACTGTGTTTCACTTACCATTCTGTTAATCGTCTCATGACTCCTCAGATTTACCCCTCTTGTGAGGGGGGTGCTGACCCCCACTTTACAACAACTTCACTCTAGTGTGATAATTAAGTTGTTTTTTCTCAATATTTGGAATAAAAGAAATGCTGGCTCTCACATTAGACAAGTAAAAAGTAAATGCTTCTGAAAACCCTAAAAGCAGTCACCTGAATGCCCCATCCCCATCTGCAGTGGGTGCAGTGATGTGGCTGGCGTCCCCTGAGAGTCCATAGCCCAGGACCTCTGCGTAGATCCTGGCTCCCCTCTTCATTGCATGGTCCAGCTCCTCCAGCAGGAGCACAGCAGCTCCTTCCCCCATCACAAAGCCCTCTCTCTCTGGGTGGAAGGGTCTCGATGCCAGCACAGGGTTGTCATTCCATTTGGTGGCGAGGGCACGTGCCCTGGCGAACCCAGCTATTGATAGAGGCCCTATGCAGGATTCTGTTCCTCCTGTAACCATAGCATCCGCATCCCCATGTGCAATGAACCTGGTGGCATCACCTATGGCATGTGCACCTGTGGCGCATGCTGTGGACACAGCATGATTAGGACCCTTTAATCTGTGTTTGATACTTATGTGCCCAGCAGCCATGTTGACAAGGATGCGGGGCACAAAGAAGGGGCTCACTCTGTTGTAGCCCTTTTCCTGGAAGGCAGCCGAGGTGCGAGCAATCTCCTCCAGTGCCACCATGCCCATTCCGACAGCCACCCCAGTGCTGAGCTGTTCCTCTGGGGATTTGGGGTACCAGCCAGAGTCCTCCAGAGCGAGCTGAGCAGCCCCAAGGGCCATCAGAGTAGCTGGTGACATGCTGTTGATCTCCCCACGAGAGGCAAACCTTTCCATGTTAAACTGACCCTCTTCAGTCCCTCTGGTAACCAGAGCGGCCACTTTACAGGGAACTGTCTTGTACTCCTCAGAGTCCAGAGCAACAATCCCACTGTGGCCTTTAATCAGATGGTCCCAGGGCAGAGCAGTCCCTGTGCCCAGGGGACACACCAAACCTACACCGGTGATCACAACTCTCCTCCTCGGCTGTCCCGAGCTGTGTCGTCTGGACAGTTGGTTTGGACAAACAGAGGAGCTCTTGTGAAGAAGTGCCCTCATGTTGTGTGCTCTCAGCTGTAGTACGGTCCAGCAGGACAGAGTCAGAGCGGACATGTTGTTATCTCTGTCAGGACAGTTAGTCTTTGGATCTGCCTTTAATCTGAGAGAAACACATTTACCAAACTAAAGCTGAAATTTGTGAGTCAACACAACTCACGTCTGTTACTGACCCGACAAGTGCACCGCTTCATCCACTGTGGAAATATCCATATAACAGGACAACCAGGGCAGCCTTAAATTTGCCTGTGACTTTGAATCGTCGGCAACTCTTTAACTTGTACTTTTTTTAAATATAAAATCAAATAAGATGCAGAAGGATTAAATTGAACTCAACTATAGATATAAATGATAAAACAAACAGTAGCAAACAATAGTTTCAGAGCTACAGACATTCAGGCGCTGATGGGGCACCTTCAAGCAGGACCCAAAACGTCAAGTTAGCAGCAGTGTTAGCATTAGCTGTCACTCTCAAAACTGGAAGGACCGGTGTTTTAAAGAGGAAGAACCAACATGGGTTTGTCACCAGCAGTCACCACATTGTGTGAGAATTCGGACGAGGTCTTCCTAGACGTGGCCAAGTTGTTACTCACATATGCGGACAACATTCTAAGGTAATGTTGTGAACTTGCCAGCGGGTCAGTGTAGACGTGTTACGCTAAGCTTAGGTTGTGATAGAGGGGTACTGTATATTTCACACATATTAGATGGCAGATAACGTCATGCCCTGACAGTCAGTCTTTATGCCGTGTAAGGCCAGGTGTACCTGAGCCCTGCACTCGTAGCTATAACGAATGCACATATTGTCTATAAAGGATTGCATCACTTGCTGGTGTGTATATATACAATTTCTCTAAAGCCAAAGAAGTTTTCTGAAAAACCTTGAAAACAAATGATGCTACCTCCCCACAGGAATCCAAATGAGGAAAAGTACAGGTCGATCCGCATAGGAAATCCTACTTTCTCCACCAAGCTGCTGCCCGTCAAAGGAGCTGTGGAATGTCTCTTTGAGATGGGATTTGAGGAGGTAAGAACCTGCCTGCTTGCTACTACATAAGTTCAATTACAGATATCCTGTTGTATTGCTTTGATTCCCAGGGGTCTAAATAATCACCCATGGCATAACTCTGAATAACTTTGACCCCGTTCAGACCTGGGATTGCACCTATCCTGACTGAAACACTGACAAGTGGTCAGTGCTAAGTACAAATATGAACACAACTTAATGTGTCCTAAGATCCAATTACTCAGATCACTGCTGGACTTGTTCTGGGATACAAGTGGCCACATTCTTTTCGCTGTGTGAATGCAAATGCACTCTGGACCACATATGAAGGACCGCCTACTCAGCTGACATCCTCTGATCCGCTACAGTTTCATAAGGAACTAAATGTATTTTTATGTCTCTCTGTTGCATTCAGTGGTTAGCACTACAATATCAAGACTGACCAGCATATAATGATTTATACTTTTGTTAAATTGATAAAAATCGTACATAAAGGCTTAGCTGCATGAGATTCAGTCAGCCCCTCATGACCCATTTCTGCCTCAACCTCTCTCCCACTCACTTGCATGGGCAGACACTTGCCGTCAAAAACACTTCGACACATCCGTATTCTCAGACTGGGTTGTCTTGGCAAGCATACAGGTTGTGATTATTTGCATATTGAGTGGGGAGGTGAGATCCATTCACTAGTACTCCCACGAGACACATTAAGGACACATTTTAATTCCAAGTGTGAATAGGACCGTTCTCAGGATGGATGTTATTAACAGGTCTGGACAGGGCCTAATACACCCACTTGCACCTCTTTTTAGGCAGAGACCCACCTGGTGTTACCCAAGTCTGCACCAGTGGAACAGCTGAAGCTCATCAGGGAATCCATAGCAGCAGAGAGGGATCAGAGGCTACAAGGAGGACAGCCTGTCCAACCAAGAGTTCAGGTTGCTGCAGCCCCACTACCAGAGAGCCTCGCTCCTGCTCCTGCTGCTCCTGCTCCTACTGCTGTCAGTCAGCCAATTCCACCACCTCCATCACAGCCATCATCCCTGGTAAAGATTTTACTTTAAAAAGCGGAAGTTGTGACTGCATATATTTGTAGCTTTCAGCTGCAGTATCATCACAACAGAGGCTTAACACACCGTAACTGTCATAGATCCATTTTTGATAAGAAATGAGAATAAACAAGTCTACGATGGAAATTTTTGTTAGAAGCTCCAGTGAATGCCATGCAAGAAAAACACGGTGAAATTACCTTACAGCATGTCAAACCACTGATCTGTGTGCATTGGTGAATGGATCAGTCAATGAAAAATATTGAATGGTCTGGTATTTGGATAAATCACTATTGTTACATGAATGTTTTATTGGGAGCAGCTAAAAAAATGTACTGTATAAATGTGAAAATCATGACAGAGTACATTTCAGTTTACCAATCATTCATTTTATTTGTGCTTTGTTGCTTTTCACTTTTAATTATAAATATTTTTTTACTTAATAATATTGGAAGGGCCTTTTTTTTTTAAATAACTTTCATGCAGTCCCTTACATCTCTCAAGAACACAACTACTGTAAATATACATGCAAGTCCCTCAGTGATTTTGATAATTCATCTTGGTTGGTGAATGATGATTCCTTGTCTTGTGTCAGGAAAACAGTATGAGCTTCTTCGTGACTCTCCAGTCAAACTTCCAGCATGTGATGATGTATGAAAACCCTGAGCTGCAGCAGAAAGCTCTGACTCACATCCCTCACCAGCAACTGTCCTCTGCTGCTCAACACAAGCTGAAGGAGGCTAAAGCTGCTGACCCAGGTAAAGTCCCTTCATTCAGTTATTTAGAACAATCAGTTGTACTCTACATCTTTATTTTACTGTTAACACATTGAGACTAAAGAGGAAAAAATTAAATGCTTTCCTGTTTGTAGATTGTAAACTTGGAATAGAAGACTTCCTGGTGCTGGAGCTACTTAGGTGGTTCAAGCAGGATTTCTTCTCCTGGGTGAACAGTTTACCCTGCAGCCGCTGTGGGGGACCCACTGAGAACGCCAGCTCCCTCAGTCCCAGCTCTGATGATGTGCGCTGGGGAGCTCAGCGAGTGGAGAACCATTACTGTCAGCTCTGTAGGTCCTCCACAAGATTCCCAAGGTAAGAGTATGCGTGCTTGCGTGTGTTTTTGTATGTTATTTCGTATGCCGCTGGTGTTTAGGTTGCCTTTCTAAGGTTATATTTAAGATTAAAATTAATATAAGGCTGCAGAATGAGTTTTGGTATGGTTACGATTTATTTTTCATTTCTTTTACATTTCCTTTTGTAGTATTCACTGTCAATACATTTTGAAATGGAAACACAGTAGACATGTTTCCTGTAAACAGGAATAGAGTATGAATGGATTTGAACACAACGCAGACTATAATGGATTGCTTGCACGTTTTCTCTACCAGGTACAACAATCCCGAGAAGCTGCTGGAAACCAGGAGGGGGCGGTGTGGGGAGTGGGCGAACTGTTTCACCCTGTGCTGCAGAGCCATTGGCTTGGAAGCCAGGTATATCTGGGATAGCACAGGTATATACATGACTGACTCATGTGCCTCTTGTATCGCTTCTTAGATTAAACCCGAAGTTAATTTATAAAGAGAAATTCATCACCCTCACAGAATTTGTTGATTAAGAGTCCTGCCTGCAACATCTTTACTCTTTACATATTTTATGAAGCACAAAGATGAGTGTGTGTTGTTAGTGCTGTACTAGAAACTATCCCAAACACTGAACTAGTTTCAAATATTTAGCTATTTGACTCATTTGGAACATGTCATTGCATTTTTAACACCGCAGAATGTCTAACTTGGCTTTTGAAAGCTATTAAATTCCCACTTAGTTTGATATCAGAACTGTTTATGTAGCATGTAAATTAACTCAAGGTTCTGTGTTATTTCAGACCACGTGTGGACAGAGATTTACTCGCTTGCTCAGCGTCGTTGGCTGCACTGTGACTCGTGTGAGAATGTCTGTGACAAGCCTCTTCTTTATGAGGTTGGCTGGGGGAAGAAACTAGCCTATGTCCTAGCTTTCTCTAAGGACCAGGTGAGAGAAATTTATGCATACTGCTATTACTCCATTATTTCAACACCATCGGGCTTGCCCTGACTGGAACTCAATATATATATTGATTAAACCTCCTTATTTACTTCCTCTCTGCCTTCTTCGCTGCCTTTATTGGTGCATTGCTTAACATGTTGATCTGGTTTGTAGATCAGTGTGTGACAGCATTGGCAGGGATGTGTAATTGTGTCTGCATGTGCATCTTCATACATGTGCACAAGTGTAAATGGAACAAGGAAGCACACTTAAAAACATTATAAAATGGTCACTGGGTTAGATGGCAGATGTTTTGAGTATAGAATAACTATTTATGTATGAAGGTATTTTAGTCAGGTATTGCAGTCTTATAATACAATACTGTGAATATGTTGATACTAATCACTAAATATTACATGTGTGTGTTTGCAATATAGGTGGTGGATGTGACGTGGAGATATTCCTGCAAACATCCAGAGGTTTTGTCTAGAAGGACCCGTGTTCAAGAGGCCTGGCTGCTTCACACCATTAATGGGCTCAACGACTCAGTAAGTCATAACCCTCCTGACCATGTACATAATACTATCCTTTGGTGAGTCTGCTGTAAGCCACCTTCCGTTTGCTAGAGGCAAAAGGGCGTGAGTCCAGGCAGGAAGAAGGACCTGACGGAGAGGCTGCTTGTTGAGCTGGTGGAGTTTATTTCCCCAAAGAAGCCGAAACCAGGAGAGCTGGGGGGACGCAACTCAGGCTCTATGGCCTGGAGGACGGCAAGGGGGGAGACTAGAGCAGCTGAGTCTTCAACACAGGTTTAGTATATCGTGCAAATTATGTTGCTATGGATCTTATACTTCTCAGATGTATGTATCAATATCAATAGACCTCCTCCCAACTGTAATATAAACATGCCATATAAACAAAAAATACAATTGATGGCATTGGATCATTATTGGGATCTCAATATGTTTTCAAAATATATATATATATGATTTTAGTGGGGATTTTAGGAGTTTCAACTCAAACTAAACACAAAACCAAATAATATTGAATCAAAATTCTTTATGAAACACTAAATACAAGCAGTTTTTGTTCGACACCACTAAGTCACATGTAGTGTTCTATTTAATAGTGTAATGTGTCCAAGGTTGATGATTGAATTGCTTGATGTCAGATGACAGTCAGTGCATCTGCGTGTGTTTTTCTCAGGCTGAAGGTTACGTGTTTACTCCCACTGAGAAAGAGAAGATTGACCGGTTACTGCACGTGTCCTACAGTGCCACCAAAGACCAGTACTGTCGAAAGTCCAACAGCTCTGAGGTGGTTCAGGGTTGGGATCAGTGCGTGTGGAGGAAGGAGTCGGTCTTCAGAATGTTGGAAAAGGACTGGCAGATGGTAAGAGCATTAACAAAGCAATAGTTTTCATTTCAGATAATATTTATTTCCAATATTCTATGATTGGTTATAATTAGTGCTGTCAAACGATTAAAACATTAAATCGCGATAAATCGCATTTATGTCATTGTGAACTCAAAATTAATCGCGATTAATCGCAAATTTGTATCTATTCTTAATGTCCCTTCATTCATTTTTTCTCCATAATTTTTTGGGGGTTTTAATGCTCTATCAACATGGAAAGTTGATTGGCTTGCTTTATGCAAATTATTTATTTTATTGAAAAACAACATTGCCAAACAGGGCAATACAAAATAACATTATAAAATGCAGATTTCAGGTAAACAAGGACTCAGCCTCAAGTGCAGTTAAACCATTGCTTAATATTTTCTTTTTTTCAAGTTTGCTGTGAACATAGCAGTCAGGCCTCTCAAACAGACAAGCAACAAAATAACAAACAAACAAAATACACAGGCAAGTGTCGGCCTACTTTGAGACAAATTAAACACAGAACTGTGTAGGGCTATTTGAGTCCTCCCCATATTTGTGGAAAATGTATGAAATAATAAGTACCATATTTTGAAATAAATAAAAACATATAGCTGCAGCCTAGTAGCTTAAAAAAATATATTTTAGTTGGCGAAATATTCAAACAAAGAGCGAGAGCAGGCCAGACTGGAGGCGAACACAGATACTGAAGCTCGATAGAAACCAACTGCAGCTTCTGCTCTGATCGAGAAGCTGAGGCGCTGATCTCTGATCAGCTGAGACCAGAGAAACTCTGTGTTTTCACTGTTTTCATAGTTAAGAAGCAGCCGGTCACTGAGAGGCTGCTTAATGTGAACGAGCTCTGATCTCGCTGTGTCTCCCTGAGCGAGTGCGCGGGGCAGGGGGCGGGGCTACGGTGCGCTATCTGGAACCACACACACACACAGACACACACACACTCGCCCGCTCCTTGTACTTCATGACGGCCTGATACGATGATGTTTAAAAAAGTTATTGTGACTTAGTCAACCACCAACATGCAAAAGCGTGTGTCACACGGCGAAAGCGTGAGAGTTGGCAGCTCTGCATTAATCTCGCGATAATTTTTTTTATAATGCGTTAAACTGACAGCACTAGTTATAATAAATGTGTTCCTTATTATTTCAAGGTGTATCATTTGAAAACAGTGCTGGCTTCAAATGTAGCAACTGTGAATGCAAATTGTGTTTGAGTTAAATATTTTGAATATTAGTAAAAATGTCATTCACAGTTTCTTCTTTTTCTACAGTGAAAATATATAGTATAATTGTTAAAGTTAAAGAGCAATTCAATTTTGAAGTGTTAATATTTGTTTGTTTATTTTGTGTTAAAAGAGATATTTCTACATTAAGTACACATAGTCACAAGACAAGTCCTGAAACCTGTAACTCAGCTCAGCAAGGCTGATCTATTACTGTTTAAGAATACTCTACTATTAAAGAATCCCCTCATCAAAAAAATGGATCTCATTCCAACCCAAATGGTTTCATCTGGGTCAGTATCATGGAGCACAGCCTTTATCAGTGCTGTCAAACCCACCTTTGTTCTACCTGCTTTGACTTGTTAAAATGTCGGCCATAACAAAATATCATATAATCCGGCCACAAATAATGATTATCGTTTTTATGGATTCATCTACCTTTGCCATGAGAAAAATTTGGGATTTTGCTTGAAAACGATCATCAAACACACACACACACACACACAAACACACACGCAGTGACAAAGTAAATAAAATAAACTATACAAAACTGCAATTTAGTCTGATTACCAGGAAAGTTAAAGCGAAGGACTCTATTGGTCAACAGCATCAAATAACTTACTCACAAAAGATGCCTCTGTCAGCTGTTGTTTTAAAACATAAATATATATTATTTTGACTATGAATAAGATTAGGAACAAATTTTAAATAAGATAAGCATACCACTGTAAACTTCTAAGGGAATACTGAGGATGAGAGTAAACTGTGTACTGATGTATTTTCATGCAGCTCTATGTAACCAAGTTGTATTTCTTTGTTAAGGTGTACATCTCTCGAACAGAGGGCTCCTCTACAGGACGAATGAGCTGGAAGTTTGATTTTGCTGCAGTGGGGATGAAGATGAAGTCTGTCTCGATCAGGACCAGTAGCCAGACCTTCCACACGGGGAGAGTCAGCTGGTCCTTGCAGGCAGGCCTAGCTAGTACAGAATTCTGCGGAGGTACAGTCATGCAGTAAATCCGTTGATTTCAAAGTTCAAAGTTTAGTATATCGTCACATGCACCAATGACAGGTTCATCGGAGCAGTGAAATTCTTGTGACATGGCAGGCAACATCTACGCAATAGACGACTTTAAAAAAAAGAAAAATAACAAACTATATAACATATAACATCGTAACAAATAAGTGCTCACAATGTGCTTGTATGACAACATCACCTCCTTTTGATTTCCTCTCCTGGGTGTGAACCGTCAGATGGGAAAATGCAGTCGTTCCCCAGTTTGTCCGGTTCGTCAGACATCGTGGTCGTAGCAGAACTCAGCGGGGGAGAAGGGGAGGCATCGTGGCAGCACTCTCAGCTGTTCAGAGAGAGCCTGAAGGAGACAGAGGAGTCTTCGTTTGAAATCCTCATCCACCTAGAAGATGCCTAACGGTTGCTACACTCAACAACTGGATCCATAATACTTTTTAACTTTTTTCTGCTCTAATGTGTTCAGTGGTAACTGATTGAATTATAGTTAGAGCTCTAAAATTGTCTTTTTTTTGTTGAATCAGTACAATAGGTGTCAGTGTATAGGGTGATGAAATATGCACAATCTAATGATAGAAAGCAACAGCTTGTTCTATCACAGATAATGCACATTTGAATCTTTGATAGGCCAAAACTCTGCATGCACTCTGTTGAATGTTTGCACAATTAGGTCTGGACCATCTTTGTAGTTTGCTTTTCACAAACAATAACGCAGCAGCACACAGGACATTGACACGGGCCCTGTCCCCTATAACCAAAAGTGCTCTTGATATCTTCATTGGTGTCTTCTACATGTATGGCACCTCTTTTTCCTCCTGAGACAATGTGTATGCTTTGTTTTCAATTCAGTCTTTTGCATGTTAGAAACGTCATTTAGACCGAGTTTTTACTTGTCAGGGATAAAAATCTGGGGAAAGTCTAGAGACTCATACTTGCACATTTGCGTTCTCACACTCAGCCTCTCCGGAGAATGTTCTGAGATTCTTCTGAGTTCAGTGCGTGTCTGTAAGCAGCTAATGAGAAATGGAATCTGAGATAGACCTGTAAAGAGCTTTCACCATGAAGCCATTAACTGTTTGTAACCTATACTTCTTTGTAATGTGGGGACAGATGTCACACAGCAAACCATGTGTGGAAACCCTCATCAGCTCAGGTATCTCCAGTTCCATGTATTGTAAAGTGTGTTACTTTTGACACAATATGTGTGTTACTGTCTTTACAGTGGCCTCTTGCTCCACAGTTACAATCATGTAAGTCCAACCAAGTCAGATATACTTGTATAGCATGTTAACCACATCAGGAGTTGGGAAGGGGGAAGGAAGAACAACACCTGTATAGATAATTGTGTGCGTAATGATAAATGAAGCAATTTAATTTTAGCATTGGTGTTATGGAAATACTCTGTGTGATTCTGCTGGTATAATAAAGATATTTTTTTAAGTCTGGTGTTTAAATCCACTGTAAGCTGTGACACGGTTTACTTCGCATCCACTGTCTGGGCTTCCTTGGGGTTTTTGCCGCCACCTTGCGTTGAGAATAAAGAGACGGTGTCTTTAAAGGTCCACTTCTCCCATTGGCCGAAGTACCGGCGTCTTTGAAAAGCAGCCGCCTGATTGGTCTGTTTATCCTCGATACGATTCGCTGTCTGTCTTGTAGATGGCGGAGCCGGACGGCGGATCTAGCTACTAGCTGACAGTCGTTTTCATATCTAAATGAAAACTATTTAAGTCGGACGTTTCCGCAGCATTTCAGTGAAACTCCTGTTCAATTCCGTGGAGCTCTCCCGGTGAATCGCGAGCCCGCCCATGCGCGCTTTTTGTACAGTATTTATTTAGCAGCTGCCAGCCGCGTTAGCATCTTTGTTGAAGTTCGGGCCTGCTGTGCCACCGCTCGTCGATTTTAACAATAGCCGCGACACTCTCCCGTCCTCTGCTTGTTCTGAGACATTCGAAAGGACTATCCTCAACGCAGACCAGAGAAGAACATGGGAGACGAGCAGCTTCGTGCAGCTTCCAGCCACTGAGACGTTTGTTATGCGGATGGACTTTTAACTTCGGGGGAATTGAGAACAGTGCGAGCAGCATCACTACAAGAGGACCACAAAGGAAGATGTCCAACGGCGCAGCAGGAAGCGGGGCTATGGCTTGGCTGGTGAGTTGGTGTGATGAACAACTTCCTAACTAACTATATAGGGTGTAGAACACAAGGAGTAGGTATACAGTACGTGTACACAAGTGCTGTGTTCCTGTCAGCGCGGTGTCGCGGGTAGCTACAAGCTGGGAGCTAGCATTTAAATCCCCCGTGTGTCCGGTCCAGTGAAGAGGAGACAGCTTCTGTCTCCATTGATATTCAGGCCGGGATACAAAGGGACACAGACGAACAGCTGATCGCTGCAGTGTCCTCAAGTTTCTACAACACACTTCAACTCAGTTGCCGTTTCACAGAGCCATAGTTTACATCTTCAAAATAAAGTTTGTTTTGAAGAAAAATGTAGCGTCTAATACAGACTTAGCGTGATCTGTGGTAATTAAAAAGTCGTAGACGGGAGAACCCTGCGTTACTACTTAAAATGTTAGGGACATTGTTTACGGTAGTACACGCATTATGTATGGAGCAACACACCTCTATGAAGCTACTGTGTTTTTATTGTTCCCCGGTGACTCCTGTACGCATCACGTCGGCGGTCAAGAGCGCCGAGTTAGTTTGTAAATTACTCTGATTCATGTCAACCACAAATATACTACGGAGATGATTAATCTCAGTCAAACTGTGCCCCTCTTATGTTGACTGGCTGTGAATACCTCATTATTATCATTAACAGCACTCTTTTTAATATGGAAAGTAAGAGTATGGACATATGATGAGTGATTGTTTATATACTATGTAGATTATCTGCTGTAAAGTGTGGCAAATTAATTTGTACAGCACATGTCAACATTAAGGCAAAGTGCTTTATATAAGATATAGAAGGCATCATGAGGAAATGTGTAAGCATTAGGCAATTTAAAAAGAAACCATCCTGAGATAAGGTGAATTTGGAAGGGAAAGGAGCACATTAAATAAGAAATTCAAAGGCAGATGTTACAGTGCAGTGTAATTGAATAGCAATTATTTGATTTATTAAAAGGCTGTGGCAAACAGTGAAGTCCTCATCATTGATTTAAAGCAGGGGTGTCCAAACTACGGGCCATCTGCGGCCCGCCATCGATTTAAAATTGGCACGCCTCAAAAAATTAAAAATTTAAATTATTATTTTTAATTTTTTTGGGGGGAAACCAACAATTTAGTAGCACTTAAATGGCACTATATATATAGCACTTTGTAGTTTTGCTCAATTTTTGAAGAAATTGTACTTTCTTGATTCTTGTTGTTCTGAGCTTGTACCCTTGAATGCACTTATTGGATAAAAGCGTCAGCTAAATTAAATGTAATGTGATGGACTATGTCCCACTGTATTGCAGCTGTCCCTTGTTTAACTGAAGAAACATCTTAACACATTTCAGGATTGTAGTTGTGAGGCTGTCACAGGTTTTATTTTGGATTGTTTAGTAGAGGAAAACAACCCTCAAGCTCACATGTGGTTCTCGTATATCTTGTCTGAAGGACTTTTATTACATTCTAGAAATTGCACTTGCCTGACGTTGTACAAAGAGCTGCATCATGCATGAAGATAAACTGTGTAATGCAAATAGTCTGCAGGTTTTTTCTGCTATTTGCGTAAATCCTTAAAAACCTTCTTGCAATTAAATCCCTCTTCCGGTCATCAATAATTTAAAACAAATTTGGAAATCTTGCTTCTAAAATTCACGCGGACTGGAAAGATATTTACTTTGCTAAAATATAACTGAGGTTAGAGGGAGAGTGCCAGTGCACTTCACTATGAAACTGATAATCCTCCACCGTCCATATACATTCTAGTGTACAGTACTCTGCTTCTTCTATCTGTCACCAGTATCACTGGGAAGCCAATGGGAGGACAAGGCCTCCTCCCTGAGGTGGTTAACACTGATAATCTGGTGTCAACAGCACAGTGTTTCTCCCAGGCCTCAGAGCTTAACCAGAGTCATGCATCCAGTAATAACTAAAACAACTCTGTTAAACAGGAGGCAGCGAACGGCAGAGGGGATGCCAGCAAGATGGAAGGGACCAAGAAAGACAAGGCGGCCTCCAAGTTGTCTGTGGAGCGAGTGTATCAGAAGAAGACCCAGCTGGAGCACATTCTTCTCCGTCCAGACACATATATCGGCTCCGTGGAGCCCACCACACAGGTGAGTCCCGAGCGAACTGCTGTCCACTGTAGACATTCTGACATTCAGGCTGCGGTTCAGCAGTGGAAGCAGGACTGCTCTTTTAGAGATTTGAGTTCTTGCTGATTATCTTTTTACAGTGCAGTTCACAGCAGAATAGACAGAAAAATTATCTTTCAGTACAGTTTCAATGTTAATTTTTTTAATTTATTATGAATATATATTTACAATATTTGCATTTCCTGTAGCCTACCTATTTCAAAATAATAGAACTCCAGCGTTTCTGTAGATTTGTTTGTCCTCATCCTCATCGTCATCCGCTTATCCGGGGTCGGGTCGCGGGGGGAGCAGCTCAAGCAGGGGGCCCCAGACTTCCCTTTCCCGGGCCACATTGACCAGCTCTGACGGGGGGATCCCGAGGCGTTCCCAGGCCAGTGTTGAGATATAATCTCTCCACCTAGTCCTGGGTCTTCCCCGAGGTCTCCTCCCCATTGGACTTGCCTGAAAAACCTCCCAAGGGAGGCGCCCAGTGGGCATCCTTACCAGATGCCCGAACCACCTCAGCTGACTCCTTTCTAAGTAAAGGAGCAGCGGCTCTAATCCGAGTTCCTCACGGATGACTGAGCTTCTCACCCTATCCCTAAGGGAGACGCCAGCCACCCTTCTGAGAAAACTCAACTCATCTCGCTTGTACCCGCGATCTCGTCCTTTCGGTCATCACCCAGCCCTCATGACCATAGGTGAGGATAGGAACGAAGATCGACCGGTAGATCGAGAGCTTTGCCTTGCGACTCAGCTCTCTTTTTGTTACAACGGTGCGGTAAAGCGAACGCAATACCGCCCCCGCTGCTCCGATTCTCCGACCAATCTCACGCTCCATAGTACCCTCACTCGCGAACAAGACCCCGAGGTACTTGAACTCCTTCACTTGGGCTAAGGACTCATTTCCTACCCGGAGTAAGCAATCCATCGGTTTCCTGCTAAGAGTCATGGCCTCAGATTTAGCGGTGCTGATCCTCATCCCAGCCGCTTCACACTCGGCTGCCAGCCGATCCAGTGAGTGCTGAAGGTCACAAGCCGATGATCCAATGAGGACCACATCATCCGCAAAAAGCAGTGACGAGATCCTCAGACCACCGAACTGCAACCCCTTCCCACCACGACTACGCCTCGATATCCTGTCCATGTATATCACAAACAGGATTGGTGACAAGGCGCAGCCCTGGCGGAGACCAGCACCCACTGAGAACGAAACTGACTGGCTGCCGAGGACCCGAACACAGCTCACGCTTTGGGAGTACAGAGATTGGATGGCCCTGAGGAGAGACCCCCTTACCCCATACTCCCGCAGCACCTCCCACAGTTTCTCCCGGGGGACCCGGTCATACGCCTTCTCCAGATCCACAAAACACAAGTGGACCGGATGGGCATACTCCCAGGCCCCCTCCAGGATCCTTGCGAGAGTGAAGAGCTGGTCCGTAGTTCCACGCCCGGGGTGAAAACCGCATTGTTCCTCTTCAATCTGAGGTTCGACGATCGGCCGAACCCTCCTTTCCAGCACCTTGGAGTAGACTTTACCAGGGAGGCTGAGAAGTGTGATACCCCGGTAATTGGTACACACTCTCTGGTCCCCCTTTTTGAACAGGGGAACCACCACCCCGGTTTGCCACTCCTTTGGCACTGTACCTGACTCCCACGCGATGTTGAATAGGCGTGTCAACCATGACAGCCCCTCAACACCAAGAGCCTTTAGCATTTCTGGCTGGATCTCATCAATCCCTGGGGCTTTGCCACTGCAGAGATGTTTGACTACCTCAGTGACCTCCACCAGGGAAATTGACGACGAAACACCATCAACCTCGAGCTCTGCCTCCAACATAGAGGGCGTGTTATTCGGATTCAGGAGTTCCTCAAAGTGTTCCTTCCAACGTCCGACGACCTCCTCAGTTGAGGTCAACAGAGTCCCATCCTTACTGTACACAGCTTGGATGGTTCCCCGTTTCCCCCTCCTGAGGTGCCGGATAGTCTTCCAGAAACACTTTGGTGCCGACCGAAAGTCCTTCTCCATGGCCTCTCCGAACTTCTCCCACACCCGCTGCTTAGCCTCCGACACGGCAGCAGCTGCAGCCCTTCGGGCCTGTCGGTACCCTGCAACCGAGTCCGGAGTCCTCAAGGATATCATATCCCGGAAGGCCTCCTTCTTCAATCGGACGGCTTCCCTGACCACCGGTGTCCACCACGTGGTCCGAGGGTTACCGCCCCTTGAGGAGCCTTAGACCCTGAGGCCACAGCTAGCCACCGCAGCTTCAGCAATGGAGGCTTTGAACACCGCCCACTCTGGCTCAATGCCCCCAACCTCCACAGGAATGCCAGAAAAACTCCGCCGAAGGTGTGAGTTGAAGATACCTAGGACGGGGGCCTCCTCCAGACGTTCCCAGTTCACCCGCACTACTCGTTTGGGCTTACCAGGTCTATCCGGAAATTTCCCCCATTCCCTGATCCAACTCACAACCAGATGGTGGTCGGTTGACAGTTCTGCCCCTCTCTTTACCCGAGTGTCCAAAACATGCAGCCTCAGATCAGATGACACAATCACAAAATCGATCATTGATCTTCGGCCTAGGGTACTCTGGTACCAGGTACACTTATGAGCACCCTTATGTTCGAACATGGTGTTTGTTATGGATAATCCATGACTAGCACAGAAGTCCAATAACAAACGACCGCTCGGGTTTAGATCAGGGAGGCCGTTCCTCCCCACCACGCCTCTCCAGGTGTCTCCATCGTTGCCCACGTGGGCGTTGAAGTCACCCAGCAGAACTACGGAGTCCCCTACTGGAGCCCCATACAGGACTTCATTCAGGGTCTCCAAGAAGGCCGAGTACTCTGAGCTGCTGTTTGGTGCATACGCACAAACAACAGTCAGAGTTTTCCCCCCTACAACCCTTAGGCGCAGGGAGGCCACCCTGTCGTCTACCGGGGTAAACTCCAACACCGCGGCGCTCAGCCGGGGATTTATGAGTATCCCCACACCCGCCCGGCGCCTCACGCCCTCGGCAACTCCGGAGAAGAATAGAGTCCAACCCTTATCCAAGAGTACGGTACCAGAGCTGAGACTGTGCGTGGAGGTAAGCCCCACCAGATCTAACTGATAGCGCTCCACCTCCCTCACAAGCTCCGGTTCCTTTCCCCACAGCGAGGTGACGTTCCACGTCCCCAGAGCCAGCTTCTGCCGCCCGGGTCTGGTCCGTCGAGACCCCTGACCTTCGCTGCCACCCATGTGGCTGCGCACCCGACCCCAACGGGTCTTCCCACAGGTGGTGGGCCCATGGGATGAAGAGAGGGGGGATGCCACGTAGTTTGTTCGGGCTATGCCCGACCGGGCTCCGTGGCAAACCCGGCCACCAGGCGCTCCCTATCGAGCCCTCCGTCTGGGCCTAGCTCCAGACGGGGGCCCCGGGCTTCCTCCGGGCCGGGTCACATCTCCTCTTTTTTCGTTATTCATTGAGGTTTTTTGAACCATTCTTAGTCTGGCCCCTCACCTGAGACCACTCTGCCATGAGAGACCCTACCAGGAGCACAAGGCTCCAGACAACACAGCCCTCAGGTTCATAGGGACACGCACACCTCTCCACCACGATAAGGTGACGGTTCCAGGAGAGGATTTGTTTGTAGAAGGTTTTAATTGTGAACAAATAGAAAATGCACGGCTTCATACTGGATAGTATTGGTACTTATTTTGAGTACCTAGGACTAGTTGTATACAAGGGAAAAAAGCAGTTATTCAGGTGACTGAGTCACAACAGGTAAAAAAAAAAAAAAAAACTTCCCACAACCCCCCACTTGCTCAGAGTCATCCAGTGGCTCATCCCCTGTTGTGTTCACACATCAACTGCTCCTGGATTTCTAGGGACATTATACTAGGAGGTCAGACTGATAATGTCTGTAGAAAGTCGCTCAGACATTTTGGTTCAGACATGCACCTCCTCCGGACAATATACAGTCGAGTCTGAAAGCAGCTACAGTGTCATTGAAAAGAAACAGATAAAGTGACTTTATTATCATTTGATTAAAGGGGCCCTGACTCCAATGCATGGACTGCAAGTGTAAATTATGAGTATTAGTAGCGTGTTTTATAACAAAAACTTATCATTGTGGAAGCAGCCGGAGTCTCACAGTCTGTCTGATGCAACATTGCACAACTAAACATCTTAAAGTTGGACCGAGCACTCTGCTGGGAGAATTTTCAGGTGCATTAGAAAAAAAAAACTAATGCTCTGGATGTTCCTCCTGATGGTTCACCATGGACCGTAGAAATCTTAAGCCAGTTGGCCAAGCTACACCAATGGCATATATTGTCATGTGGGATTAGCTGCTATATGGGTTAGTAGTGTGGCATTACACCAGCAGAGTCAGTGGAGAAACAAGGCAGACAAAATATTCCCTCATCCATATGTGTTGTGTTTCTGCACATAACCAGTCATGAGATGCCCAATATCCAGTCATTTGAATATTGGATTGACACTAACATTAGAGATGTGTGCTCCCTCCTCGCTGAGGAGGAGAAAACAAGACAGTGAAACAGCATGTTGCAGTCAACAACTTTTCTCTAATGTAATACTTCCAGCATTGTCTAATTTCACATGCTGGACATTGTAGGTCAAAATGTAATGTCCAGGGCTCCAATGGTCATGGAAAACCTGGAAAAGTCATGGAATTTTAAAATGTGTTTTTCCTGGCCTGGAAAAGTTCGGAAAAGATAAAATCCCCAAAGTTTGGGAAAAGTCATGGAAATTTGTCATATTCATATTATCATGTCGTTCATTTACGTTGAGTTTTATTCATATACTTTTAAAGAAATGCAGTCAACATATATGCAGGCATACTTGGGTTTGTGTCATTTAAGGTATACTGTATGCCTCGGAATTCTCATTGTTAGTTTAAATACTACATTTTGTCACTTTTTCGCGTATACATAAAGATTTCACAAAATGTTCGGTCATGGAAATTTGGTTTAAAGTTATTGAAAAGTCATGGCAATCCATTGGTCAAAATGTGTGTGAACCCTGAATGTCCTTGGGGGCGGTAACAACAGCTTTGTTTAAATTCAGTTGAAACAAGTATTCAATTAAGTTTTGACAGACAATAATTGGTTGCAGGTTTTAGGACAGCAACTAACAGTTAATTTTCTTATTGAGTAATATGACAATTGATTTTTCCTGAGTTTAGGTTGACGAGGTTTCCAGCCATTTATTCTGAATAAAAAATATGCTTACACTTGATTTTTTATTTTCACTTCTCTTATCCTGTTTTTATTTTCTACCTTTCAGCAAATGTGGGTTTTTGATGAAGATATCGGCATGAACCAGAGGGAAATCACCTACGTTCCCGGGCTGTACAAAATCTTTGATGAAATTCTTGGTAAGCGAAGGCACACTGCTCATCATCCTCTGACACTATCATCTACACAGTTAATATAATGGTTAATTTGTCATTTTAGATTGTCCCCTTCTAACTGGAATATTGAAGTCCATAAATATGTCAACATCGCTCACAGTGTGGTGTTGGCTGCGCTTAGCAGCACTGATCTAGGACTGTACAGAGAGATTAGTTTCCCTGTGTGAGCGTGTCTATGTGTGCTCTGTTTGCAGCATGAATAGAGATCTCTGTGAAAAAAGAAGAGTCTCATTTATTTTTACTGTGGAAATGCAAGCATGCACAGTCAGCTTTTACTGGATGAATAAAGGCTAATAAAGCAGTTGTACAATCTGTGTTACATATTCCTTTTAATGACTCAGTAAAATGTAGGCGTAATGCTGCACTGCTGATGTGCCCCGGTTCTTGCCATGTGGGAGTATTGTCAAGGATCTGCATACTAGGCCCTCTCAGCCTGTGTTTGACCCGTTCCATTGTCTGAAAATGATCACTGTCCAAGTAACTACACAAGAGACTTGGAGCCAGAGTAGTTGCTTTCAAGGCAGAATCCCTCTCAGCTAATATAAAAGGTACAGTGACCTTAAGCATGTGTGAAGTTACAATTTCTTTCTTTGTTTTGTTTACTAAACTTATCTAAGTTGAAAACATTTTTTGTGGCCATTTTCGGAAGATCAGCATTATAGAAATAATTGGAATAGGTCTTAATTGTTTATTCTGATCCTTAGATGGAACTCTCTCAGATTTGATCATATGGTGTTACTGTCAGTGGCTGTGTCTGATATCACCCTGCAAATGAAAAAAGCACTTCCAGACACCAGTCTGTGCATTTTCTTTGCGCCGGCCTGGTAATTGAATTATTAAAGACCTACAAAAACAACGTTGGTCGGGTGGAAAATCCCATAATACATTTTAAATCTTTATTTTATTCTTAATATTTATACTTGTAGGTAAAAAGCACGTTGATTGATCATGTATGAATGTAGAAATAAACTCAATTGCTGAAATTAAGTTAATTTGTGAATACTTGTGAATGTTAAAATCTTTTTCTGTTTTCTTCCCCTTGCCAGTCAATGCATCAGACAACAAACAAAGGGACAAGAACATGACATCCATTAAGATCACCGTTGACCCGTGAGTGCACTGCTTCATGATAAAATTATCAGACACTATATGTACTTCTGTCAGAATAAAGTACTATCAGCTCCAGGCCTCCAGGGTTTGGTGAAAACATGCAGTAGATGGAGGGGGTTTGAGTCATGGATCCAGGCAGTGTACAGTATAATGAGCCTGTTCTGAATCGCACTGAGCTTTTGTTTTATATGCGGTTCACCTCCAGCCTGTCAACTGCTTCCACATCTGACTGCTTAAACAGCAGCATGTCCTTCAGCTGAGCCGCCGCTCTCTCTAATATCCCCCCGCTGTATAAACGATACCATTAGCCCTCTGGTCTCTGCTGCTAATGTGGTTTTATAGAGAAGTTAATGCTCCTCTCCACTGGGCGAGCTTATTAACCACTCAAATATCTTTGTTTTTTAGTAACCGCAAACCAAACCGTACCTGGGAGGGAGTGCAATGATCGATATTGAAACTATTTGTTAAAGAGCAACATTATCCCCTTTTTACTTCTGTTGATAAACCTCCTGATTAATCTCTTTAATTTCATGTTTTAATGCCACCAGCACTTTGTCCCCATCGCGATACAGCTAAATGAATATCCTAATTTAAGTCTTTACCGTCACATACCGCAGGATTCCAGCCTCACTTTATCATCCATTACATTCAGTCTGCTAAATAATAGAATGGATGACACTTCACTGGGTGCTTCCAGATTTGCAGAAAATACAGAGCTAAAATTTCCCGTGTGAGGAAAACATTCATGCACAAGAATGGATATAGGGTTTATGACTCTTCTTCACACTAACACTAGGTCTTCACTGCTGTTACTCTTTCTTTTAGTCATGCATTCATATTTCAATCTTCATTCATTTTTCTTTGGTGAATGGCAGTGTGGGAGCTGTGTCGATGACTGATTTCTTTCATTAACCGCCCACATATTAAACTCAGCATGAAGGTACTCCTTATTTTACTGAAATTATCAGCGAATGTAACTGAAGACTCTTGGGATTTCCATCTTAAGGTTTGTCAGCTCACAGTTGGGTTCAGATGAGTTTGATGTGTTCTTTTTTTTTATGTGTTCTCATATACGGTTAAATGTTTCATGTATCTGAAGCTGTTTTAAAACCGTAACTAGAGTCTACTTGTCATTACAAGTCCAGGTCAGACAAGTGCTAGGCTTCTGACCCGTAACATTCAGTGTGCTCTGCTCCTCAGTGACACGCCCACTCGCACTGCTCCTCTCAAAACTACTTAGTCACTCTCACACACCTTCACTGCAAGTGACATCACTTGCTCTAATCTTCTCCACAATCTCCCCTGGCACATATAACACCGCTCGCAACATGCTGTCGCTTGCTATTGTTCTCTCTCACACACAAACACACTGACCATCTGTCACAGTCAGACTCGCTATCGGCAGCACTAAACGAAATCTAGCCCGCGCCAGTGTCCAGTTAAAAAAAGTATTGCTGTCTTCGCCACGCAGTTACAATTCAACATAAACTCAGTAGATCTTGCTCTCACTGTGAGTGTTGACGCGTTCAGCATACAGTCAGACAGACCTCTGCTTAACACTGTCTCCACTCTGTAACAGCGTGTGTAAGTGATCAGGACGAAGAATCTGACATGATATATGGCCAAACTATTGAGGTTTAATAGCAGGTCTTTAATATGAATGTACAGTAATTTAGATTTTATCGCCTCTGTAACTTATCTATTTCCCTGTGCCCTGCCTCCACCAGTGAGTCCAACACCATCTCCATATGGAACAATGGAAAAGGAATTCCTGTGGTGGAGCATAAGGATGAGAAGATGTATGTTCCAGCTCTCATTTTTGGCCACCTCCTCACCTCCAGCAACTATGATGATAACGAGAAAAAGGTCACAGGTGAGAGTAGCCCTCTTGACATATTGTATTAGTCGTCGTTAACGTCAGTTCAGAGTGGTGAACTTTAACCTCTGTGATGCTAACTGTTTATCTGCCTCCAGGTGGGAGAAATGGTTACGGTGCTAAACTCTGCAACATCTTCAGTACCAAGTTCACGGTGGAAACGGCCTGCAAGGAATACAGACATAGCTTCAAACAGGTGAGGGGGACTCTACACTTCTCTTTATTTAGAGTTGAGGGAAACTGAGGTGATTTGAGCTCAGTCTGTCACTGTGGTAATTCTGTGAGGCTAAACTACTCACTGGCAGCTTTTCTGCAACAAACCCTGAGTTTGTCTCCTGCTGAGCCTGAAGATCCTGTCTGATACAGAACTTCTCTCCCCTATTCTTCATTCAAGTAGTCCAGATCAAAGTGGGCCTTTTCGCCTTCTATATTTTTGATAGACTTAGTAAAAGTAAACGGGATGAGAGAGAAGGGGAGAAAACGTATACCGTCCTTTTCACTGCTGGCCTTTTTCTGAAGGAACCATGAGCAGGAACTAAGATTTAATTGTAGGGACTTGGATCTAAATTAGGGGAAAACATTTCTACCCCCGAAAAGTCTCTGCTAGGAGAGTTGGGATAGTTCTTCCCTGAAGTACAGAAATCTTTGTGGAGGAGCTTTCACAGTTGAAGATCCCTTTTATTTCTGCCTATGATCTGCTTGGCTTGGTGTCACCATCAGTTGTTCATACATCATTATAGTCATTTTTGCACATATGTGAACAATACTCTGCAGGAGCCTTTTATTTCTTTGAAAACAGTTCCTATACCTTTTTTGTTGAAATTCAGCTTATGAAAGTAAATCATTCAGCTTTTGAGTGCCACTCGTCTGGAAGAGTCGGCATTGTTAAGAGGTTAAGATTCAGACGGGATAAGAATTTGTTACCATGACCTTGTATTTACTAACATCACTTCCTCCGATCGATGATCAATCAGTCGTTGGAAAGACACATGGCCTCATGTTGCCATGATGAATGACAATATTGTAGCTCCAATGTTGAACAAAAGAGATCAGCTGTTCTGGAGCTGAACTCATCTCCAGGTTCAGCAACTATGTTACACAAGGGCCCTGGATCAATTGGTCATTAGCAGTATTGCTATGAATTAAGACTAAATCTATTATTTGATTTTTACAGATTCTGTTTGTATCCGTTTTAAAATGTTCTGCTTTGTCTCTTTTCAAATGTTAAATACCTGGCATTAATATTGCTGTATCCATATCATTCTTGTGGTTTGTCCCCATCATTTTAATTACACGAATAATGAATGAAAGCATTACTGTTTTATAGGGATTTGACATCTGGTCATATCTGAGGTAAGGTTGTGTGTAATGCCATCGTTTCAAGCTTCAGCCCCTGAGGGTTATTTGAGCAGTACTGGGAAGACACAGGGTGTTTTTCTGTCACCGTTGTTGGGTCTAAATGCACTGGACATAGTAAGGGTGTTCTGAGTTCACAAGGGTCCTGCACAAAACCTAAGAATTATGAACTCAAGTGGAAGGAGTAAAACCTTTAGGTCAAGAGTTTGTGTGTGATAACCTGTGTTTGGTTTTCCTCAGACGTGGCAGAACAACATGACCAAGACTTCTGACCCCAAGGTCAAATTCTTTGATGGGGAGGATTTCACCAGCGTCACATTTCAGCCAGACCTGTCCAAGTTCAAGATGGAGAAGCTGGACAAGGATATTGTAGCACTTCTTACCCGCAGAGCTTATGATATAGCAGGCTCCTGCAAAGGAGTCAAAGTTACACTGAATGGCAAAAAGTTACCCGTAAGTTTCCATCCATTATACACTTCTTCCCTGCTACACTGTCTTAGCTTTAATGTTTATGTTGAGATTTAAAAAAAAAATCTTAACTGTGACAGACAGGAATATGGCAGATGATTAATGATGTAGAAAGATGTTTATATTTTAGTTTTTCTTGTGTCTGCCAGCTATGTGTCATTGTGTCATAGACCATACTCTTTTTTTTTCTGTTTTCTGTAATTAATGACTCTTGACGGCTGGTAGTAAAGGATATTTAATTCAAATATCTTCCCTGCTGTTGTTATGATTGTTGTTGTTGTTGTCATAACAAATAGCAGTCCTCCTAGCAGTTGTCAAATGGTCGTATTCAGCTTACTTGTGTAGCCCACTTAACCTGAACCTGTCCTGCCTCCAAAGATCACTGGGTTCCGTAGCTATGTGGATCTGTATGTGAAGGACAAAATGGATGAGACGGGCGTGCCCCTGAAGGTGGTCAATGAAACTGTGAATGATCGCTGGGAGGTTTGCCTCACCATGAGTGAAAAAGGATTTCAGCAAATCAGCTTTGTTAACAGCATTGCCACGACCAAGGTATGAAGCAGTGAACTAGCAGTGAGTAAAAAGTGGTTGAAGTGGAATGAGTAGACGTAGGAGCTCAAAGTAAAAAAAACAACAAAAAAAGTTTTTTTAACATGAGTATATGTCTTTTTCAGGGTGGCAGACACATCGACTATGTGGTGGACCAGATTGTGGCCAAACTTATTGAAGTGGTGAAGAAAAAGAATAAGGCAGGAGTGTCTGTGAAACCCTTCCAGGTGGCCCAACTGATTATTTGCGCAACATTTCTAATCAAAGTAAATGCAGTGTTCTTACTGTAGTTGTGTGCTGATGAACCTTTTTCTCGTCTGTGCCTCAGGTGAAGAACCATGTCTGGGTGTTTGTGAACGCTCTGATTGAGAATCCCTCCTTCGACTCCCAGACCAAGGAGAACATGACACTCCAAACCAAAAGTTTTGGGTCCAAGTGTACTCTGTCAGATAAGTTCGTCCGCGCTGTAAGAACACTTCCGTCATTGAAACTTCTCAATCTGTTTTGAGTTGCTCTTGTAACGTAGTTGGGCATCCGCCACTCAAAAGTCTCTTTTGTCACCCACAGGCCACCAACTGTGGGATTGTGGAGAGTATACTCAACTGGGTGAAGTTCAAAGCTCAGACACAGCTAAATAAAAAGTGCTCATCAGTGAAGTACAGCAAGATCAAAGGCATCCCCAAGCTTGACGACGCCAACGACGCTGGTGTGTAAACATTAATTGACTTATGAAAGGAGTATTCTATTAGCAATTTTGGATGAATCACATCCTTTGAATTGATATACAGATTATTCAGTGCTAAAGACTGCTCTATTTCATATTTGTGTCCTAGGTGGCAAACACTCAGGTGAGTGCACACTCATCCTCACTGAAGGAGACTCAGCTAAGTCTCTGGCTGTCTCTGGACTGGGAGTCATTGGCCGTGACCGCTATGGAGTGTTTCCACTAAGAGGAAAGATCCTAAACGTACGAGAGGCAACACACAAGCAGGTGGGATACTGGACAATTTTCATAACCACTTGGTGAACAAAAATAACAGTCAGTCAATGAATTAACTCAATCTTCAGAAGGGAAACAGCTGTAGAGGTGAGTTATGGGCTGTGTGGTTTCTAAGGTGTGGATGTACACCTGGCAGCAAGGGTCTGAGAAAAGACACTGAAATTTCATTATGGGAAGAGTGAGATCCAGGACTTTTGGAGCTAGATTTTTAAGTCCTGCAGCTTTGTGGTAGTGCGATATAAGATTGCTTGAGTACACTTTCTGTAGAAAATACAAGGTTTATGGTGTAATGGATCAGACCTCACCCGTTGACTTCATCTAGATCAATACACCACACAGTCTTTAGCCTGTTGTCAACATAGTGGTGGATGTGACCTTGCAATGTTTGTTTAAGGGATGTCCCGAGAACTGATACCTGGCTACCTAGTCGATGCCAAAATTGTCACAGTGCGCTCTTTTTACAATACTGGCACTACCGAAAAACAGACCCGGTGCTGCAGGATGGTTGACGGCTCACATTGCATGATTGGTGTCCTTGTACCGTGCCGTATAACCCTCCCTCCTTACTCCCCCGCTGACCTGCGCTCAATTTGCTCGTTGACTGGGGACAACGTCACTGGTCAGATGTTCTTGGGACCTTTGCTGCGCTTGGGGTTTACTTACTTCTCCCACTTTCCGAGTGCCGAATTGTCCTTGGGCAAGATACGGCACGGTACAAGGACACGAACATGCAATGTGAGCCTGCAACCATCATGTCACTCGAGTACTTAGTGTTTGTGTGTGTCAGTACATTGCATGTGCAGCAGTGTTAATTTTGGCAGCTATTTTTGATTTAGTCTTAGTCCTAGTCTTTTGACAAAAATGCATTATTGTCAAAAGACTAGGACTAAGACTAAATCAAAAATAGCTGCAACAATCACATTTAGTCATTACTTCTTAGTTTTAGTCTAGTTTTAGTCGACTAAAACAAATTCCATTTTAGTCTAGTTTTAGTCGACGAAAACGAATTCAATTTTAGTCACATTTAATAGCCACATTAAACTCTTTTTTATAAAAACATATGGCTGGAGCCTAATAGCTAAAAAATATATATTTAATTTTAAATGTGAAAACAAAAAGAGAGAGCAGGTCAGACTGGAGGCGGACACAGAAACCTCAGCTCGGTACAAACCAACTGCAGCTTCTGCTCTGATCAAGAAGTTGAGGTGCTGATCTTTGATCAGCTGAGACCAGAGAAACTCTGTGTTTTCACTCTTTAAGGTACTCATATTGAGCTACACAATAGTTCAACAAGTTTCTACATGGCGCCACGAACGGCTGCCACGGTGTGTTGGTGCGCACTCCTGTGTTTGTTTTTAGTATTTAATTCTGTTAATTGCGACCCAACTCGGATTACTTTCACGATGGACGAGCTTCTTAACATCAGGGACACAACACCATCTGATTTATGTCCCAACTTTCTCGCATCTTCCGTGGATTTAGTTGATTTACTGGTCAAAGGTGCGGTGCTCCTCGGCCACGCAGCGAGACTGAGGCGGAGACGGAGAGGAAAGCGCGCTGGGGCTCTGGTGCGCTTCAGGGAGAGAGGATTTCGCTCATCACTCCCGTGCATTCTCCTCTCTAATGTCCGCTCGCTGTGCAATAAGATGGACGAACTGCGCCTTCTCATCCGGACAAATAGAGACTTCTCCCTCTCTTCTGTATTCTGTTTTACTGAATCATGGCTGACCGAAGCCACACCGGACTCCGCCGCACAGCTGACCGGCTTTCAGCTGTTACGCGCGGACCGCGACCCGATCCTCTCACGCAAGGCAAAAGGCGGAGGGATTTGTTTTTATATAAACCAGGGCTGGTGCAGCGACGTGAAAGTCATTTTACAGTCCTGTTCTCCGGACCTGGAAACTTTTTTCATCACCTGCAGACCGTTCTACTCTCCCCGGGAATTCACCTCTTTCATCCTGGCTGGAGTCTACATCCCCCCGCAAGCTGACGTGCGCGAGGCTCAACGACAACTCGCTGAGCAGATACTGGGAGTGGAGAGAAGGAGAGAGAACACATATTCCCCCGTTATTGTCCTTGGGGACTTTAATAAGGGGAACTTATCTCAGGAGCTCCCAAAATATAAACAGTTAATTAAATGCCCGACCAGGGGGGAGAACACCCTGGATCACTGCTACAGCACCATCAGCAAGGCTTATCATGCAGTCTCCCGCGCTGCCCTGGGTCTGTCCGACCACGCTCTCATTCACCTGATCCCGGCTTACAGACAGAAACTCAAGATTTCTAAACCTGCTGTGCTGAGATCAAAGAACTGGAGCAGCAGAGAAGCTGTGGAGGAGCTGCGTGACTGCCTTGAAAACACAGACTGGGACATTTTTAGAACTGCCACTTACAGCCTGGACGAATATACAGATGCTGTGACGTCCTACATCAGCTTCTGTGAAGACCGATGTATTCCAACACGCACCAGGGTGTGTTATAACAACGACAAGCCCTGGTTCACAGCAAAACTCAAACAGCTTCGTTTGGAGAAAGAGGTGGCCTTCAAGAGTGGGGACATGGATAGGTTCAGACTAATTAAATACTCGTTTGGCAAGGAGATTAAGGAGGCCAAACGACTGTATTCAAAGAAGCTGGAACAACAGTTTGCAGCCAACGACTCCTCGTCAGTCTGGAAAGGCCTTCGGGTGATCACCGGCTGCAAGACCAAATCCCCCCACTCTGTGGAAGACTTGAGACTTGCCAACGATCTGAATGACTTTTATTGTAGATTCGATAGACCCTCTCAAACCCCCCCCGCATCTATCACACCTCTTCTCCCCAGCCTGGACAAAGACACTAGCCCCCCCCACAAAATGGCCCCAGACTGCCCCATCACCTCCATCCCCCCCTTCACACCTCTCTCAATTCAGGAGAGAGATGTAAATAAGCTCCTGAAGAAACTGAACCAGTTTCAGTTTCTTCAGGAGAAACACTTCTACACCAGCTGCCTTGCTGGGCACCAGCAAGGCAGCTGGACCAGACGCTGTCTCCCCCTCTACACTGAGGCACTGTGCGGATCAGCTTTCTCCATTGTTCACGGACATTTTCAACACCTCACTGGCTGAATGTGTTGTACCCGCCTGCCTGAAAACATCCACCATCATCCCCGTTCCCAAGAAGCAGAGGATCACAGGCCTTAATGACTACAGACCAGTCGCCCTGACCTCTGTAGTAATGAAGACCTTCGAGCGACTCGTGCTGACCCACCTCAAAACTATAACCAACCACCTCCTCGACCCGCTGCAGTTTGCCTACAGAGCCAACAGGTCCGTAGACGATGCAGTCAACATGGGACTCCACTTCATCCTCCAGCACCTCGACTCCCCCAGCACCTACGCCAGGATCTTGTTTGTGGACTTCAGCTCCGCATTCAACACCATCTCTCCAGCTCTTCTCCGGGACAAGCTGACCCAGCTGAGCGTGCCTGACCCCACCTGCAGGTGGATCACCAACTTCCTGACCGACAGGAAGCAGCGCGTGAGGCTGGGGAAGCTTGTCTCTGACACCCGGACCATCAGCACTGGAGCCCCTCAAGGTTGTGTGCTCTCTCCTCTCCTCTTCTCCCTCTACACCAACAACTGCACCTCCAGCCATCCCTCTGTCAAACTCCTGAAGTTTGCCGACGACACCACCCTTATTGGATTAATTTCCAATGGGGACGAGGCCGCCTACAGAGAGGAAGTTAACAGCCTGGCTTCCTGGTGCAGCCAGAACCACCTGGAGCTGAACGCTTCAAAAACTGTAGAGATGGTGGCAGACTTCAGGAGGAGCCCAGCCCAAACCGCCCCCCTCACCATGTGCGACTCCCCAGTTAAAACAGTGGAGTCATTCAGATTCCTGGGGACGATCATAGCACAGGACCTGAGGTGGACGGAGAACATCACCTCCATCACCAAGAAGGCCCAGCAGAGGATGTTCTTCCTGCGGCAACTGAGGAAATTCAGCATGCCGCGGAAAGTGATGGTTGAGTTCTACACAGCCATCATTGAGTCCATCCTCACCTCATCCATCACCGTTTGGTTCGCTGCCTCCACTGCCAAGGACAAGGGCAGACTGCAGCGGATCATTCGGTCAGCTGAGAAGGTCATCGGCTGTGACCTGCCGGCTCTCCTAGACCTGTTCCACTCCAGGACCAGAAAGAGAGCAGGCAAGATCATCGCTGATCCTTCCCATCCCGGTCACCACCTGTTCCAGAGACTTCCATCTGGGAAAAGGTTCCGGGCCGTCAGGACTAAAACCTCGCGTCACCTGAACAGCTTTTTCCCCATGGCAGTGGGGCTCACAAACAAGCCCCCCCCATCACACTGACTCTGCTGACCCCCCCCCCCCCCACCCTCGCACATAATTTATAACACTACATTATTGGCACTACCACCAATCTTTGCACCTTAAAACCGCACACAACACATTTACTGTATATATTATTTTTTCGATATTGTTGTTTTTTATATTGATGTTTATATTGCTCTATATTGTTGTTTTTATATTGTTGTTTGTAAAGTGCACCAACCACACCAAGGCAATTTTCGCACAGACACACACACACAGAGAGACACACAGACTCACTCGCCCGCTCCTGATACTTCATGACGGCCTGATACGATGATGTTAAAAAAATTATTGTGACTTAGTCAATCACCAACATTTTCGTCTCGTCTCGTCAACGAAAGTTAAAAATAGGTTTAGTCATAGTTTTTATTTTCAAAGATCCGTTTTTGTTACGTCTTCGTCTCGTCTTCGTCATGGAAAAAGGGTCGTTAACGAATATATTTCATCATCGTTTTCGTCAACGAAATTAACACTGATGTGCAGCCTCTGCTATTATCTTACATTCTTTGAGCTTTGCTTGATACCTGAAATCTCATTATTTACCTACATACCACTTTTTCTGTTTTATAATCTTAAGTCTTTTCTTTTTAGTTATTCCTTGAAGGCTACATAGACACTGTTTTTGTTTTATGTTTAAATATGTCTTATAAAGGAGGGTGTGTGGGGTTTATCGTTTGTTTGTGTAGCACAAGACACATTGTGCAGTTAAGAAAGTAGAACCATAAAGAGGCTTATTTCTAAATGATCTAAAGCATAACTCAAAATTCACCACAGAAAACTTCAAGAAACACAAGTAGGAGCTTTTGGAATGACTTCTTCAGTCCCCAGACCTGAACATCACTGAAAATCTGTGGATAGATCTTAAACACACAATGATTCTTCGCTGCTACAAAAAATTATTAACGGCTGTGATATCTAAGCACTGAATTAGTAAAGTGCTGAGACTTCTGTATATGCAGCAATAACCATTTATTATTTATCCTACTTTTAAAGTCTATGAAATAAACATCTGATGATGAAGGGGTTGTGTTTATACGTTCACTTCAAAAACTAGTGGGGAATCTTTGCATGCCTTTGCAGCTTTATGATCCAGCAAATTGCTTTGGTTTTGTCAAATCAATGAGCTGAAAGCAACTTTTCTTTTACATAATTATGTGATTAAATATCATTAGAAATCTTCCCTTTTTGAAGCTCTATTATGACCCATCAACCTTTTTGACAACAGATCATGGAAAATGCTGAGATTAATAACATCATCAAAATCGTTGGCCTTCAATACAAGAAGAGCTATGAGGACCCAGAGTCATTGAGGACCCTACGCTATGGCAGGATCATGATCATGACTGATCAGGTAATCTGCTTCATGCACAGTCCCTCAGATTTAAAACAACTTAAAGCCCATCATCCTGTTGTATGCTTCTAACACCTATACTATTGTGCTAGGATCAAGATGGCTCCCATATCAAAGGTCTGCTCATCAACTTCTTCCATCACAACTGGCCCTCGCTGCTGAAACACACCTTCCTGGAGGAGTTTATCACACCCATCGTCAAAGTAAGAGACCCATAAAGCTTTTTCAGTACAGATGGTAGCTACAGTACAGAATAGACTGGTGATTTTCACTAGACACAGATCATTCGGTTCATTTTTAATGCACAGCAGCCTGGACTGCTCTTTTTATAGGATTCTGTGTGATTAACTATTTGCACAACATATAGATATGCATTGTAAATCTGTAGCTCAGCCATTTTTATTTGTTGTCTGCAGGTGACCAAGAACAAGCAGGAACAGTGCTTCTACAGTATTCCAGAGTTTGATGAGTGGAAGAAACAGACAGAGAACTTTAAAACCTGGCATATAAAGTACTACAAAGGTTTGATACTCACGTCTTTAAACCTATCATTGTAAACTTTGTAAATTATCAGCTTTATTACATAAAATGTTCTCTTCTGTAGTTGTGTGAAAAACTATTCAATTTAATCATGTTACATTTATCTTCCAGGTTTGGGAACAAGTACAAGTAAAGAGGCAAAGGAATACTTTGCTGAAATGGAGAAAAACCGCATCACATTCAGATACACTGGTGTAGAGGACGATGCTGCCATCACTCTGGTGAGTTTAACAACACAACTCCATAATGGTCTGTAGGGGAACTAAATTCTGAAAAACAATATCCAGTGTAAAACAGAAAGAAATATCACCATTAAAACAAACACTTTCAATTTTATAAAACTGAATGAACTTCTCTGAGATTATTAGCCATGCTTTCAAATTTTCTGGCTTTTGAACGTTTGTTGATCTTTAAAGGATAACAGTTAGTCCTCCATGGAAAATTGGAAGATATTTTGAATGAATATTTGTTCAATAACAATTATTATTATTTATCACACTTGTAATGTAGTTGACAAAGTCAAGATAAACCTGCAATATCATCTTTGTTTAGTAATTCCAGGATGACCCTCATAATTGTCATTGTTTTGTTTCAGGCTTTCAGTAAGAAGAAGACAGATGACAGGAAGGAGTGGCTGACTAACTTCATGGAAGACAGACGACAGAGGAGGATGCACGGCCTGCCAGAGGTTTGATGCTTTCTTACAGGCATGATGAAAGGAACAAACATCGTCTGTGACTAAAGATGTTTTAGTTTGATATCTGTGCTGCTTCCTCTGTGGGAATTCTTTTAGATCATTTAGATCCTCACATCCATTTGAAGCAGTGTTCTCAATCCTCTGTAAAATATAATGTAAAATCACACTGGTATCACATTATACCACAGATTTAAGTACATTTATTGATGTTTATTTAATTTATTTTCAGCAATACCTCTATGGAACTCAGGCCAGACACCTCTCCTACAATGACTTCATCAACAAAGAGTTGATTTTGTTCTCCAACTCTGACAATGAGAGATCAATCCCATCTTTGGTTGATGGTTTGTATATTTACTCCATTTACTTAGTTTGTGTTCTGACTTTAGAAAAGAGCTGATGTGTAGTGTACAGATTGTTTTCATTCAGCCATTCTGGTACAGTCTCCCTTTGACGGTGTTTGTGGCATTTTTCTAGGCTTGAAGCCAGGTCAGAGAAAAGTGCTGTTCACCTGCATGAAGAGGAACGACAAGAGGGAAGTGAAGGTAGCACAGCTGGCGGGTTCAGTGGCAGAGATGTCAGCCTACCATCATGGAGAGGTACGGTCAACTCACTGTCTTTCAGACAAATGGCACATTTACTGAATTATAACAATGGTATAGGTGAGTAGTTATTAGGCTAGCTTGAGATTTCTATTGAATGTTCAATCCTAAATATCCAAAGTCCTAAATTGGTTTAAATACTGCGTATTAGGTCTTAAATAGGTTCAGGAAGACTATTTCTGTCACGCTTTAAGATTAGTTTTATTAAGATAAATGTCTTTGTTTGTCAGTTTTCTGTTCACTATTACTGATCACCCACTTTATTTTGTCTGTGTAGCAAGCTCTCATGATGACCATTGTGAACTTGGCCCAGAACTTTGTGGGCAGCAACAACGTGAACATCCTGCAGCCTCTCGGTCAGTTTGGTACTCGCATCAATGGAGGCAAAGATGCTGCCAGCCCTCGTTACATTTTTACAATGCTCAGGTAAAGCGATGATGAATAGACTGGTTAGATTTTTTTAATTTATGTCAAGTAGCTTAGCTGATTCTTGTTACCTAGACAAATGGACAATCCCTTTGGAGGTGGCCAGTCTTCTCATGTTGTCATGTCATTTTTCACAGTCCTCTTGCCAAGCTGTTGTACCCTGGAGTGGACTCCAACCTGCTCAAGTTCCTGTACGATGACAACCAGAAGGTGGAGCCCGAGTGGTACATTCCCATTATTCCATTGGTGCTGGTGAATGGTGCTGAGGGCATCGGGACAGGCTGGGCGTGTAAGATCCCAAACTATGACGTCCGAGAGATCGTCAACAACATCAACCGCATGCTCAACCACCAGGATCCTCTGCCAATGGTAAACTGTTATTACACTCCTGATTGAGTTGGTGTTTTTACCACAAGCAACTTGGTGGATGACGTTGTCTGAGTTTTCTGGTTCTGACATTGAGTAGGCATAGGTGATATGATTCACTGCATAAAAGTTACAATATAAATGTGTCAGATGTCAGAGATGTGTCCCTAACTTAAATGCTGTGGTAGTTTCCCTTTTATTGTATCTGTAAATTTAATCAAAACTACCCATCCCTCATCATGCCTTTTAGAGACATTGGAAGTATTAGATAGCCTATTTAATTCACGAATGGAAAGGAAAGACTTGTCTATATCCAATTTGGCATCACATTTCATAAAACCTGAAAAACAAAAAAGTATGAGAGCCTAAAATGAAATAAAAATTTTTTGTGTGGCAATTTTTAAAACATTTTTGTCTCCTTGTTTGTCCTCATTCAGCTTCCCAGCTACAAAAACTTCAAAGGGGTGATCCATGAGCTGGGTCAGAACCAGTACCTGGTTAGTGGAGAGGTGTCGGTCATAGATAAAAACACCATTGAGATCATAGAGCTTCCTGTCAGGACATGGACACAGGTACACTTCAGCTCCATTACTTGCGCCTCCTGTAATCCATGATATTGCACCTTTTCTTTTCAAGTAGTTTTTAATTTAACTTCTTCTAAAGGAGAAAATGAATTGTGTTATGATCTAAAATGTTTACTATGATATTAAAACCTTTGTGTTCATATATTTGCCTTAGTGTAAATAATTTTGTTTGCACTTGTGTGCAGGCCTATAAGGAGTCTGTGCTGGAGCCCATGCTGCAGGGCACTGACAAAACACCAGCTCTCATCAATGATTATAAGGAGTACCACACAGACACCACAGTCAAGTTTGTGGTCCGCATGTCTGAGGAGAAACTGGCCCAGGCTGAGGCGGCTGGTCTTCACAAAGTCTTCAAGCTGCAGTCCAGCCTCACCTGCAACTCCATGGTAAAGTGTTCAACCATTGCCTGCTTGTTCTAATTCTTTTCTGAGATACCTGAACTAATTTTTCAAAATGACTTTATCCGCAGGTTCTGTTCGACCACATGGGATGTATGAAGAGGTATGATTCAGTCCAAGACATCCTCAAAGAGTTCTTTGATCTCCGCCTGAACTACTACAAATTGAGGAAAGACTGGTTACTGGGCAACCTGGGAGCCGAGGCCTCCAAGTTGTCCAACCAGGCTCGCTTTGTCCTGGAGAAAATTGAAGGAAAAGTTTCAATCGGTAAAAACATTTCCCATCAGCTGTTAATGGAATAGTGTTTGTTTGATTGTGTTACCAGGTCTTTTTACCTTCAATTTGAATGCTTACAGAAAACAAATCGAAGCGTGAACTGATTCGCATGCTGGTCCAGAAAGGTTTTGAATCTGATCCAGTAGCAGCCTGGAGCAAAGCTCAGGAGAAGGTACTGTTGAACTACCTCACACTTGCATCTACATACAGTTATCACATTCACTTAATAAGGATCACTATAAGTAGTGTAAATAGTTATAAATTGCAATGAAAAAGATGACACCTAATGGCTACCTTTGCAACAACTTCTAACACGTGGAAGATTCTCTCACATGAAACAAAGTGCCTTAAAGGACAGTATGTCAGTAAATTAACATTAATCGACAGGGCAGTGGAGTAAGCAGCACGGTATGATGTTTGTGTTCTTCTCTGTCAGGCTCAGGAAGAAGATTACCGTGACGGTAATGATAGTGACAGCTCAGTGGACTCCGGCTCCTCGTCAGGACCAAACTACAACTACATCCTTAACATGCCTCTTTGGTGCCTGACTAAAGAGAAGGTGGAGGAGCTGCTCAAACAGAGGGACCAGAAGGTATGAATCCTTTTTTATATTTCATGTTTGCTTTAATTTTTATCTCACAAGACACCCACAAGACACTTGATGATTGTAATTATAAAGTGTATGTTTGTATTTATTTGTTTATCAGTGGATTGCCAAATAGCAGAGGTGTGGACTCGAGTCACATGACTTGGACTCGAGTCATGAATTTGATGAATTTAGACTCGACTTGACAAAATGTAAAGAGACTTGCAACTCGACTTGGACTTCAAAATCAATGACTCGTGACTTCACTTGGACTTGAGCCGTTTGACTTGATAAGACTTGCTCCTTTCCCCAAAACACAAAGATTAAAAAGTATGTTATTAAGGAGCGCTCTGTATCTGTCATCGTGTTTGTGTGCGTCTGTGTGTGTGTGCAGCGCCGCCGCTCCCAAAACGCGCACTACGCGCTGTGCGTCGGGCACCAAGTCCTGAGGGGGCACCAAAAAAAAGCAACTGAAAAATTATCATAGTTATTATAATTATGTAGCCTAGCTTTTGGTTGTATCATAAGTCCGGCTTCAGCCGACAAAGGACACGAGAGCAGGTCATGCGCTCGGGACAGCACACCCGTTTATTCTCCGTTCATTTTACAACTTCACTCATCACAGCACCCACTTCCTTTAAAACCCCCTTTCAAAATAAGAGTCACTACCAACAACCCACTTAAAACCGGAAATACAAATCAACCCTCAACAATAACGTCATTAAATAAATTAGCTTACAATTATAATGCCGATATTATTTCAGTATAGAAATATTAGGTACCTTTTAGCCATGTATATCACAAAAAAGGCAGAACAAGAGATATATTAAATTGCTCAAAAAAAGTTAAAGAAGATTGACTATTCTTGTTTGTACTTATTGATGATTATTTAATGTAATCATAGAGGAGTAATGCTTAGGGCACCAAAATGGCTCGCAGCGGCACTGGGTGGAATCATACTACGTCCACATCGTGCACAAATGACTGACAGACCTTTGGCCAATTTGGTCTTTTGCAAATGCAATTCAGCATAGGGCCCTGACATATAAAAGGCACAACCCTGTTCATTGTTATGTTCAAGTATTTGTTATGTTTCTCACATGTACACACACACAGACAATATGAGGTGAGATAAATGAGATGAGATAAACACAGGACAGGACAGAAACTGCTGTGGAACTAGTTAAAATGCAAAATACAATGTTAGCACTTTTGTACAAATAATTACAGTTGCACTTGTTTTTTCAAATGTGTTCATTCTGTAGGAGTGGTTTAAAATGAAGAATATTCTTGCAAAATATGAGTTAAATGTTAAAAATGACTAGTTAATAGTGCAATGTTGGCACAATTTTTTCTGTAATTTCAATTGCACTTGTTTTAATAAATAAATAAATAAATACAGATTTTAAAAGCATACATGATCTGTGTAAATATATTATTACTCAGTGATCAAAAGGACTCGAAAAGACTCGAAACTCAAACTGCAGGACTTGGACTTGACTTGAGACTTGTCAGTCTTGACTTTGGACTTGACTCGGGACTTGCCTGTCTTGACTTGGGACTTGACTCGGGACTTGAGGGCAAAGACTTGAGACTTACTTGGGACTTGCAAAAAAATGACTTGGTCCCACCTCTGCCAAATAGTAATCAGCCCCCAGCTCAATAGGTGTTAAGTGTTTTGTTCAGTTGGTTCGATGTCGATGAACAAAGAGAATGTGTTTGTTGTTGGCAGAGAGGAGAACTGAGCGATATCCAGAAGAAATCCTCTGATGATTTGTGGAAGGAGGACTTGGCAGTCTTCATAGAGGAACTGGATGTAAGATTTGTTTTTGCCTCTTATTGTCCACTTTCACACTGCTGTTAGAAGTCAATGGTTGTTAAATTGTTAATTCAGATTTTAAGATGGTAATAAAACTAACCGAAAGTCAATATCATGTACATTTTCACGTCAAACGATCATCACCATCAGTAAAACATAATTTTATACTCTAGCAGATTTCTTTTTATTTCACCCTTTTTCAACAGGCGTTGTTGAATAAGCAATACAATTCACCCTATTTCACCTTCAGGGCTCAATGATCAACAAATCTGTAAAAAATTAAAGAAGACATTTAGAGAAAGAAGTGGTTTTGTAACCGTTGGACAGAGCCATGCTAGTTGTGGCTAATATGACCGGCTTGTAGTTGTAGCGTCCTATTTAACTGATGAGATGTCAGTGTTTCATTGAACTTCACACCTGAAGCAAATAAAGAAATTCCCCCAAATGTAAACTACCTTTTGCTTTAACCTGCTGTCAATCCAACATACTCAAAGCAAATTCAAAATTCAATGTCCACTAGGGTCTGCTTTGGACCTTGTGATATAAATGTCATCCGCCCATGTTCAGTAGGGTATGAATGAAGCCTGCTGCAGACATCCGCATGCAACCAAAAAATGTTGACCTTGCTAACTGGTGGCACAATTTAGTATATGGGTTTTTCACAAATATTGGTTGCAGTTCTTTAAAAATACATGTCAATCAATGCGAAGGGTTTATGTTTCAAGTGCATCTCTTTAATCACAAATCTTATATGTCAGGAGAGACATGGCTGAAACCCGTAATATAAATACTAAAGTCAACCTGTCACATTATACGTCGACAGCACATGCTACAGTTACAGTATATTCACCTACTGGAATAGAACATGGGTTTGGGTACACAAAGCTAGACCTTAATTTTAGTATGAACAGTGAGGCATTTTCGTTTGACTGTAACAAGTATGCAACTCCAAGGGGACACAGAATGCATAAAGGATGGTCAACCCTACTGAACCAGTGTTTCATACTGTTTTCAAAAGGCTTCCAGCAGTTCAGAAGAATAAATTCCAGTCACGTTATGCTGTTAAGATATATTTTTAAAGTCTTCTTCTAAATATTGCTTTGTGATATCTTTCAGAAAGTGGAGGCTCAAGAGCGAGAGGACCAGAGTTTAGGAAAGGCCGTCAAACTGGTGAAGGGTAAAGTTGGCAAACCTAAAGCGAAGAAGCTGAACCTGGAGGAGACCATGCCGTCACCGTATGGCCGCAGAGTGGCGCCTCCGACCACACCACTCAAATCTGACGCTGCCAAGAAACTGACCAAAAAGAAGAAGGTAACATCTGCTGATGTAATTCACAGCTGAAGAGAGTAATGTCAGGATGGTTTTAACAAGTTGTTTTTTCTGTGTCAGGGTGACGCAGATCTGACGATGAAGTCGGAGTTTGATGATGAGGGTTTGGCTGCAGAGGGAGCAATGGGAGCAACGGGAGAAAATTCTGGTCCCAAACCAAAGGCTCCACGTGTCAAGAAAGAGAAAAAAGAACCTGGTCAGCACCTTCCTCATCTGTTACATCTAACATGTTCACATTATTCTCTTTTTGCTCGACCTGAATTTATCTTTTGTGTTTCCATCCAAATATGTATATTTAAAAGGCCAAATATGGAAAAGGCTAGATTTTTCTCACTTACAATGTTCTTGAGGTGAAATTACTCAAGGTTGAGGAACTTTAACTTTCACCTTCACACAGGGGCCCTCATTACAAGTCACGCCACTTCTCACGCAAACGTTGGGATATATAAAAACTAAATTGATGGGAAAATGTGTGTATTTCCATGCAAACTCTGACCCATGCATACAGATGTTTTGGAGACGGGAAAGGGGCGATGCAAACTTGAGGTGGTGAACCGAAGCCAGATTATTGATCCCCTTCGTCATTTACATTTAAACCAACAGCTTTCGTAATTATGTTCAGATTCCATTAAACAACGGAGTTACAGCGCCGAGTCATTAATAGGTTTTAATAATATCTTCTAACACTGCATGTATTAAATTGCTGCAGTGAACTGGACTGTGCCATCAGGCGCACAGATCTCACTGGAGATCACTTCCAAGAAATTAAGAAACTCTCCAAATAATATCCCAGAGTGGAGGTTAGGATCCACTGATATGAGGTAATTGGTCCAATTCTCTGAATAAATAACTATTGCCGTAACACTGGTAGTTGATTCTGCGTGACGAATGCACACGAATGAAAGAATGAGGAGGAAACAAGGATTCAGCGATGTCTGACCAGCTGATATACAGTAGACTCTATTGATCTGTGATCCTTGTGCTGACCTGAGTCCAGTATCACACAGATCGACCGACGAAATCAAACCATCCCAGTACAAACACAAGCATATAATAATAATCTGTTAAATTCTATAGATTGGGGAAATCACAGGACAACATAATCCTGCAGTTTTGTATCATTAAAATATGAACCAACAATACAACCATGAATGTGGCTGAGGGGGTAGAGTGTTCGTCCTCCAACCAGAAGGTCGCTGGTTCAATCCTCAGTCTTCCCCATCTGCAAGTTGAATACTTTAACTGTAAATCGCTTTGGATAAATCCGTCCGCCAAATGTAATGTCCAACAAGTTCCCTCAAATTCTATTTTTTGCATCCACCTTTGAATTGGATTTAAAAAAAATAATTCATGCTCTGTCAGAAAGTTAAGCTTCCTCTTCTCATCACTTGAAGCTGAATGAAATACATGATCGTAAGTTTGCCACCTAAATCATAACCATTCCAATGAAAAACAAAACAAATGAATGTGAACCAGTTAATTTTTATCTGTTTCAACTTTGTACTATGTCTTTGTAAGTCTGAACTGGCTCATCACTGGTTATACGTTGTTTTGGATGTGTTGTATCAGTAGATAAATAATGAATCATTGTAGACTAATATTTGTGAAACACAACTTTCCAGACATGATTCAGCGTTGGCTCTGGGTCCGTCTGCTTTGAGAATAGTTTGTGCCCAAAGCCTCTTTGATGCTTTGGAGTGCAATGAGAGAACTAATCCAATATTTAGCAGGGAGCGCCTCAGTGACAATACTGACAGTTAACATTCTGGTTCTGTATCACACTGTGTTGCAGCAGCTCCTAGGGCAAGAAAACCGCCAACACCCAAAGGAACCCCCGCCAAGAAGGTGAAGAAGAGAAACCCCTGGTCTGAGGATGAGTCCAACTCTGAAAGTGACCTGGAGAACAGCGAGCCGCTCATTCCCAGAGAGACCAAGTCCTTCAGGGCATCAGGTAAGGTGGGGCCCTCAGGAGCACCAACTATCGTTAAATCTGGTGCTGAACTGTGACAGTTAATTGATATTAACGGAACGTTTATCAGAAACTATATTGATAATCAAATCACCAAAGGATTCTTTTGAGTTGTTCTGCCTGAGGGAATTTGATCACTTCCTGGTTACATTCAGAAAGTTAACGAAGCGTGTTGGGTGTTTGGGCTGTTGGTCTAAGTCGATCAATCCTGAGACAAATCTTTGGACTCCGGTAAACATGTTTTTCTGCAGTTTATAAAACACACACTTGTCTCTCTTGTGAGGACACTCATTGACATAATGTATTCCCTTAAGCCTGAAACATGCTTCTGCGTTTTCACGGGCCCGTAAGCACAAGAGCCCTTCCGGGTCCCTTACGTGCTTTTGTATCCCTCCTTTACGGCAAAGCTCAGCAAGCTCACTCAGCCCGCAAGGCTGTGATTGGTCTGCTCTACATCGCTTCTGGAGCTGCATTTCCGGTTTCATGCCCCATAATACCGGCAGAAATCACGGAAGATTTAGAAGAACGAATATGGACCAAATAGAAGAGCACTTGGCAGAAGATATACGATAGTGTGATCACTTGTATAACCTGTCACTGACTTGTTTTGTCCGCCAGAAAAAGGCTACGAGGAGCCGCAGTGGCTATGTAAATAAACAATCGACGAAGAAGAAAGAAGGCGTCTCTAAGGTCGTCTTCGACAAAAAGCATTACTCCGCCTAGTGTTCTGGTGCGGAATTGCTTTGTAAGACGCGCAACGGTTGGGGAAGCATGAATGAAAAGTGGTCTTGCGCCACAGCGGCGTGAAAAGACGCAGACGCAGTCGCAGAAGCATGTTTCAGGCTTAACCCCTTACCCTAACCTTAACCATCACAACTAAATGCCTAAGCCTAACACTAACCTTAAGCTTATTGGTTAAAAACAACCCTCATTCAGCCCTTTGAATTGGTCTGCATAACTATAGAAGGACATGCTCATGCTCATGCACAAACACACACACACACACACACCAACACGCACACAATGGTCTTCACAAAGTTATCTTTACACACACAATGCAACTGTGGCTCAGGAGGTAGAATAGGAGGTCGGCAGTTCAATACCAAGCACCTGCCTATATACAAAAATATATATATTGGGAAGAAATGGTGTATTTCCTCTGTTCATTCATTGCATATTGCTTCTTGCATATATCTGTCTATCATCTGTCAGTCTTTCTATCATTCATCTCTCCTCGGTGTCTCCATCAAACAAACCATGAAACTCACATGAGTGTTTCTTGATGACCATAAACTCAAACTGAAGTTTATCTGTACTTGCTCCTTCATACACTGTCACTACTCCACCAAATGTGGACGAATCCATGACTGAAAATGATCCCCAACAAATGCAGTGTTCCTCCCTGTTTAGAATACGAAGTCAGTCAGCTCTGGTTACCCCAGGCTGATTATCCTCTGCCGGCTTCAAGTGTCTGAGGGTCGTCTGATGCAACCCAGCTGAAACAGAGCTAATGCTTGTACGAGGCAGTGGAACCGGCTGCAGTAACACTGTGGTGTGACGCACTCTCTGCTGTTTGTCTTTCAGCCTCCAAGCCAAAATACACGTTTGACTTCTCGGAGGAGGAGGAGGCCGAGGAAGAGGAGAACAGAGACGACAATGTGGCTTCGTCTCCGGTGAGGTCGTTTAAAGATACCTTCCCTTCGTCTGACACCAAGGGACGCTTCGACGACAATGAAGAAGAAGAAGATGAAGATGAAGACTCTTACCCTCCTCCCGTAAAAAAGCCCACGTAAGAACAAAACCATGGTTCAGGCGCTTATTCAAATATGAGGGCAAAATAATTTACAAGTGAGGCGGGACTGGCGACATTGTGTTGACATGGAGACTGGCAGTTGGATTGCACTGTTACATGTTAAACCTTTCGTGGTGCTTCTGTAATCTCTATGACGCTGGTTACATCCAGCCTGGCATCTTTGTTGTATGTCGACCTCCCTCTCTCCCCTCACATCCTGTCCCCTCCCCACTCTCTTCTCATCATTAAGGCTGCTTTTGGTTTGTTTGCTTTTGAAGGTCTGCGCCTGTATCTAAAGAGAAGGAGACAACCAGCATCTTCTCCTCCAAGTCGACCTTCTCTGAAAAAAGCAATGACAGTGGTGAGTAGAGGCTCCGTTTCTGTGTGCAGTCGTACTTACCTTCTGTGGAAAATGCAGAGTGAATCCAATCATTTCAAACTGTTTCGTTACTAGGAAGTACAGGTTAATAAACTAATCTGTTCTAAAATGAGTGTTCTAAAAATGTAAGTCGCTTTGGATAAAAGCGTCAGCTAAATGACATGTTGATGTTGTTGATGTAATCTTCAACTTATTTTAGCTTTAAATAGACATTTAAACAGTGTGGACCTTTTTTTGGTACTTAAGCTTGGGGGCACTGTCTGAGGGACTCGCTAGAAACCGACTTGAAAACATGCAAGCCTAGCTACGTCAATGTTACAAACAACCCATAATGCAATACTAGAAATTAAGTTACACTGGTTTTGAAAAATGGCTCAATGTGGCTTTTATGCCGCCACTCTACTATAAAGGCCCTGGTTGATGGAGTTCTGCTGGGACGTCATTTTTCTGGCAGGTTCCTTGATCTCTGCAGAACAAACTCTGACACGTTTACCGTCAGTTTCTTGGTCTCTCTGACCAAGGTCCTTCTTTTTCCTGCATAGTGAGTTTGACTGGACAGCTAACGTTCTGGAGAGTCCTGCTGTTTCCAGACAGATCACTGTGCCCCCGAGATATAAATCATTGACAAAATCATTTTCACTGTTATTATGGGTCTTTGTTGGTTGATGAGCGAAAGTTGCATTTTAATCCAGTTTAAAGTAGGCACAGGATGTGAATATAGTTCCTGAAGTCACTAGTACCTCTTTTATCCTAAAATATGTTGGTATATGCAGGTTGTTTTTTTAATGTGGATAAAGCTGCCAAAAATATGATTGACTCCTTTCCCATTACCATTAGAGGAGTTTGCCTTTCTGTTCTCCGATGTCACAGACGTACAGAAAACTGAGGCGCTCGCTCACTTCACTGTCTCGACAAATAAGTGTGTTCACCCAGTGTCTTGTTTCCATCAGTTGCGATTGGAGCCGATCAGAATGCAGAATCACAGACACAGGAGTAATTATACATTATAATCATTCCCTTAGCAGATAATAGCCAGATGTTAGTGGATGTTACATGTTTTTTTAACCAGTGGGAAAGAGACTTATGTGGGTTAAAGACAAGTTCATTTTCCGGTAGCACTTACAGGATAAGATATTAAAAAACATATTTCAATATGACACAAACAAAAAAATGTCAATTCCGTTGGAAATAAAAACATTTTTATGAAGTGACATATTCTAACTTGTAGTAAAGTGTTAAACTAAAACAGTGGCTGCATCTTCTGGCACTGAACCATTCAGCCATTTAAGAAACCTGTTACGCAATAAGTTGTGAGTGTTTCAGGACAACAGCAGCATCTGTAATGAAGCCACAGTTACGTAAATGTTATGTTATAATTCTAAGTCAAAGCAGATGTAAGGGGAAGCATCCTGTTTACATCAAGCCAACAGAGCATTACTGGCCATGATAAGAAAGTGTCATTAATGAATGGCTTTGTTACGTTGTCTTGTGTCTGCGTTTTGTAGATCGGTCCAAGTCAGACAGTGAAGACGACAACGGCCCTGTGTTCTCAACCTACTCCAGCAGCTCTGCCTTTGACAAACTACTGCCGTCAAAGAAAGGTAATGTTGACTGACGTCCAGCAGAGGGAGCTCTAATGCAGCATCACAGCTGCTGCACAGTGACACCAGAAAGAGATAACTGACATATGCCCTATGAGACAAATTGTGATCTGTGAATATGGGCTATACAAATTAAATTTGATTGATTGATTGACATGTTCATCAGTTCACTAGTAGTGGAAATAGAAAATCCATTTTATGTACATAGTGATATTAATATAACGAACAAAATAGAAAGGGTGAGGAAACGATCCGCCAGCATATAGGTTCTAAGTGAAGGGGTCAAGGCTGTGTCAATCAATCAATCAATCAATCAATCAAATTGTATTTATTATTCACAAATCACAATTTGTCTCATAGGGCTTTAACATGGTGTGACATCCTCTGTCCTTAACCGTCAGCAAGAGTAAGGAAAAACTACTAAAAATCTTTTATCAGGGTATAAATACATAGAAACCTCAGAGAGAGCCACATGTGAGGGATCCCTCTCCAAGGATGGACAGAAGTGCAATAGATGTCAAGTGTAGGAAAACATCATCAAGATTAAGGTTTTAGCAGCAATGATGAGGGTAAACTTTATGAAGGATAACTTCAATACTATATGTCAAGCAGTCCTGCTGCAATCATAGTCTATGGTCAGCAGCCAGCAAGATTATGATCCACCATCAAGATCGGATGCCACTATAGTCAACAGTCATTGTCCACTGCCGCCAGTTAGGATCCTTGCAATGATTTAATGAGCAGCTTGTTATTTGTAATCTACAGCAACTAAGAAACCTTCCGATGCAGCTCCCAAACCTAAGAAGACACCAGCACCAAAAGCAAAGAAGCCAGATAAATCCATATGGGACTCTGACTCGGACACCGGGTCCAAAAAGCCATCACCAGCTCTCAAAGGTACACTGAAGATTCGACCAGTATCACAGTAAAGAGATGTTTATCCTTGTGAGTTTTTGGTCACCTTTTGTCATGGTTGGTTGACTCTTTGCAGGTAAAGGTCGAGGGAGGAAGAGGAAGGGCTCGGCCTCTGAAGACGATTACAGTCCAATGAAGAAAATGAACGCACCTGCCAGCAGAGTGAGTCTTTCCCTGTGTTATTTTAAATACTATGGTTCCTGTGTATCCATGTGTACAGAAAACAGTGACATTAGACGGCTCACTTCATGCATGTCCATTGTTTTTTAACGTTTTTTTTACATTGTCGGCTATTTATCAGTTTTACGTTTAATAAACACTGCTAGATCAATCAATCAAATTTTATTTGTATAGCCCATATTCACAAATTACAATTCATCTCATAGGGCTTTAACAGGGTGTGACATCCTCTGTCCTTAACCCTCAGCAAGAGTAAGGAAAAACTACTAAAAACCCTTTTAACAGGGTAAAAATATGTAGAAACCTCAGAGAGAGCCACATATATCTTATTACAAGTTAACAGTTGCATTCAGTGTAACTGCTCCACATCAGCGACATTCTCAGACGTTTGCCTCACTGAACATTAGACCACAATGTTCCTCTCTGGTATGCGATGGATTGTTGATATAGACTTTTTTGTGCATCAGTTGGACTGGAATGCATGTCTAAGGATTTGAGGTCATTTTTGTGTTCTCAGTTGGACAGAGATTTATATTTTTTTTGACCAGAGGGGGAAATATCTGTTCAACAATAATCTGCATTAGTGTAGACAACGCCTAAGACCATTGGTTCACCTTGGAAAACTGTAGCTAATCTAAAAGAGCAGTATAAGGCTTTACATCTGGGATTTACATCTATTGAGTCAATAATTATATGATTAACACACACACAAGCTAAATTAGCAATCTGATTAAATAATTCAATGTAGACTTCCGTTACCCGACATTTCATGTTGGTCCATTCCTCAGACACATTTGGCCAGAAAGTTAGTGGTCGAATGTTCTTTACCTTTTTCATTTCATCCTACTGCTCAACCACAGTTCAGAATAAAACATTGTAATTTTCCTAAACTACATTTATTTGACATTTAAAGATGTGTGATCGGTTTAAAAAATATGAGTAATAGTTATAAAGTACCCACAAGCATATGGAATAGGAAAACTATCTCTGCTACAACAGTAAAATGCATTTAAACTCAGGTAATTATAATCTGATGATTAAATACAAGATAATATTACTCTCACAAAATTTACAGTATTTTTTACATTTGATTCTTTGATCAATCTTGTAAATGAAATGCAGGTTATATTTTCAATGGTAAATCTAATAACTCCTCAGTCTTCGCAGAAACCCCAGAAACCTCCATCTGATGATGAGGAGGACGAGGACGACAACGACAACAGCCTGAGTGCGATGAGTGCGAAATCCCGTGATCGGCCGGGTCGGGCCAAGAAAGAAGTGAAGTACTTCCACGAGTCGGACATCGAGGAAGATGACGACGACGACAACATGTTCGATTAAAGCAAACTTCAGTTACTTTCAAAACCCACTCCTCCTTCTGTGCTACCACAGACTTTTGTACATTTCCTGTTTCATTTTATTTACATTAATGGTGATGTTTAATGATTTTTATTGTGTCTGTGTTTTACACTTTTTATTATACATATACAGGTTTCTTTTTTATGCTCATTGAAATGTTCTGTATTTGTCCCAAGTGGCTTTTAGATGTGTAGGACGCTGTGCTTCAGCACATTTTAATTGTTAAAATACTATGTAACTTTTTGAACATGAAGTTGAAAGTAAACAATGAAATGTCATGTTTTTTCTGGCCTGATTCTTTTATTCATCACCTGTTGCAAATAGAGGAGCTCACTTTCATTCTAACATACACGTTGTGCTTGTTGCTCAAGTGGTTAAGTGGGGAAAACACTGCTGATAGGCGATGGCAACATGGATGCTAATATTAACATCACAAATATGTGTCTGGAAAACAAGCTAGAAGGTGGATAACATCCTGCCAGAGAGAAATAATGGTAGCGTTAAAAGATGAGGCCATTAGGAACATCAAAAATGTTCAAGTGTATATAACTCAGAATGGAAACTACACAACTAAAAATACAACATAAAAACCTCTCATTTAAGCGGCTTTGACGATAATAACCCAAATTCATGATAGATTGAGTTACCATGGAAACTCATGTTTCCAGCACATTTCCCACTTTGGTAATACAAGGTCTTATTATTTTTTAAGGAAAAAGGCAACTGTCTGTGATAGCTTGGCCTTTAATATATAACTTCTCCATTCTAGGCTGCTAATCAAATTAAAATGCCCTCTGTGTATTGTGAAAGTTCTGAAAGTTTGAAACTTAAACCTGAAATTATCACACATTGCTGTAATGATTGAATGAAGAAGCAGACATGTTATTGTATCTCTGGATCGGCTGATGTTGCCTATGATTGGCTGTTTGTCAGCCCACCTCTCACCCATGCTCATGGTGGGAAACCCAGCGTTAATTTATTTGAGATTAAGATTAAGATTAAGATGCATTTATTATTCCCAAACACATGCACAGACATGCAAAGGCACACTCATGCAGGTAGGGAAATTTAACTTCTGCTTTTGACCCATCTGGTGCTGGACACATAGAGCAGTGAGCGACCATGTACGGCGTTGGGGGAGTAAGGTGCCTTGCTCAGGGGAACTAGACAGGGTAGGGAGACTCTTGGTGAACTAGAGACGCTCCAAACCTCAATGTGCCCAAGTGAACCAAATATGAACGTATGTATTGTGTAACTGGTGAAATGTAACATACATATTTATAGAAGTGAGGGGATGAAGTGAACCTGTGTTATTGTCAGCGAGATGTCAAGACATTAACAGGCTGCATCAATTCAACTTAAAGGAGCATCATCTTATGTTGGTTCAAGTCAAGCTTTATTCTAAGACATTCAATCTGTAGACAACTAGACAACCCATTTCTGATCTATTTAAGCTGTCACATGTCTGAAAGGAAAAAAGACTGCAGTGACCAAATAAAACTACAGAGGTTGTCAAGAACATTAGGTAATGAGGGTTGTCCATTCGTGTTAAAACTCGGGCTGAAGTGTCCTTGGGCAAAGTCTTTTAATGTATACAGACCATTTTCCCTCTCATTACGCTGAACATGACAACACATCGTGTGTTTATACTCGCGTTCAATCATTAGAACTTTCACTTTCCACTCACAATTCGTACCTCTTCCGATCAGCTGACCGTAATCCAAGCCCATCCATTCTATACATCCTTTAACCCCCATCTGTGTCTGGACCCCTGAAATGAATCTCAGATTCAAGGGAACAAAGTAACAAGCTATGCTGACCTACAATCAGATTATACATTTCTCAAGGTTTCTCAAGGTTAACACGCTGATATTACATATCCACCAAATACAGAAAGAGCAAATTAGTCCTGTTGCTGTGTAGCTTGTTAACTGTTCTGCTTGCTGATGCAGGTCTATGTGGGGTTTCAGAACCTTTTCACTGTATATAGCAGCTTAATTGCTGTCCACAAGGCTGTTGGTACTTAGCCTTAAAATCAAAAAAGCTGAAGGACTAAAACTCCACAGAGCTGTAAAAAATTATAAAGCATATCCATGATCCAATTGCAAATGGATGCCTTTGATTTGCACTTTTAATGGGTTTATTGTGCCACTAAGACCAAGCTCTGGTGTGGATGAATAGCAACAGCTAAGTAGTTCATCTGTATAACCATTATATTTTGTAGCATCGCACAATGTATTCATTCAGCTGCTGGAGCTGCTGCGTATTCCAATGAACACTAGACATTCACTGTTTGTCAGGATTCATAACCTGCATGCTTTAAAGAACACACACGTGTATTTTTAAAATAAATATATTTTATTACTTTGCCAGGACAGCTCATGGTAAAGTTAAACAGTATATGAACATAAAAAGCATATGTTAATGTACAAACAGAGACAATATTTAAAATGGAGAAACAGATCGGAGCGCAAAACTCAGAGCAGCTACTGAGGTCAAGTTCACCCTGTGGAGCCGGCAGCAGGGGCTGATGGGATCGATCCACATCCGTCCCTGCCCCTGCCCCCCTCTCGCGCTCAGTGGGATGTGATCGTTATGTCTCATATTAACACGACTATACAACACTGCATATGACTGGTGGTGAGGTCCTCTGTAACAGATGGAAAAAAGGCGACGATGGACAGTTTATGATGTCGACCAAATACACCTTCGAGATGGACAACAACAGAGCTACTGTTAATGACTGATACTGGTTCACAGTCTAGTGTTCTGGCTCCTGGCTTCGTCTAGGGTTGGACTGGTATGTGAGACTGAGATACAGGATCTTTGTAACACTACTGCCATGTGTTTGTGTTAATGTAGAACAGCCTTCTACCTGTAATTTGACTCAAATGTTGAGGATATCGGATACTTGGCGACGTCAAGTCACAACAAACGACCGGCTCAATGGTTGCAAAGCATTTACTTGTTACATTGAAACAAAATATGAAATATAATAAAGTATGTGACACTAAAAATAGCTCACTGAGGTTTGGTATTACTACAAGGCTGACAATAGGGCAGCCATCTTGAAATGATGTGGGAAAGCTGCAAAGACAGAAAAACTGGAAGTTGTCCCTGTTTTCCCAAGGTCCCACCTTCATCATACTGTAGCATACAAGGGAGCAAAGTATCTGTAATTTGCAGGTATTCAAAACCTCCTATTTAAAGGGACAAGTCAACCTTCAGCTCAAGAGGACATCCAGCTTACATTAGCTGTTGTCAAACATGAACTCCAGGTAAAAGGTGGAGAATTTTGGAGTTCACCCAGAGTCTGCCTTTTCTGCAGAGATGCGTTTACAACGAGAGGTCAGTAGAAACCACTGAACGTCTCACTTGGACACTTGCGTTCACACATGCACCTCCTTCGGAGAAAATACAGAGGAGCTGTGGAGTCCAGTGCATGTCTGAAATCAGCTGTAGAGAGACATTCATTTGGAGTCATGTTTCTGTTTCTCCCTTCTCTCTGTTGTGTTGTCAGATTGGTGCCTGATGCAAGGTGGGGGATGTCCAGTTAGCGGAATTATTCTTATTGGGGTTTTCAGAAAAAGTGACACCTTTGACACACTACACACACTACACACATTACACCATGAGAATGTTCTATCATAGTATAAAGATATGTAGTAGTGCAGCGTTGATATATTCCCTGTGGAGGGCAGTTGTTTGCTGTGTGAAACTGAAGGGTGATTTAGGCTGATTTATTTAAATCCTGTTGGTTTTTCAAAGCACTTATTCACATACCACGTCAAGCCCTAGTTCATTTGTTGACCTGTCAACCAAATAGCTGTCGACTGATTGGGTTTGATTGATTGACGACAGCTGATTGGCTTCCTGGCAGAGGGTGGGGAGTGGAGCAGCTCCGTTGTTTGACATGGAACAGGAGCAGAACATATCAAAGACATCAGGTGCTGAGGTGACTTGGTTGTCCATTTCTTCCACTCATGGGTTTCTCTCTATTATTTGTCGCAAATTGTACACGTGTGTTTTGTGGAGCGTGACCCAGATGCCCAGGTCAGCCCACCAAGTTCCAGTTACTCCTCCTTTTGAATTGTTTTACATTATTCAGATGCGATTCCAGAATCCCAAGGACAAATGACAGAGCGTCTTTTCCACAGAGCTGCCAAATGAAATGCAAAGCACACACCATTTATGTAACATCTCTGCAGTGAGCTAGATAGTAAAGTATTACAGTTACGTCGGTACAACATTCAACAGAAACAAACAAGATGTAATTCAGCATTGTGAAGTTGTTTCCTAAGGGAACAGATAACGGCTCCTGCTGTGTCCGGTCGCCCGAGGGCACGCCAGACACGCAAGGGGTGGATGTGGACATTCTTCAGCTGTGAAGGTTTTCCAGCTTCGTAAAAGGAAAAAAAATAAAATAAAATTAAGAACACCTTGACGCCCTACCTACATCTCTCACCAGGAGAGGAAGACAGAAAATCAAGGGAGAGCATTTCCTATGTCACATTGAGATAGAAGTAATTATTCCTTAACACTGCATATCATTCTTCTGACCGACTCCATGACATAATTCACATTCAAACATGCCGAAACCAAACAAAAAAAAAACTAAAACAGCACTGGTTTCCCTTATGATATGTATTTCTGGGCAGGGATGGAATGCAGATGGGTTTTTGTTGTGCGCTGTTGAGACCCAGAGCTCCTCACTGCCCCGGGGTCTCGCTTTTCAGAATGACTCATCTACAACAGTTCCGTGAGGTGCTTATCTCAGCAAATATTCATCCCAGCAAATATTTTTGAGACGTCTAGGACATTAGGTATTGGAGTATGCTTGTGCCAACATAGAATTTGGTTTTGACCCAGATTTTGAATTTGCATTTGTATTTAAGGAAGCCGAATGTCATCAAACTTAATAATTCACCTCATCGTGTCCCACAAAGCTCAGTCATAAAAAAACCTTTAAACATCACAGTGTCAGACTAACACATATAATAGGTGTCCAGAATCAGTCTGTCATGTACTTTCACTTTGCCTCACTGACACGGTAAGTGTCACACAACTGTAACTTTTGCTTTAACGCAAAAGATTTGCACTAAGGGACAGTTGGCAACATTTCGTGGACGTGCCATGGAGACACTTTGAGATTTTGGAAGGTTCTATATATAGAGCACGAATTTGACACTGAGAATTTGGGAACTCCAGTAAAATGGCAAAACGTAATTAAAGTGCAGTATGGGAGTGAATTTAGACTCAGCTCACTGGTTGAAGACCCTGCGATATGGTTGACTGTCCAGAGGAGGTGAGTTTGTTTTTTCTGTTTTTTTCTTTACATAATAAATTCTGATTTCTCAACCTCTAAACTGTATTTTCCGAGGTCGAACATATATGCTAGACTAACAAATTCCCAACTTCCTAATGAATAAGTGCATTTACCAAAGGTGTAACTACTCCTTTTAGTCTTGGACGTGGATGAGAAGTCTAACAAGCGGAAACCATGTCTCTAGTTAAATGACAACAAAGTAAATTCTACATGTGGACGAGGGAGGGTGTTATGTGGCCGAAAGCTCAAAAACAAGTGAACGTCTTTTGTAAATCTATAATTTCAGATTCAAATTGTGACTAATCCACATCGGTAAAATCAAATGCTGGCACAAATTCCTGGTTATTACCTTCACTTATGAACAAGAAAAACTGTCCTACTTACTGCATCATTTCTGAGAAGAAGAAACACACATTTTCTGAAATCCTAAGCTGTTTCGATATCCGTGTTCTCCTTACTTTTATGTTTGATAGGTGGTTGAACTTTGGCCCTCTGCTGTGAGTGCGGGACCGTTAGCTTTCATACTGCTACGTTTCGAACATGTTTAAGTGCTACAGTTAGTTTGTCCCCTGTGCTGTTCATGAACAACCACACGGTATCAGCCTGAATGGAGCCGTGATCCGACCTGCAGGGACAGCAGCGTAGTGAGGGATCTGGGTATTAGTGGCTATAATGGAGTTCAGTTCCCATTGTTCGTTGGGATGTGCGACCTCAGCTGTGAAGAAAAACGTCTCTCTAGGATCATCTTTTATTTTCAGCGGGACTGCCTCATCTGATACACCACGCCGCCTACTTCCCGCCAATGAGATTAAGTACTCAGTTGGATCTAATGTCCGAAGAGAAGCTTTACTCCACTGCATTTCTCAGGGCTGTGGAGGGTAATTTGGGATCTCCTCTTGCATCATTAAATGTTGCTTACACTGTCAAGTCTGATGTCTAAGGCGGATGAGTGGAGTGGATTTGGGTATTCCACCCAACCATGTGCTTTCTAAATTATTGTACAATCTTCCTCAACCCACGCAGCTCAGCAATCAGAATTGCATTGCCCATGTGTTTCACTGGTTCAAACAAGACACTTCTGAAAGGATAGAGAAGGAAACATAAATTGAGGAGCTCTGCTCATAAGGCCATAACAGAGCCCATTAGTGTCTGCAGAGCCTGGTTGGTAGTTCATGCTGTTGGTGGTGGATACACACTCAGGAGGTTGACATTCAAGCCGAGGCTTTGATGACCCGACAACTTCTATTTGTGCAACTGTTACATTTTTAACGGTATCCCATTCTACTTGCATCTTGATAGAGAGATATGAGACATCCTTGAAACCAGACCAGAGATGAATGTTTTCTCTGTTTGCTAGCAGGAGCACAACATGCCTGCAGAAGAGAGAATGTGGATATGTGACGTTTAGTCCAATCATCATCCGTCATCATCATCTCTCACTTTTTTGAGATATTTTCTGTAATTGTACGTGCTGGAGTAAATTGGATTTCTAAATAGCATGTGGCATAATGTGAAGGCAGACATCTTCCTCATACATTCAGTCATCACTGTGGGGCCATCTTGTTTTTAACTTGTGAAACCCCTGAACAGACCCTGGTTAAAGTGGAGTCATGGTCTACTAGAAGTATAGGGTGTCCTGTGTGATCACAGCCTGTTGCAGAACAATCTCTGGTATCTATCAACCTGATTTGCCCAATTTGTTTTGACAGTGAGGTAAACTGATTTACGGAGGAGATACAGCCACCAGATGAGTTAATTTCATAGACAGGCTGATTCTAAATCTAATCTGGTGCATCGGGTCTCTGAGGTTCATGCCGAGACTGGAAAGTTAAACAGACGCGGTCAATCTGATGAGTGTGTGTCAAAGGCTTTTGCTGTTGTGCTTCCCTCCTTTGAGAAAACAGATGACCAGACTCGGCTGTCGCTATGGAGAGAAGCTTCGCATTCTGGCGGTGTGGATGTAAACTCGTTCATGTAGAGACGTGAGCAAGTAAAGTGTTTTAAAAGACAAAAACTGTTTTAAATATAGCAACAAATATAAAATATTAGACTTCCATAATGTCAATATGCAATAACATTCTAGATAACGTTTTGAAGGACTTACAATTTGTTCCTCTTCAAACCTTGAAGTATCGCCTCAAAGATAATATTTAAGACAATGAAAAAAGCACCACAAAATTCATCATAGAAACAGAGATCTAACCATACGATGGTATGTACAATGTACGTATGCAAACAACATGAGAGAGGGAAAGAGATGAGGACAGAGTAGGAAAGAGAAAGGTAGAGAGAGGACTAAAACCACTTATCGAACTCCTGTCATGCAGAGAAGGAGTTACACAGGAGACCTGAGGAGTACCATCTCTGGCGGTTTGTGAGGGCCACGCCCTTCCTGTCACAGTCCCAGAGACGCCATTACAAATGAGAGCTCAGTTCAGCATTATACACAAACCGTAATCCTTTGAGGCCTCCGTGTTGACGTTTTCTTTTTAAGGAGTTTTAGAGGAATGGGAGAAGAAGGATATAAAGATAACATAATACCAAGCGTCGGAGAGTCAGGGCAGAGAGGTTGGGCATGGGGGGGGGGTCTACTCCTTGCCGGCTGTTTTTTTTTGTGTGCAAAGAAATGTCAGAGCAAGTCTCAGAGGAACCCATGGGTGCACCCTCCTAGGGCTCTTCGCTAGGAGGTGTGGCTGCAGCCCCCTCTGTGTCAAAGGAACCCGGCGACTCCTGGGCAGGGGGGTCCTCCTTGGGACTGTCCTTGCCGCCGGGGCTGGCCCTTTCCCCTTCACCTTCACCTTCATCTTCACCTTCACCTTCACCTTCCGCGGCCTCGGCTGAAGTGCTGTTGCCGTTGCTCTGGCTGTCTTGGCCCTCTGAGTTCTCCAGCATCTCCTGGATTAGTGGCGGCATGGAACCTGGGATCTCCATCTTCAGAGAGATGACGCGTTCTGCTCCTGCAAGACAAAATGAGGGGGGTAAACAAAATTGGGGGATGAAAGTTATTTCTTGATTTTGGAAACAGTTGTTAGAGAAGTATCTGGATTCTAAACCCTCTGACTGGCTTTGACTGAGCCTGTGAACAATTTATCTAACTCCACCACCATTGAAAACCACCAGACAAGTTGAAAGCTCCAAAACTATGCCCTGAGTTGACAATGAGTGAAGATCATTTTTTTAATTAGCAGATTGTTTAGCAAAATGAAGCAGTTTCAACAGGATTTCTTTATAAGACATCCTTAGTGAATTAATTTAATAAAAAACTTTTTACTAAAACTATATATTGCATTGTGCACTATATAAGCTACTTTTTAGCCCCGAAAATACAGACAAGAGAAATATCATACCAATAAGTGAAACTAAGAAAAAGTAAAGGATTAGGACACAAATGAAACCGATACAAACAGTGAAAGCATTAGTAAGACAATAAGCTTGGAGAGGAATCAGATAAACCAAGGAAACAACAAGAAGCCAAGTTTAAACAAAGGGTTTAAAGGGAAGATAACGAGCAGAGATAAGGAGTAGGAAACTCTACAATAATGATTCCAAAGTCGAGGGGCTGAGGTCTGTGGAAGGTTGATAGAAGCGTTTGAGGCTGCAACAAAGCTTAAAGAGGGTTTAAGGCTCAGCACTGTGAATCAGTCCAAATCATACATGGAACAGATCAAAGATGTTTTTTCAATCTGTGGTGTTTTACAGGCAGCCAGTGTCGAGAAAGTGCTGCCTCCTTGTGTTCCTTGTCACCTTTCCTGCTAAGTTTTGAACATTGCCGATAACGATCACAACATGCCACTGATGGTAACGCACCAAAACGCCCACAACATACTTTGCTCATTTAATGTAAAAATGAACGTCGTACTTTCTTGTGTCTCCAAGGTTGAATCTCTACTTCTGTCAGTTTACTGACGGTCCAGAGTAAAACCTCTCCCGGCCCGCGTCAGAGAACATTTGCATAAAGTTGAACCTTTTTCAATTTCTCTGTGTCACATTGCAGCAAGACACCAGCTTATTTGATAATTCTGCTCAAAATGATAGCAGCCTGTCAGCCTCTAGTGTTTGAGTGCTTACGCGTCAATGCAGGAATATCAGTCTCTGACATGCAGGCAGACGTGGATGCCTCCTGCTATTTGTAACTGCAGTGAGCTGGTACGTGTGGTGCAAGCGTAAGGGGACATCTCCCTCCCACCTTTAGCACTGATGCTGCGCAGGTCGGTGATCTTCATCAGGGTTTTGGGGAACATGTGGGGTTTGCTGGGACGGCGCTTCCTCACGTAGATCTTCAGAGCCTCCAGCAGTGGCTCCTGGAGCTGGTCCACCTTGGAGGGCTCCTCCAGGTCCTGACGATCTGACACGCACACACAGACACACACAAAATCCAGTCAGACTTGAGGCTCAGCTATGATAAATCCATGTCTTTGCCTTATCTGATGTAGACAAGCTGGAGGCTAATACATGTATCACAGCATGAAGCCTGGTTTGATTAAGAAGGAAGAGTTTATCTCATTATGTCAGCTCATTTGCTGCAGAGGAGAATTTGCAGCGATGGTTACAATTAGATAACTTTAGCAGAACGCTCATTTAAATCCTTTATTCCGACTGGTTGTGCTCAGCTCTGATAACTGTGCGGTTTTAGAGGCAGAGCTGCTGCATGGCAGATGTGGTATTCAAAGCCGTGCATCTATCCAGAGACCACTTCCCTGCACATAGTGATTATTAGAATGACTCAGTGGTCAAATGCACCAGAGGCCTCTGCTCTGTGAACAGGGACAATGGCTCAAATCCCCCATTCAAAAAACATTAAGGACTTTTTAGCTGGTAGCTCCCTTTGGTTTTTATTTGGCTTTATTGTGCATCACATGTAGCCACTGGCAGTGTTGAGAAGACTAAGTGTCGGTTTATCACAGAAAAATATTCTCCATTTGGAATATCCAGCAGATTTCACAACCCTGAGTGTCCAGTTTACATTTAATAATTTCATTAAACTATGGCAGGTATCTGATATCCCCTTTGACATTGTAACGGAAAATAATTTTGTATCACAACGTGGGTTTCATCTTTGTTAACTGGGAGTCGGTTAAGATAACACTGTTCTCACTAAAGTAATTGATAAAATCCCATAGGGCCAAGTCATGGTGCTGTTTTGCATTCAGAGATCTCAGAGAGTTAAACATGATCACAACCCAAATAGCTGATGATCAGAGCTACAAAAACAAAACTCAAGATGTAATAACGGCCTTCTTTTAAGTTTGTTTGAATCACCTGATTCCAGACTGCATGATGCCATCAGGGGGAAATACTCTAAGAATTCAGCTCTCATTTTAGATTTCAAAAGATTGGTTCACATTTTTCCAGTCAATCTTGAAAATTACACACATGCAAAGTACATTTTCTAACTGTTCCCTACTGTTCTTTCTTTGCCTTAATCACTTCCTTAATCAGTTCCAATGAAAGTGATGGAGATGCTCAATATGCTGTCACCTTCACCTGAGGCTGTTAAAGCAGCAGGACAGGAGGATGGAGTGATGGACCTGGGGTTCACTTGTTAATATCTGTCTCACTTTATTAAGTGTGAAGGTCTTTTCTGAGGACCAACTCTGTTGGTTTGAAAAGAACTTGGAATGACTGACCTGCCGATCCTTTAGTGAGGAGAAAGAGTTGTAATCGTTTAAAGTCACTTAGTAAAATATACTACAGGACGTTTGCAGTTTCCAGTACTTTGATCATTTACATTTTAAAAAATTGACATTTTTAAATCACTGCTCAACAAGACAACTTAATATGTGAACTTGGTAGATGAGAAATCCTGATAGGAAACTATATAGAATCAACCATCAATTGAGAATCAAAAAGTGAAAGAAACAAAACCCAGTAATGTCTTATTTTATCTGAATGTCAGCTCTGAAAAAAAGTCACATTGAAGATTACATTACAATCCACCTTTAGGCCTTAGGGTGGCAGTGTGTGCATCGAAATCAGAAGCTGCTGGGCCTGCAGACAAGGAGCATGATTACAGATGCAATCAGAGGTGTCTCGCACTTTCCTCGGATTATGCAAGAGCCTGAAATATTTGCTGAGGCTCTGGGGATTGAGTATATAAATATATATTGTTGAATGAAAACCCAGCGGCGAAGGAGCCGGAGCGCTGATGAAAATGACGGGTAGAGGGGAGCGTGATAATTAGAGGAGACGCTGTGTGACTTTCAGTGGACATACAGGAAAACTTTGTGCATGTGTTTGTGTGTGTTTGAATATGCATTTGTGTGTGTTACAGAGTTTTGTGTTAATGTGCGTGTAGCCACATGAGGGTATTAGTCATGCCTGACGTATGGTCGTGGATAACAAGCAGCCGCTTCTCTCTTGGGAGGGGCAGTTCAAACCTTCCACTCAGCGAACGGATTCTGCTGTGACATACCTGCCCGTCATCTCTCTCCTCTCCCTGCTCTCTCTCCAGTCACAACAGCGCTGCCTCACTGACAGCAACCTGTGGGTGACCTGGTTTCAGACTCAGGTGGAGGCTGATTCACTTTTCCCTCAAACTGAGTGATTCCTTTACCAGTGAACCTACCGAAGTTCTTCTGAACTGGGTCACTGTCACTGTCACAGTGTGTTTTGGGTGATGTTTAGTCGAATATTCTATATCCTATATAGTAGACAAAGAGTATTGCAGTGCATCATGAAAGTGTTGTACGACAGATGGTCACTAACCAGTATATACCATCATGCATTGCACTCACGCCATTAACGGGAAGAAAACTGGTGGAGAGACGAGGAAGAAAGGGCAGCACGTCTCAGCCTTCTCTCTCTCTCTCTGGAGATTCTTCTCCTTCCCACTCTCATCAAAAACATCACAAGTATCGCAAGGATAAAGACGGACAGGTTCACAGAACTATTTGAGCAATGCATCCCAGCAAAAACAGCGGCAAAAAAGTTTATTTCCAAATAAAAAAATGGACTTTAATATATGCTTATATCGAGGGTAAGTGTAAAATACACATTTGAAATGTATTATTGTAATTCTCCACCGGCCGACCTCGTTGTTATTGTTCTGTCATAATCCTACATAACTGACATAATTACCGGGGCAGAAGAAATGTACTGGGTAATGTCTGAAAGTGCCCTTTTTTCTTTAGCAATTTAGGTCACTACCATCCTTTACATAGAAGTCCCTATATGGTGAAGTAGGGTTTAGTGAATGAGTGGGTGAGATTAGACACAGCCCTTGTAAGTATCATTCATTTACACCACCGCATTTATAAACATGGGGCGCAGGATGAAAAATACAGAGTTTGCCCTCTGAGTTAAAATGTTCGAGTTAGGATTTAACACTGTCAAACTATGAAGACATACTTCTGCTGTTGGACCGCTAACAGTTTAACAGCCACATTTGCAACATGTGACAGGAAGTTACTGTTTGCTACGTGTGCAGTTCTTAAATTTTATGTAATGAACATATGACACATTGTATCCAACATGTGATGATGGTTTGCATTCAAATTTGTATCTCTTCCATACCCCCCCCCCCCCCCCCCCCCTATTCTTATCTTGTCCTTCTTCCCCACTTCCCCCCCACCACTCCTCCCCGTTCTGCCCCGGTTAGCCCACCTCCAGAGATGAGACAGATGGCGCTGAGGAGGCCTGTCTCCGTGTCGTCCATCTCGATGGGCAGCAGCTGGTTGGCAAAAGTGAACACCAATTCAGTGAGAGGGCCGAAGCCAGCGTTGTGCATCTGCGTCCGGTTGAGGGTCAGCCCATCCGAGAAGGTCATGGTGTCCTTTTCGGGGGTGTACCTCGTACAGATGCGCAGGATCTGACAGGGGGGGAAGGAAGAGAGAGAAGCTCGGTCAGCAGGGACTTAGTGGACAGGAAACCTTCTGTGACTACAAATTGGAGGGTTCATCCATACAGGGGAAACTGCAGACAGTTTGCTTTGGACGTCTTGAAGCTGAGTTTGAACATCGACTGAGCATTTGTTTTGAGCTTTCATTATTTTTAATGAAAAACCTTTGGTTTGGTGGAGTCAAACTAAAAGTATAAGACTTGATCCAGCTATAATCCATACGACAAAGCAGGAAATCAGGAGGATTTACCTGTACCACTTTCTGATTCCTTTCTGCTCAATCTGGCAATTCAAATGTCTTCTTATTAAGGGTTGTATAACTGGTTTCTAAAGCATTCCAGTACGTTTTAATAAAAAACAAATAAAATAAAAAAACTAAAGACATTATAAATGTATGTAATACCTTTACATACATTTATAATGTCTTTAGTACAGGTGTCTTTTTACACTGGGACTGATTTGCTAAAATGTGCACCTTTAACCTTATTACTGGTAAAAACACACACACACACACACACACACACACACACACACACACACACACACACACACACACACACACACACACAATCCTGCAGAGAGGAGAGACGTTCCTTACGTAGATTATGATGTGTGAGTGATTTGAAATGAGCAGAGTCACTTGTTGACCTGCGGGGCTGCCCGGATACTGTAAAGGTTATAATCTGAGTGTTTTATCACACAAACCTTAGAGCATTCATATGGAGAGCATCAAAATAATCAAAATATAATCATGTTGATTTTAATATTTAATTTGTTTATTTGTGTGTGTGGGATCCCCACTTTGCCACTGGGCATTTCTCACACTGTTTTCCGCACTTTTTGTGCATTGCTTTAGCTACACATCCCACCAGGACCTGATTTCAAGCGACAGCAAGTGGCTTTTTTCAGTGAATAATCTTTGATACACTACACATCCAGTTACAAACACATGTAGAACAAAAATAGCAATTAACCCTTGAAAAACATAGTGTTACATTTAAATAATATCCAGGTGTTTTTATCAGGAAATAAAGTTGCTGAACATAGAAGGAACATTTTTAGTTACCAGAGACGTCTGCAACAAGGTGTATGTTGCTCCGCATTGTAATGTTGTAATGCTAACATATTGGATGAAGATTATAAGGTAAAACTAGTTATATGCTATTCTTAGTTTGTTCTGCTGCCCCCTTATGGGTAGAAAATCGATTATTTCAACCTAAGGCAAAAAAACACTGAAATTTTGTTGACTTTCCTAACAATGAAATAAAGACATGAAATATACAAACTGCCCATAAACACATAATTAACTGTACCAACCTTCTCAAAGTCATTCTCCCAGACTGTGAGAAGGTTGATACTGTTACATGTGAGTATGTGTGAATCTGTGAGAAGTCTCAACCAAGTTTCCCAGGAAGAGCAACAGAGAGAAGAGGCACGGCCAAAACAATGACCTTCCACACACTCAGAGAAAATAACCTTTGGGTCTCCCTGCTACACTGCACTGCGTGTGCGTGTGTGTTTGTGTGTGTATGTTGTGTGAGAACACCTAATGAAGCCACTGACAGTGGATGTGAAGCCTACAGGAACCTTTGAAGCTATTTGAGTGGGATGCTTCTGACAGTGAGTGGCAGGCGTGTCTGCAACATGAAACAGAATAAAACATGGCTACTGGCAGTACTCACACCAGCTGGCCAGGCCTGGGCTCAGACACACAGAGACACACACACAGCGTTTGATCTTTACTATGACACTCCCTCACCCAGGACTGGTGCACAATACCTACGCCCTTCACAGCAAAAATGTGCTTGTGAAGGGATGCTGATGGCCAGAGAGTCACCACAGCCTTCAACTTCTCACCTCTGTTTCCCCGGGAGTTCACTGCTGCTCCACTGCTCAGCCACATCCGATTAGTCGGACTATATCAATGAAAACTCATTTGTTACCGTGGCACTGCCACAGAAACTGAACTTGATAGAAACATACTCAAAGTGAATTACAAACTTTTCCTGGTTATCATCAGCATTCATTAACCCAGGATATGTGTGCATGTTGTTTAACTACTTTGCATTTACACCTCACATTAATCTGCATCTTCATGCATTAATCATAGATTGTACATGCCCCCACCGAAATGCAGATCATCCTTTCTATCACTACCTCTGTTATTGTTCATGTCTTTTAAAGACTAATACATCAGGTTGCTGAGAAAACTCTTTTATAATCATTTATGATATGTAATTGTTTATGTATGTAAGCGATATATGCTCAATTACCATATAACAATAATAATACTGGGTGGTTCTTCCCACTGTTCTTCAACAGTTCTTCATGACATTGATTGAACAATATGTTGGAAACCTATCTCTGAGATTCTGCTACAGGTTGACATAACTCCATCATTTCTACAGATTTGTCAGCTACACATTCGCGTTCAACCAAAAAAACAAAGGTTCTACTGGGTTCACATCCGGCGACAGTAGAGCTAAATGGTGAATGGTCTATATATAGCATTTCTCTAGTCTTGAAGACCATTCCAAGTGCTTCAAAGTACAGTTTCTTTGCCATTCACCAATTCACACACACATTCATACAGTGCATCTATGGGCAGCACTTTTTTCTATGAGAATGGGACAGCCAACACAGGCATTTTGGGGTTCAGCATCTTGCCAAACAACACTTCAGCATGCAGAATGGGGAAGACTGGGATCAAACCGCTATCTATCTGGTTAGTGGATGACCCGTTCTACCCGTTTTATCCTACTTGAAGTTAACTTTAGACAATGGTAAACTGTGGCCAAACCTGGACAAACATGGTCTGCAGCAATACTCAGACAGTGACATTCACATGAAGACTCATTGGTATTTACTGACCCAAAGTCTGTCAAGAAAACTGTCCCACCATCACACCACCACCAGCAGTCAGATGATACAGGTTGCTTCCATGGATTCATGCTCTTGACACCAGATTCTGCAGCCTCAGCAGAAATCCAGGTTCATCAGACCAGGCTACTTTTTTTCAGTCTTCACCTGTCCAGTGCTGGTGAGTCTGTGTCCATGCAGCCTCTCTACTGCTCTCTCTAGTAAAAAGGGTTATCTGAGTTACCGTGGCCTCTCTGTCAGATCCAACTGAGAGAGCGTCGCGAGCTGCTCAAATGACTGTGTGTGAATCTATCTGACTGGTGATGAGCTCGTTTTTACTGCACTAGAGGTGTTGCGATAATCATGTAGTCAAGATAACATGGAATATTTATTTAATGTTAATAATACACATATAACATACAATTTCAACCTCAGACCGATCTGCACACCTTTTAAGTCAGTATTTACTACTGATGTCCATTTAATATCAATCATAAGTCATCAATAAGAACAATTGGCATTAGGTTGTAGGACATCCCTGTGGTTATGGTTCCTGTCTTGTAGCTAGCTATTAAGTTATATTAGACCCAAGTTTAATTCAAAATAAAGCTTTCCTTCAATCTGTATGTATCATTTTAAGATTATAATATAGCAGGAATAATTATTATGTGGCAATGATTGAAAAAAGAATGAAACTATCCCTAATTATATTAGCCGAAATATACTCACCCATAAACACACGCACACACGCACGCATGCCAAGCATGCAGGAGTGAGACAGACGAGGAAGAGAGACAGACATTTTGCCTTTTTCCATCCCATTACTGTGGCTACATTACAGTACATTGCTCCACTTCACAAGCCCTAAATAACAAAAATTTACCCGCTGGCAGGCAGCAGACTCTGCAGACATCTCTGCGTCTGTGCACACAGCATCATTAACAAATGCAGTGCGAGGAGTGACTGCCCCACATTCAAAAACACAGGCAACCGTCCTAAAAAAAGATTCGGGGCTGAGAGATGTGTCTGCATGTCTAATCTAACCTCTACTACAGACTGCTACTCCTCATGATGAACTGAATTGACTGGCATGATCAATTTATCTGAACTTCCTCACTCCTATTGGCCAGCTGAGGAGATCATCCAATAAGATCTAAGGATTGGTCTAATGGGAGATGGGCTTAAAGCCACCGGAGATCTGAGGCTCACCACAGACTCTAAACACGTTAATAGATTCCAACACACTGAGGAACAGGAAAGGGGATAGGAGGATAAATATTACAATATACCAAGGCAGACGACTCCCTCTTCAGTAAAGAGGTGTGTTTATATAACTGTGTTATATCACTGCTGGGAGCAGTTCTAAAGAGGTTTATAGCTCATTACTGAATATTTTAAGAGTTTACTCTCGTACCAAAGAAACATCTAAACTGTGCTTCTTACAGCAACCCCATTAAAGAGAAACTAGTTCAGTATAATTACTGATATAGAGTTAAAGGTAGAAAAGTGACAGTGTCTGGAACCCTGTATACACTGCAAAAAATTAAAAGGCTAGAAACAACTTGCTGCATCATATTCTGTAATGTTGAGGAGAACCCAGTCTTTAATCTATGAAGAAAATCACCTACAGTAGTGTTGACTAATTGTCTTCAGGTCTGATGATTTATCTCGTTTTAAAAAACATCAAATACTTTACACTGATAATTATTGTGTCACCAGGGTCTGGATGATTTAACCAGTTTATTCCTTATGGTGATCTGAAAATTGACACTTGCCATAAACAATTATGTTGGCCAATTATAATTTCAATGAAAACTGTCAATAGACTACGATGATACACCACAGTCTTATTGACCATCAAAGTGCTTTACAGTACAAATCACATTCACCATATTCACACACGTTCACACAGATCTTCCACAGTATATACTGTGGTTTTTCATTCATGTGGAAACTTGAGGACTTGAGTTTATTTCTCTAAAATAGATTGACACCCACCAAAATGTCCAGGCAGGCAGCTTTCAGGAGCGTGATCTGGTCTGCGATGGTCAGCCCCGTGAAGCCAGGCACTCGTTTGGCAAATTCCACGATCTTGATAATGCACTTGGTGGCCAGCTCGCTGAATTTGTCCCACAGGCCCAGGTCCAGCCTCACACGGTGGTCTGCACTCGAGTTCTGTGAGGCACACACACACACACACACACACACACACACAAATACAGACACACACACAAACAGAGAACAAGCCGTCAGGCAAAGAGGCAGCTACCTTTGTCATTGCACAGACTGTTGCTAATGATCTCCTCAGTGCACCCTCTTCACTCTGCTCCATATGTGTCAGTTACCTACAGTAAATAGGCTCCATAAGACCAGAGCTCTCAAAAACACTGGCAGGATTGTTGTTGTGAATACGTCGAGCTGAGCCGAGCCGGGTGGCCGGGCCCTGCAATAATGAGCATAACAGTGCCAGTGGGATGCTTATGCAATGATGGGATGCAGAAACAGAGCTGTGACAGGTAGCACAGGGCGGTTTGAAGCCAGAGCTGCCATTAATACAGCTTCCCTCCAGAGCCTACACTGGAGGGAAGCAGCACGGGTGAAAGCCAGGGAACAATAAAGACATAGCTGTTCGTAATATATGGCAAGAGGAAAAAGTGGAAATAAATGTGCTGTAAGATACCAGAGAGGAAAGAAAGAGAAGGAATAACAGATGACAGCGAGGGAAGTGAAGAGTGGGTGAGCTGAGAAGTGTGACAGAAGAGAAGATATATGGAATGAAGTCTGAAAATGTGTTTCCTAACTGCTATTCATGGCCATTTATTAAAACAACAAATGGCCTCAGCTACCTCTTATAGAAAAACTCACTGTGCAACTTTATACACTGTCAATTTATTATAACCTGGTTCCTACTTTTGTTATTTTGTCATTATTTCTTTCAATAGGGGAAATAATATATATACACAACCAGTTAGATGGGATGTAAACGGCTCAATTCAATTGAAAAAGTGAGAGCTCCTGATCTGTTGGTAATAACCCTTAAATGTGCACAACTGTGTTCAACATGACAAGAAGTCCATCTGTAAGCTCTGATGGCTGTTAACAATCGATTTGGTTATCATTGTCACCACACCACTAAGGTTCTTAGTACTGCCAGGTTCTGTGTGGGGTTTGAATGCTCTTCTCATCAATTAATCAATCAATCAAACTTTATTTGTATAGCCCATATTCACAAATCACAATTTGTCTCATAGGGCTTTAACAAGGTCAGACATCCTCTGCCCTTAACCATCAACAAGAGTAAGGAAAAACTAAAAAAAAAAAAACTTTTACCAGGGGCAAACGAAGGTAGAAACCTCAATTCTCTTGCAGGGCCTTGTATTGTAGGCCTGCCACAGTCTAAACACATGCGTATTAGGTTTAGGTGAATTGAAGACTCTGTAGGTGTGAATGTGATTGTTTTTTTTTTTATCTGTATGTTGGTCTTGTGATATGCTGGCAACATACCCCTCCTCTCGCCCAATGTAAGCTGGGAATGACTCCCTAATCCTTACCAGACAATCTGTATTGATATTGGTTGAATGGATTCTGACAGAGTTCTGCTATCCTAGCCTGAACCCAGGGGGTCCTGATATAGGCACTTGGGTCTTGTTTGTTCATCTGTGGCAAACTAAAAGTAATCACCTTTAAGTTAAAATAACAGTAACTTCATCATAAATAATGATGCTAAAACCTTGGGTTAAAAAGTACATTCCTTGGTAGATAGCTGGAGAGTGATGAAAAGTAATGTGAAACTGTTAAAAGAACCAGTAACCATGATGTATATGGTTAAACGATGTTAATTTACAGTGTTTGAGCATGTTTACCATCGGGATCCAAACCATGCTAAATTAACAAAATAACAGAATTAATCATTAAATCAAAATGTGCTCTTATTTTGAAGGCGGAATAGATAATTTCTGTTTCCCTCCAAATACCTGGGGGAATCATAGTGTATTTCACAAGTTACCATTTTTTAAACACTAGCTTAACCTTGCGTGGTTACTTCTGTCTTTCAGATATGTTGAAAGATTATGTAATCTACACAATACGTTGTTTCTGTCATGAATATAATGTGTTGTCAGATGCCGCAATGTGTATGTTGCTATATTCTTGTACTGCATAAGAAATTCATGCGAGTAATTCATGCGAGTAAAGCAACCATCTCTGGGGCCTGACACATGCATGTAGAGTAATAAAATGAGGGATGCCCATTTAGCTGCTTCAGGTCAGAGCTCTGGTATTGTGTCACGTACTGAGACACAAACAAACTAACAATTTAGTAGCACTTAAATGGCACTTACTTATAGCACTTTGTAGTTTTGCTTTATTTTTGAAGAAATTGTACTTTCTTGCTTCTTGTTGTTCTGGGTTTGTACCCTCGGGGTTGATTGCACTTATTGTAAGTCGCTTTGGATAAAAGCGTCAGCTAAATTAAATTTGACCGGGAGTGTGGTGTATTGGGCTCGAAAGGGCACATGATCTCCCTTCACTTCTTCACTTTGCTTTGTGAGCCCTTCTGTAAAATGAGCGGATCAAGGAAACGAAAAATGGACAATGAGTCCCGAGTGTTTAACACGGAGTGGACAACAAAATACTTTTTTCACTGAAGTCCAATCAAAGGCTGTATGTCTGATACGCCGAGAAACAACATCAGCCTTTGTAGCATCACTTTGCTACGAAGCATGCTAACTAGGCTAGCAAGCAGTCAACGCAAGAACGGCTCAGAGGTTGGCGGCTCATTTACAGACTCAGCTAAATTTTTTCACCAACAAACTGCGATTCAAGAGTCAACTACCAAGGCAAGTTTTTTGGTTGCATTCGAAATAGCAAAGGGCTAGCAAGCCTTTCTCCGAAGGCAATTTTTTTGTTAAATTGCCATGCAAATAAATGCTTTGCTACTTGTTAAAGGCCAAATCTTTTCATATAATGATTTTTCCACGTCATTTGTATTAGTTCACAAAAACAATCCATCCATCCGTCTGGTCCTGGCCCGGCCCCTCTGTCAAATTTTAGAACCCATTGTGCGATTAATTCACTAGTTAGAGATTAATTCTCTAACTAGTGTTAATATTATGAGTCACGTGCTCGTCCTCAAAATAAACAGCTGGTGGTGCTAATTTTCCACTCAGGCACCGTTTATTAAAAGATGATGCAATTAAAAGAGCACCATCTCAGCCAGTGTAAAAAATAATGGAAATACATGTATAAGACATTTCTGATTGTCTCATGTTTTCATGTGAGGAAGGTTACGATCTGTGTTGAAGTCGTACAATCTGAGTGTTCGTCTTTATATCTTTCAACGTGCATGGCACCAGCACAGACTGAAATTCAGAGAACAACTGGAAGTGTGTTGTGTAGCCTCGGTCAATCGAGGCCTTCGTTCATACAGATGTTGCCTTTGCAAGCCCCGATCATCACTATCGCTCAGTCTGGATCTGCAGAACATTTACTTTCACGGACGCACCAGCTGTTTCAGCTAAGCGTATCAAGGTTTCAAGGCAATATTTCCACGTAATGTGGAATTACTTTTTTTTTTCACTCATTTTAAACACTGAAAATGCTAATTAGAAAGGTGGATGGAAATGCAATTAACCCTGCAATTCTGATGGCTCGAACTCTAAAGATTGTTTTACCCCGATAAAGACACAGTTTTGAGTGAAATCCTTGCTGTACTTAAAATCATAAAACAACGGAGAAATTGGACTTAATTCCAAAGATAACACTGTCAGCATCTCCCCTCACTTGTAAGAAAACTACATGCCTACAGCATCTCTTATATCCCAGAGCAATGCTCCCCATTATTTTTCAGCTTCATCTTTATCACAAGTGTTTCTGAGACATGGGAGCATCTAAAGTGGAAACATCCAACGGGGAGATTCTGTAATGGTTGAAAAAAATGGTTTGGTTATTGTTTACTGTGGATTAGGGCTGCAACAAACAGTTCTAAAAAGGGAGGGGAAAGAAAATGGCCATGGGAGCAGGGGATAATGTGACAGATTCAGACGGAGGAGAGCAGCTGCTGGGGAATGGCTTGGGTGTAGCAGAGGAGAGCTGTGGTGCGCTGGCTGATGGTGGGGATGGAGCATCTGATGACCGTTCTGTTTTGTGATGGTTAACACGGAATAGCCCATCTGTTCTCCATGGGTGAGTCTCCACATGTAGCAAGGACACACGGCACACACTCACAGAGAGGGGTACACGCACCAACACTTCACACAATGAGGAGGGACGATATTTACACAATGTACTGGATATATGTTAGACAAGGGACGTCTGTACTACGCAGCACGTTCAACATATCTTTTCGTTATCTGGCCTCACTGAGTGTAACAGCCGCGGTCTCGCTAAGCGGTCACATGACAGCGGTTATCAACATTAGTAGTCTACCGAGCACGTTCACAGGTAATAAAGGTAAAAGTGCATGAACGACAGCTGACGAATAATTATAATATAACATAACGTCACTGCTTTATCCGCTTTGCAAGAGTAGATCTGACTATAATAACATTTTTGTATTTGATCAAACTACATGTGTTTGTATATGAGAGTTTTACACTCATTGTTACAGCTGCAGCCCCGGCAGGGTCAAGCAAACATAATTCAGAGTGGAGTGTAGGCTCACTTTACAAAACAGTCCAAGCCTTTAGCACTTCATTGAGTCTGTATTCTGGGACAATGTCAATATACAAGAGGAGAATGGCTTTGACATTGCTGCAGCCAGGGACGAAAACAGATAAAGAAGACAGGAGGGGGCCCTCCTACACAGGAGAACAGTCCTGCTGAGGAGCTAACCCTCTGTAAAAGTGAGGATCATTCAGAAAAACCCCAGATGCCATTTTCCACGGAATTGATTGGTTAGTTACTTAACCCCCCCCCCCCCCCATTTTTCTGTAACCATCATAAACTAAGGGGATCACTGCTGTCGACTCAAAAAGCCTTTGTTAAATGTCAATGCGCTATTTACTGTTAATGTGTTAAGGGAATTATAGAAATGGCTGACTCGATGTTCCTCATGTTTTTCTCTGACTTATTCTTTATGTCAGAGAAAATGAAGAATATTTATAGAAGATCAGATATAGGCTGGGGATGAGGGTGTTGAACAAGGGGTGCATCTGCAACTGTTCCCGCCTCCAAAGTCTAAAAATTCCACTTGAAGAGCAGGAAACTGTTGTGCAGAGTTAAGCAGCTGCAAGTGCAAAGGGAAGTGCGAGTTTGCATTTGTCCAATGAAAAAAAAACATGAATATTTATATTTTCCTAATATGTAGTTTTACGGAGTAAACCTTAAGTTGTTATGTCTCCCTGGTAGAAGACTGTGTACTGAAGACTCACTTTTTTTAATTTGCCTTGTAAAATGCATATCGGGTTAATACTGGGTATCTGCCAAGACCGTTACTCATCTGGAACAAGTAGCAACTGTAAGAAATTATTTTTACAGTCAGTACGTTTTTGGACTGTTACATTTTTTGGTTAAATAAATTGGCAAAATAATGAATAATAAAGTCTGAGCTTTAAAAATAAATATAGAAAGTAATCTGGGTTACAGTCCTTTAAAAAAATATATCCTGCAGTTGAAATGATTCAAAAGTTAATGGGAACTTGTCTACTGAATGTTTCTTGGGCAGCCGAATGTTGTTTCATGGTTAGTTAAATCTATTGATTCCCCTTTTTTTGGCAAGATCCAGCTTTTTGGGGAAGAGTTTGAACTTATAAAAACAATACAGAAATCTATAAAAAGTTCTCTTGTCAGAATCAGAAAAGGTTTGTGCCACGACCAGGCCCTGCATACACATATAATGAGCAGGGGTTGTTCACATTGCCATTCACAGGCCTCAGGAGGGACAGAAACAAAGCCCTGTGAAGCTGTAATTGACTGCTGCATAGGCTTTTTACTTCCAGATAATAAATACAACTGCAAAAATACTTTTTTACAGAGTGCTTTGCGCCTCCAAACAAACTCCTTGGACACTTTGGCTGTTTACTCAGCATAAACAACTGTACTGAAAGCAAAGCATCTTCAATTCCAAACTCGCCTCAGGAGAGACTGCTCAGTGTGGGCAAAGCGAATACATGCTGGATCTGTGTGTTTAAGCCAGACCTACTGATTCGATCTGCCTAAAGATTCCGCTTTATGGTTGACTATTAATTGGGTTAAATCCTCCTGTTTCTGTCTTTGTCATTTTAAAGTCAGAAACTGTATGAAAAGATTAATAATGAATGAAACTGTCAGAAAAGGGAGTCAAAGAAAATGATGCATTATATAGCAGAACCAAAACCCAGACAGAGAGAATGTTAAAGTCAAGTTTCACGGGGTGTTATGTAATCAATCCATTTATGTCAAAAATGCTCTCAGTGTGTTTTCTTCTTGGCTGGGAAGAAAAGTCTGTGGAACAGCATTCAGAAACAACAACTCTACACTTGAACCCAGAAAAGTAACACATCCGCTTCCAGGTGTCTGAGGGCTTTTGACTGAAGCACTTGAAGGAGTTTTTTCAATTCAACATTTGTCTGTTTAAATTTGGTAATTGAAAACCACCAAAGATCCCAGAAAATAGGAAGGTGAGGCAGGTTTTACAGCCCCACTCCCCTGAAGCAACCAAAAAAGCAGCAGAACCAGAATGCATTCAGTATGTTGGCAAACCTCAACATCAGTGGACCGCCCTGTTCAGACCTCGCATCGACATGCATCATGGGTGAGGAGTTCACAAGAGGATAGATGTGAATGCACCCAAGTGAATTGAGGATTCATTCAGACCGGTTTGCTCAGATCACATCCGGACGTGTTATGTGCTGCATGGAAGGTGTGGTGGGATGTGATGGAGGACCAGACGTCCTCTGTATGACAGGAAGTCATTCATACTCATTTAGTTGTTTCTCAAACCAAATAAAATGGCTTTGTCCATGACGTCTGAAATTTCCGAAAAGCCCATACAGAAATCCATCTTTTTCATTGTCCGTGGTTTGCATATTTGCAGAACCATGCATCTAACCTGCGTTACTCTTGGCATTTGATTTGTTAAGGGCCAATTGAAGTGCAGTGCAGTGTCAGTTTTGGTGTGACCCGGACAAATGGTTCATTCAAAAACAATAATCTTTGAATAAATAGTCGACCAGTGCTCTGTAGCAGCGGAGGCTAGGACTCTGACACTGTAGATCATGACAACAGCATGTTCACAACATCGGGTGCATTCATGACATTAACAACGGATTCTCCGGTTCGGGGCTCTGCATTCTGAGTGAAGCTTCACTAAACCTTGAATAAAAAGGTGAACAGCTCTTAGTGGACTGGTATAGTCCTGCAGCCAGTCTTTACTTGCTTTGTCTTAATTACAGCAGGTCACCTTTAGTTTCAGAAGGAAAGCTGCAGCCAGTATTAGTGCAGGCAAAGCAAGCAGCCCATTCCAAACGACAGGTATACAATGGGCACTATAGAGATGAATCAAATGTCTTACACCTAAATTCGACTTCTTTTAACTTTACGCAGTCTATGCACTTGGTATATTGTTCCCTCTCTCCTTCTCCAACAGCATTTGGTATTTTAGAATAAAAATGCTGTAAGCTTTTATTTGCACATAAATAGCAGTCACAAGTGGTCACTGGAGACATCTATGAAGACACAATCCGATACCAAGTGTGAAGCGACGAAGTTAGAGCTGTCCACAGATCGCATCGCCTGAGATGTTAAAGCCAGGTGTGAACAGGGCTTCAGCCCGGCCCCGGGGAAAGTTTCAGCGCGAGAGGCCACGGACACTGCAGCCTCCCGACCACATCGCTGAAGTGACTGTGAAGACAGCTAGAGCTGTTCCCCCCCCCCACACACACTCTTCACAACACATTAATCCCCCTGAGGTTGTTACTGTGAGGCAGTTAGCACCGCGGCAGCTGGACACGAGCAAACTATCTATTGTGTGGCCACCCAAGAGAGAGAGAGAGAGTGGGAGATAAAGGGAGACAGAGAACAGCAGAGAGAGAGATCATTAAATATGATCTGAGGTTAAGTGAGAAACACATTTGCTCTGTGTTTAAATCACAGATAACGAGCTGCAGTCGACACAACAGCACTACGGATGCACATTCCACTGATAGACGTCTGATTTGATAGGGACGGAGGAAGCCTTGTGTGTGTGTGTATGAGAGAGAGCGAGAGAGAGAGAGAGAGAGAGAGAGAGAGAGTGTATGTTTGCACAAAGCACATATGTTGGGGGGGTTGGAGGTGACCGATATTAAAGCAACTTATCATGCTCTCTTCCCTCTGGCTGGAGAGAGAAAGAAAGAGAGGGGACTAAAAAGGGGAGCTGAGGGAGGGTGAGATAATTCGTGGTTGGATTTTCTTTTTCCAACAGTCCCCCCCTCCCCCCTCGCAATTCCAGCCAATTACACCAGTCCCATAATTCAATACAGCGAAACAAGGAAGTTGCCGGGGAATTCTAATTTAATTTAAGGTCATTTATTCAAACAAATCATAGAAGTTGCAGCATTAGAGGATAAGCGGGCTGTGAGGAAATGAGCGTTGTGCTGTACGTCAGCAGACTTGTGTGCACAGATGCAGAAAGGGAAAAGGCAGTAAAAGCAGCCAGCACCTGTGACGGATGGAGACGGCGGTCAAACTGTAAAGGGGCTAATATCTCCCGACTTGGCTGTGTACCGTGCAGCAGCAGTGGAGGCCGCCTGGAGCCCTCTCGGGCCCCGCAGAGCGCTAATGTTTTATTTTGTCTTTGAAAGTGCCAGGCTCGTTTGTCATCGCCATCACTGTCAATGAAGCATTATTCATTGTCGAGCTAAGCCCTCTCACTTGCGCGGCTATCTCCACTAACCCGGCAATGAACTCCTAAATCACTGCAGACTAGGATTTGAATATTTCACCACAATAATTGGAGCTTTAACCTAATCTAGGGGCGCAGGAGCTTCTCTTCTGTTTCCAATGAGGAGGACTCAAAAGGCACATCAGGATCCAATCACTAATAATAAGGAACTTCTCACAGTCTGTGAGCAAGCATAATTACCACTGATCCAGATTAAAGCTTTATCTGGGGCCGACTGCCGCTCCAACAAACAGCAAACACTGGTTACTATCGTAACCAAGGAGCAATATTCTGCTATCATGTCCTACTATTTTCAGCTTTGCATTTTGCTTCAATACCGACTGATTATTTTGTAAAATCAGGAAGTGTCTTTTGGGAGATTGAATGGGATGAGGGTGGAGAAGAGAGGGGTTACAGCGATTAGCAGCATTGTGTTATAGACTGAAAAGGGGGACAACAGAGCTGTGGAGGTGGAAGGCGACTGTACACTGGAGCGACAGTGGCGTCAGCTGCTTGCCGCCCTATTGCTCTGTTTTCCCATGTCTCGCCCATCTCCGCTCTGCGGTTCATTGTCAGAGACAATCTTCATCACGGCAGAGAGGGACACTTTACTGAACATTAGAGCTGATGAGTACATTTGTTTATCCTGGTATAAACAATATTTTAAATGATTGACATGTGTCATGAGATTTCCACCACATCATTAAGCATACACTCCCTCCTGCGCTCCATCTCTCCCCACAAAAGAGTGTTTGTGGAGCGCCTTGTCAATCACGGCTCACTCCCACCGAATGTAATCTATATGTAAGTCAACTTAAAAACAAATACTTTAGACGCTGTCAGCTCCCTGCACAATGCTGCCATTTCTAGGTGTCAATCAACGCGCATTCAGCTCGACATGATTTAGAGCTGTCAGCCGTCCCGCAGCTTCAACTGTTTGTGTGAAGGAGCATCTCCAAACTCAACCGCATAACCTCTGACCTTTACAACCGAGTCGTGACGAGCACAGAGCCACCCCTCAGGGGAAGGAGAGGTTTGTTATCATTTTCATACAAGGTCGGGCGTTTTGAGACTGGACAGTGATGGGTGAGGTTTCTCTAAGCATCCCCTCACTGTGTGGTCTTTCAGGAGGATGTCAGTTCAGCACAGGGCCCTGGTGTTTGAGGGTTCACCATCCGCACAGATCTCTGAGCCTGTGACTTCTGCCGGAAGATGTCAGGGGTAACAAAGCCTGCAAAACCCTGACAAGCGCTCTCGACACCCAGCTCAGCCGGCGCCTGAATGTGTCGCTTGATTTACAAAAGCAGATAATGATGCAAGGTGGATTATCCATATTTATTCTACTTTTCAGACATGTCAGGAGCTAGAGGCTTGAGTCGGCGTCTGCAGCAACCAGATGGGGAACTGTCTGGCTCACAAGCACATCCCTGATGAGGATTTGATGTTGGAAACTGCATCGTCTTCCCTCCATAAGAACTCGTTTCTTATTTTTAATTTCCCTTCGCACTCTTGCAACATTTTGAACTGGGGTATACAAATTCCTAATACCATCTCAGATTTGTCTCAACAGAGGGGTGATGTGTTAGTTGCATCGTGCCATTACGATCCATGACTTTCACTGTCTTTCTATCATGCTTAATGTCAAATCAATAAGTATTGACAGGAGAAGAAAGAGGAAGTGCTGGCGAGGATTTGCCTGGACAGTCAGTGGTGTACGTGTGAGCTCGGGAGGTGCATTCAATTTGGATTTAGAGTACAGTACAGGGGATTGATTATCACTATGAGCTCTGCACTCTGGGCTAGTTTGCTAGATCAGATCAAAGATGGGAACGCTATCCCCCGGCCGGTGCAGAGTCACAGGATCAGAGAAACACTGTAGCTCTGTTATCTTTATGATTCAAATAAATGACCCACTGTGTAGATGTATACTTTCAGAAAGATGTGTTCCAGGCACTGCAGAACAGTAAACTCACCGTGGTGTATTTGCCAAGCTGGCAGAGTGAGGGGAAGGTTTCTTGATGGGCCTTGCGAATCTTTTCAATGATGTTCTCCAGCTCTGCTGTCAGCTCGTAGCTCTCTGCCAGCTCCGGCTTTGGGCTCTCTTTCTTCTTCTTATTCCGGTCATTTCGAACAGCTGAAGGAGAACAAAGGATTAGGATTAGGCATTGACAATGAAGCCTGCAAATGGATGACTTGATCATCACGGCAAATGTGGACATTGGTGGATGGTAATGAAATCAAAGACATTTTGAAGAAGGAACAACAGAAGTTTGTTGCTTGTAAGCACATTTTCTTTTTTGCTGGTGACTTTTCATGAGATGCAGCAAGTTGTCAAGTTATATAAACCGAGACCTTACATAAGGACAGAAAGTTTGGAGCTGCAGACTCCTCTGTCGGCTGATACCAGTTTCTGTCAGTACACTGCCACTGGCAAAGTCTCAAATAAGGAGAAAACAAAAGTGGCTGTAAAAAGTCAAGAGCTTCACAAATGGGCCGTGCGATTTGTGAGGGCATTTTCAATTAATTTCCCATTTCTATTAGTTTCCTCTTACAAATGGTTTGTGTGCTTTTTTTAGGTGGCTCATCTGAGGTTGGCCCGAGGTGTAGATGGACATGGAAATGGATGACTTTCTTCAATTGGATTGTTGTGAAAGTGAATGTGAATATTCAAATTCATTTAATCTGCGAGATATCAAACTACAATAATTAGGCGTGCAAAGCTATTAAGTACATTTGCCGAAGTACTGTATATTATAAGCATCATTTCTGAGCGACTGAAAAAACGACATGTGTTTCTCAGACCAGCTCCCAAGTAAAATCTCCAGAAAAGATCTGAATGAGCCGATGAGAGAAAACCGCAGAAGATCCTCCACAGCGAGCAAGTGGGTGTGTTGATCACGCTTCAAAACACTTAGCAGGTGCAAAAAAACAAACAAATACAAAAAAAGAATACAAATATCTCTGGATGAAAAAGTGGATCTATACACCAAGACACTGAAAAAGATGACAAGAGAGCTATTGGTGATACGGGCAATGTGCTGAAAACAAATATCTGTGATCTCTGAGTCTGCCTGGTGAACCACCCCTCACCTGGAGTTCATGTCTGTAAACGGCTTTATAGAGACAAACATCATCAAATGCATTTTATTTCGATAATTGATTATTTGTTAAGAGCAAATAGTCAGATACTCCCGTGACTATTAATGCAAAACTTGCAAGACTGAAGAATTTAAGATTATGAATTCTTGTCTCTGCACTGTTTTCTACAAATGTAACTTTCATTGATGTTTTTTTTTGCCAGTGCTCGTAACCGTCAAATAGATTTAACTGATACTTTACAATAACAGTGTATATGATGTCAAGTTGAAAACAACGTGACAATGTAAAAGGGTAGTGATGAACCCACAGAGAAATGTCAGCTTAATCTGCAGGGAGTGAGTCCCCCAGTACGAGACAGGCAGGAGCTACAACACCGCCCAGGCTGCTGTGTGTAAACTGCACCCTGAGAGACTGGAGTCCACAGGGTCCTTTGCTTCATTAGGTGCAGATCTTTGAAATCTCACCTAAACAAACTAAGCAGGTTTATCACTTAATGTAAAGTGTGATCATCCATATATCACAGGTCTCTGATAACCCTTTCAAATAATAAGGAGAGGAGCTGGGCCCTGTTGTCAGCGCTGAGACCCCCAAGGGACCTTCCGTGACAAAACAACAGTCACATCCACTGCCCTAGTTTGTAATAAAACCTCTCTATATTACCACATTAAAGCCAAGGTTTGAAACCTTTAAAGCAGATCTACAAATAGAGAAATATATATATATATATATATGAGGGATTTTGCAAACAGTACCCTACTTAAACAACAGAGAACATGGTGAGGCTTATGAAACCTCTCTTCTCTTCAGCTCTCACAACAATGTTCATATTCAGAAATCCAGAAAGGTTGTGTATCAGAGGTGTGTACCACAGGCTTCACTGGGACCCGGTGACAAGAGCGTTCTCACACTAACTGTGACATATAAAGGGCGTAGGGAACACACACACAGTCAGGAATGTTTGTGGCACTGAACGCTCTGAATAATATGAAACAACATGTGAAGTTCAATGAAGCGGGACAAACACTATAGTTTGGTATAAGTTGCTTGGGAGCCTGAAGGCCACAGAGCTGAAATCGCACAGAGATGGTTCAATGGGGAGAGTGGCTCTGCATGGGGTCCAATCTTGGAACAGAATACAGAAGGGTTGACGTGACTTTGTAGAGCCTTGAATGTGAGGTGAAGGATGGTATAGTCCGGGTTTCAGGGTTGCAGTGAGACAGGGATGATGAGAGAAAACAGCAGAAGATATAGTCCAGGTCTAGGTTCTGACTCGTTTACCCCCAACATTTCACAAAACAGAACCATTCATACAAACTCTGGACTTTCTCCCAACATCGCAGCAGGAACTTCTTCAGTCAGACGCTTTCACAACAGCACAGAGATCTCCAGGGCGTTCATGTGAGGGGTTGTGCAGCAGGAAGCGACAGGACGTCACATATTAATTATGCTGCGAAGATCATGTGTTTCTGTTTACAGCACAACAACACTGGTGTCGGCCCTTATCACCGAAAACTCTCTTGACATCTGCATCAGTGTCTTCTACATTTATGGTTCCGCTTTTTCATCCTGAGATATTTGTACTGTTTTTGTTCCCCCATTTGTCATGTATTAAAAAAGGTCATCAACCCACACATACACTCACTCACTGTGAATCCTGCGGTGGATCTCCTGCTGTTTTCTAACATGCGCTCACTCTGACATTTTCTCACAAACAGCCCCTCAAGACAATGTCAGCAGATTCAGTGCATGTCTGAAAGCAGCTTAGGACACTTTCACAGGTTGGCAGTCTCACAGGAACATTGCAACTTATATTAAAGGCATATCAACAACATAGATTATATGAAGAACAAATGTAGACAAAAAACTGTAAAAAACAACTAGATCGATGTGATGCAACCCAACAATTTTTACTTTTACTTTACTTTTTTTCAGATTTGCAATTTTTGTAGTTTGCTAAGATATTGTAATTCTAATTGTAGGCTATTTTTACTCAAGCTAAGGTTTTCAGTACTTTTCCTATACTCCTGTTGGTGGTGGAGATGGGCTCTGAGTTTCTGACCATCAAATCACTAGTCTATGGAACACTTTGAAAATAAGGGGAGTAGGATTTTCAAGGCTAGCACTGTTGCCTTAGTGCAAAAAGGTTCCTGCTTCGTATCCTGGTGAGCCTCTATGTGTATCATTTGCATGTTATCCCTTTGTTTGTGTGAGTTCTGTGTGGGGCCTCCGCCCTAAAGACATGCAGACTGGGGACTTTTAATTGACTTGTAGGTGTGACTGCTGCTGGCCTCATTTATAAGGCCCGGGTCCCTATCACTAGACTGATCCCCGCCAGTGACTGAGACAACTCAACTTCCCGTGGCAAATACCGGACTATCTGTACGTACTTCAAATTGTTAATATCTTATCTTAACATCCAAATTGCACAATTATTGAGTTGATATCATATTGCACAATGCCTTCCCTAGTGTTTTTATTTTAAAATTTGTTTCCTATTTTTAATATTTTTAGTACAAACCAGAGCAAATTCTTTGTATGTGTAAACCTACTCGTCAAATAAAGCCAGATTGTGAATGTGAGAGTGAATGTATGTCAGCCCTGTGATGGACTGGCGGCCTGACAAAGGGGCGTACCACTCCTCTAAAACAATGTCAACTCGGATTGGCTCCAGCCCCCCCTGTGACCCTCATAAATTAAGCCGCATAGCTAATAGATGGAATGGGTGGACCTATTGGCTAACTGATTATGAGTTTCTTCACTGAGCCTTCTTGCATCTTTCTCTGAACTATATCAGTCTTGCCATGTGACTCTGGCTCAGATAAATACTTCTCAAATGTTGGTATGTCTTTAACTTGATGAGCTGCAACTGTAGCACACTTCTTACAATGCTTACATCCAAGCACAGCCTTCCCAACCACCATCAGCTGTAAACATATAGACCAATGTGCTTATCTCCATAATCAGGCATTAACCCAACACATGGGTTAGAGTCCAACGTAAACATCTCATCTGTTTTATCAGCAGTGGTTGACACCCTTAATCTGTTTGACCCGATGTATGTAAACTGACACATGCTGGTAGCCTACTTTCAAACTACAGTTTCATTTTTATTGCTCCATATATAGTCCAAGAAACGAAACAGTGGCGCTCAGGGACAGGGGATGTTGTGCACATCTGTTTCAATGTGACACATTTCACCCACATCTCACAGGCTCCCCTGGCTCCACACTGTATGAGCGTCTCAGTGCATGGTCAATATGAGTCGGACTGAATGCTATGATCAGCCTTCTGATTCGTTCTGACTACTCCGATGAGAGGCGGCAATTAATGTGCTGACATTAATCACTCCATACATTTTGACCTATATCTTTGACCTATATGTCCGATCTTTGAAGTAGCCTTTGCACTGTATGTTTTTAAGAGAATTTCCACTACATCAACTGCGATTATACAGTTAGTAAAGCAAGCTTTGACAGTGACAATGTTAATTACTTCACTGACTACAATGTGATCCGGGAGAACACTAACACTGACTAATTGTAACAGAATCAAATTAGATAAAGTTCCTGGCCCCAGACTGGATCAGTTTTAAGATGGTTACATATTTCGATTGTATTTCCTGCCTCATACCTGACAATGTTAATTCTCCGACATGTCAATGAAACCAGTAATGAGAGAATTGATGCTAACCCTGTCATTAGGGTTTACAGAGTCAGCGTGAGGTGAGCAGAAAGGACGCAACTTAGAGAGGAGGGTGAGTCCTGAGCCTTGTTCTGTCTGTGGCTCCACAGGGAAAAGCTAAACACAGAAGCAGTCTCAGGTTCCGACCAATAAACCTGCTTCACGTGCACATGAACAGAACATGTAGGGGCCCAATATTGCTCTTTTATTAGAAATCAGGTGTGGGCCAGCGTTGTGATTCAAAACAAAAAATGAGAAAGTGACAGAACGATGAGAGGATATTTAAGTTTTAACAAAATGGACACATGGGAAAATTACACGTGTGCATGTGAAATGTATGTAAATATACACAAACTAGATCATAAACACAAAGTCCCAGTGTGTTCATCAGTTGTGATGTTAATGGGAAACCCCGTGGTCATTTGCACTAGACTGAACAATCAATTCTACACATATCATGTAATTGAATTAATTAGCTGCATGTGAAACGTTGAAAACCTTGTATGTCTATATAATCCCACATCAAATATAGATCTCACATGTAAAGTAACATGTGAGATTGTTTGAATAATGTGAAATATTAATTAAGATCAATAAGTCACAGTAAATGAATATGTATTAGTCATGTGTGGCAGTTTCTGTGTACAGAGGTCATTTAGAGGTAAAACAATAAAATCCATCCAACCCTGTCTGTAACCTTCTGTAAGCAACTGTTTCACGTACACATGATGGCTCCACTCGGTGGACAAAAGAAAGTCAGGTGGGCTTGAACTGTTCTCTATAGCTCTCTTTAAAATACTGTTATACACCAGTTTGTGTCTCAGTTTGGCCTTCCAGTGTGGCCGTTCAGAAACAACAATCAGGACATGGTTGGAACGAGTTCTCTTTGAGCAGCTTCACTCATCCAACCTCACCAAAAACATCTATCCCAGGTGTGTGATGGAGAATAAGTCATGCAGCCACGAACTCGCAGCATTAATGCAGACTTTTTGATGCTTGTTATGTTTCAAAAGAAAACAAGAAGAAGCCAGGTTGTTTCTGTCAGAGTCTGTCAATGGTAGGTACCTTTTTGAGAGACAAACAGTCGTTGGGGTGTGAGGGTGAAACCAGGAGCTCTGTGAACACATGCACACATGATACAAAAACACTTTGCTGCGTGGCAGGGGGGATGGTCCAGAGTAATGGTATAGAACGGGGGATGGTCCACAATCTGTTCAAATGTGTGTGTGTATCATTTGTCACAGTGCAGTGACAATCTGTGTCTGGAGAGGGGGTTGTGGTTCTCACAAAGGCTGGAGATGTTATTTAGGGAGACAGCGCTGGGGCAAGTGCAGCCACCCCACCCCCCCCACCCACCCCACTCCGACCAAACACAAACACTCACCCAAGGCCGTCCATTACAATTGCACTCGGAGCACTTCACCGTGAGAAGATGCATCAAAATGATGCATCAGAAAAGAAGCCATTAAAATATATGGCTTTTTAATAAGCACATTAAAGGGGTTGTCATCATAAATTAGTGCCTGTGATCTTCACTGGCCTCTGTGGATCTATCTGTATCTCTGAGAGCCGTTTTATGTAAAATCGTAAAACTTCGTGGTAGATAAATGGACAAAGAGGCCTGTGTAAAAAAAACACAAGAGGCCGCATTAGTCCGGGCGTGTTGTTCCGAGTAGATTTAAGAAGAGGAAATAAAATCCTCCACAGCAGCTTCTAATTACTTTATTCATAACTACTGCACTGAGACAGAGTTTTATAACTGGAAACCTAAGTGTGTGTGTTATAATCGACATGACCGATGAGAGCTGTGCATTCTCGGCTTGTGTAACATTCTATTGCAGAAAACGTCTGAGAACGCCTTGTTCATCTGTGTTTTAAAGCAGGGACAAAAGTTTGAAGATCCCAGCGATCCTAAATGATTATGTTTAACAAAACTTAATGTAATATTGTCTAATAGTGTCGTGTAATTACTTGCAGCAAAGGCTTCCAATCCAAGAACAGATACAGTATTTACAGATAATCACTGAGACTTTGGTGGCCTTTGACATGAACAAATTTGCGCACTGCTGAACAAACTGAACTGATTTCAATCCAAAAACAAAATGTGAAAAATGTGCTTTGAGTATTTAGGTGTGCTTGCCTTCAAACAGAGGCTGTGATGACAACACCATCCAGCCACTCTGTCAGGCTATGAGGAAGCACTGTAAAAGTTGAGTGGTTCTGAAGTGCCCAGGGATGAAGTGAATGGGAATAAGACACGTTGGTATATAATACACTCCTCACAGCGATGCCCACTGTCTCACTCCAAGACGCTCATCTCCCTCTTCCCTTAGTTAAAGAGCACTGTCCCACCCTCTATCTTTTGTCTGCTTTATTGTTTTTTTTTCCACAGCTGCTTCTAGCCCCTCGGTGAAGCCTGGCATTTTTTTCCCTCTGGTGTGCTGCTTTAGCTGGATGTTGTGTGGTTCAGGGGCAGCGCGCATGGATGATGCCCGTTGTTGAGACGCCACCAGCCAGCCATCTGCGTGCTGCCAAGCTCTGCATGTTGTCTCTACAAGCAAACAGATGCAGCGGTAAACAAACACCATCTATCTGGAGACCACGTGGTTCAGCCCGGGCCACTTGCCACAGCACTTAATATGGCAGCTCCCTAACACCAACCAGGTGGCTGTCGAGGAACGATGATAAGTCTCTGCTGCCGCCAGAGCTCTGAGTCTAAGCAAACGGCTGTAATGGGACGGGGGAAGAGAAAGGAGAAGGGTCTGTCAGATGGGAAAACTACATTGTGAAATTATGACCTTGGAAGAGGAGGGGGGGATGAAGAAATTATAATCTCATGATGGTCTCACTGCTGGTTTAGAGGTGTTTTTTCCACACTGACACACCTTAAAGGCCTATTTGGTATTAAACCCAGACCAAAATGTAAATCATAAATAAATAAATATTAGGTTACGTATTTCGTACTCTCTATACGCATATCACATGACTACATACACTGGGCATATATGCATGCTGGTGTACAAAGGTAGCATTTGCTTGTTAGTTGCAGAAAGAGCTAGGCTGCAAACAAGATTCGCGCGAATGAGAGCTTATCTCCTGCACATGTTAGGTGTATACTTAGTAAAATGCAGATTCAACAGCACCACAGCTGTGAGCAAAGACAGGGTCAGCAGAGCTTGTAATTGATTATACATGTTGCGTTCTGCACTGGTAGCAGGGGCTAAAAAACGCCATGTGATGGGAACCTTGAGAATCAGTGATGGTTACGTTGTGATTGAAAAGACCCGGTCAGCAAGGCGTTGTGAGTGTCCACATCATAGTTTCCAAACATCTCAGTTTCTGCCCGTCCAGACTACAACAAACGAAAATGAGGCCCACAGCCTTTTCAGACCTCTCTGTTTCAGCGGTTCAGTATGGATGCCACCACACAACAAACAAATGTAGCCTTAGACTCATTAATGTGCATCAGGCACAGAACCATACACTAGCTAATGCAAGCCAAAGTCCTGGATAAAGTGAATTGCTGGTGGCACCAGGTGATCCCCACAGTCAGTACAAAACCTCAAGCAGCTGACTAGTGGATACAAACACTGAAGAAGTGACCTGCTTTACAGACGTCTGACCAATCAGAAATCTTGGTAAGGAGCAAAATGCTGCTGAGATGAATTTGTATGACCCACTCATGAAATTCAGAGGGGTTACTTTTCTGCTTCTTAGAGTTATAATATACCGTGAAAAACAACTTCTTTATGCCCCCCCCAAAAAAACACACAATGCTACACCTCTTTTTGCCTCCTTACTGATTTCCCATTGCCTGTTCCTGTACCTGCCCAGCAATACGCCCCCATCGTCATCATGTGTATGGTTACAGTCCCTCCACTGCACCTGTGTCCCTTCTTGTGGGTTCATCTGGGTCACTCACACTGTTGTCCCTGCTCAGACCGTGAAATTGTCTGGTGTACCTGCTGCGTCGACTTGCAGCACTTCCATCTGTCCCTTTGCCTTGTCTATCAGCTTCAACATTTCAAAGAGTTCAGATGCTCTAGGGCTTGTCCCAACAAAAAGTGGTGCCACAGTTGTCTCCGTTGGCAAAACTGCCCAAATGATAAGTATCTTCAGGGTTAAAAGAAACACATCAGTACATCCAGAATATGTTTCTATCTAGAGCCCCTTTCTGTTAAACTTCGGTTCCATCACAATGCACAATGCATCTGTCAAAAAGTCCTCTGCAGACTCAACTGATAAATTATGAATCACAACAGTATCTCATGACATCATGAGACTCATGATCGCTTATATAACACAAAGACACAAGTCATGTAAGGATGCACTCTATCAGGTTCCTGCAAGTGCAGCACACACACATACACACACACACACACAAACACACACGCACTGAATGTCCACCATTGTCTTCCACTTCAGTAGCACTTCAGTTTTCAGCAGCGGCACATGATTGCACGAGTCCAAAGCAGAAGTTTACACATTATCTGCTGACTCAGGGCTCAGAATGGACTGTGGATGCCCTACTTTCAACATGGGATAACTACACAACACCTTTAAAACATATAAGCCAGAACTGAATGTATGCCAAACTAGCACTTACTGTGACTTTCAGTGGACCAAGATACTTGGCACTTACATCAAGGTATTTGAGATACAATGAGGCTTTGGTGCCCTTTTACTACTTTAGACCTGTGGCTGGTATGTTCTGTTACATCAGCTGGAATCTCTGGGGGCTAAATCATCCAATCAAAAAACAAGTTTTCGGCTCACCTTAAATATTTCAAGCATTGGTGTCCTATCTCCAGGAGATCCACTTGTATAGTGTTGAATTGCAGCGTTTGAGAGTTAGCTTATCAGGGCAGCTGAGGCTGAACCTACAGCTACTCTCTTACATAAAATATAGTACTCAAACCATCCCAAACTTTGTAGTATGAAGGTTACCCAGCCATGTGTGGACCAAACCCTGATATTGTTCCTTATGTCTTTCTGATGCAAATAAAGACGGCTCCTACACTTAAAGCTTTTCTCAAAGACCATGGTCTTTCTGACCCAATCAAATCATTATGAATGTGAGAAGATGCATAAAAAGGAAACATCAGAAAAAATAAAGACATTCATTACACAGTTCTAGATCTAGAGCTACATCCAATTTAAATAGCTAACTGTGTCCAACAGCGCTCAGTTTTCTTTACCAATGTATCTCTATTTAGGATATATGCCTCAATGGCTGAATTATAATTTGTATCTATGTAGTGGAAAGCTACATCCATCCATCTCTCCATCCAATATCTATCCTTTTTATCCAGAGGGAGCGGGGCCAATCCCAGCAGACATTGGGTGAGACAGTCCATCACAGGGCCAACATACAGAGTAACAATCTTCACACAGTTCATAGAAGTAGACTTGAACGGCCCTTGAGCCTTTTTAACTGTCTCCAATTAACCTCAGTTGCATGTCTTCTTATCTGAGCACCTGGAAAGTGAAAACCTGATTAACCGACAGGCTGGAACCTAGAACCATTTTTCTGTGAGGCATCAATGACGTTAAGATTTTTTATTCTATTATTTCATATTTTAATGGTAAATATTGCAGAAAACCTTTCTGCCTTTCTCTGCTGAGGTCACTATGGAGGCTACTGTACTGCAGCCTAGTCTAAAAGTCACTGGAATTTTAATAATTTGATAAATCCTCATGAGTCAGACTAGTTTGAATAATAAGGGCTTAAAATGTTTTGAAAACATTTACATTAAGAAATGTTTTGCATCTTTCTCCCAGATGACAAATAAATTATGTGCACAGAGGACACATTTTTATAATGTTTATAAGTCAGACATTTTGTGCAACTTCTTAAAATGTCCCTCATAACATACAGACACATTTCTGTCATTGAACCCTACCCCAAACGGATCAAAGGTCAGTTCCATTTCCTTCTATCTCAAACATAAGCTGCTCCCCCATGTCAGTTGGTAGAGCTGCAACAACAGGAGCAATTAGACAATTAGAGTGTAATTCTTTAGATTACATTTGGGATATGTTCATGAGGGAGCTGGGTCCTAAAGAGAGACGCAGCCTTAGGAGTACTCTTGAGCTAGGCACTTAACCTCCTGAGGTGCTCCATTGGATGAATACAGTCCACGTTTTCACTGCTCATGGATGGTGAAATGCAGAGGTCAAATTTCCTGTGTGTGTTTAAAAACACACCTGCCACATAACCCACTTCAAATTGGTAGATGTGCATAGCTAGAATTTTGGTATTCTTGTCTTGATCTGCCCCCTGTGTGACTCAGGGGTAGAGCGGATGTCCTCCAACCAGAAGGTTGGCTGTTCAAACCCTTTCTTCATCATTCCACTTGCTAAAGTGTCCTTATACTGAACCTTGCTACTCCTTGCTCCTTCTCATTTAGAAAGGTGCTGCACATAGACACACTGTATGACAGAAAGTCCTGAGCCTCTCACTCCGACATTCGTGACGAGAATGTCCAGAGATAATCTGGAGCTCAGTCTATGTCTGAAAGCAGCTCAAGTCTCTGTGTTCCCTATGGTCCTTGTTGGTTTGTCTGATCTGTTCCCCTGGTGTTCCCCTCCGCTTCTGTTTGTTGCCCGTGTTCCAATGGTTTTGCCTCTTGGATTTTCAGAGTTTGGATTTCCTGTCTGGCTGAAACTGCTTGTAAGCCTGTTTCTGTTATAAAGCATATTCACTGCACCTATCTTGCTTCCACATGTGTCTGCATTTGGCTTCAGGATTAATTGAACTGTGAAATTTCTGAAATCTTACAGTGTCCCATGGAGCCTATCCGTCTGACTGCTGCATTTGGAATCCCCCCCCCCTCCAGAGGAATTGATTCTGCCCAAAGCCAAACAAGGTTATTGCCTTCACCTCTGCACCAGCTCCATTCCCACTGAGCTTGGGATGTTATGCTGTGATGAAACTGGGCCATTCCTCAAAAGGAAGTGTAAATGCCTTATAAAACATGGGGCTCATTTCTATCCTTCTTGATAAACATGAGACTTTTTATCTCCACGTACAAAGTGGTTAACTGCGATTGTGCGGCAGGATTATGTTGTATGCATGTGATTATCTTTTTCAGTGTCACGTGTTGGTTTTAAAACTGTAAGTTGTGTAAAATGTTTATTTGTACATTTGTGGACAGAGGCACAGATAATATTCTGAGAAGTGAACTGGCACTTCCGAAATTAAATTGTAATATGTAGTGAGTTACAATATTATAATTATTTAGACAATTCATTTTCAACTAACTCTTCAATTGCTAAGCATTTTTGACATTTAACTTGACCAACTCTTCAGGTGATCTCATAACCCAACACCATGTCTTTATTACACCATAGCTTAAATATCAGCCATATTCTTCAAAAAGATGTGAGACAAAATCGTAAACTCATACATTCCGAAAAAATGAGCACAGCATAGGCCTACAGTCAGTTTGGACCTTGTGGAGTAGGCATTTAGATCAGGAGGCTAATGATGCCTATATCTCGCCTCCGTCCATGAAGAAGATAGGGAATGGTCCCTTTTTTCATCTGTGGCCCTGTGGGGGGGTTTAGCCCAAGGATATCAAGACATCATCTTTTCCATGACTCCTCTGCTGAGGTGTGAAACAGCATAAGAGACAGGAGCAGAGAGCTAATGGAGCATGAACTGGACCTGAGCCATAAATGCTGATGCAATCAAAGAATGCCAATAACCTGTGAAATGCAAACTCTGACAATGGAGTGAAGGGAAAAATGGGGGACTCGACAGCAGGGTTTTAAGACTCAGGTTGTCGGTTCTTTGTTTGCCTGCGTACGATTGGATGAGGTGTGGGTCTGATCAACTGCGCTATAATAACAAAACCTTTTTGCAGCAGCACTGGCACAGAAGACTTGATCTTCACTGTTATCACACTGATTACAACAAATGTGTGTCTGTACAGGACATTTAATATATCCACGTAGAACCACTCTGGATTTACATTTAAAGATATAAATGTGATGACATCAGACTAGTCATGACTCGAAATTAATAAACTCGTTTTTCAAGATGTCTGTTTTCAGTTAGCTTGTTTGTCGTGTCTGCAGGACCAAGGTTAAAAGCTGATGTTTTTACCGAACAGTCATTATTATCATTACTTTTCTTAACATTGCAAAAGTTTTTGTTTAATTTCTCATACAATTAAATTTGGCAAACCCATTCATCTGAGGTCGTATGCTGACTTGAATCTGAAAAAACTTCAATCCTCTGAAACAGCAGAAAGCAAGGAACACCAACATTTTGAGGGCAACTCTGGCTTATGAGGAAGAGCGAGTTGTTCACTCGTTGTTAGGTAGGCTGTTCGTCGCCCATCTCCTTCTATTGGCCAATGGTGGCTCAGAGTGTATGATTGCGCAATAGAGAATAAGTGATGTATGAAAGAGTCAGTGAGTAAAGGGCCACATGAAAGCCGTACATTTCCCATTCAACCCATGACGAAGTTTAAATTGAGCCCATATCAGTACATTGAGTAAAGTGGGTTGGTGACTCACACTCTTTGGACATTCCCACGGCAAAGCACTTCTGCAGGCGGCAGTACTGACAGCGGTTCCTCGTCACCTTGTTGATAATGCAGTTCTTCTCCCGGTGACATGTGTACACCATGTTCTTCTGGATGCTGCGGCGGAAAAACCCCTGAGGAGACAGACACAAAACAGAAATCAGGAGGTGTTCATGAAAAGAACTCTCTCACAACGTTAACCTCATTCTTTGCTCCTAATCTTCTGCAGCCACCTATTTTCTTGATCAATGAGTCAGCACCAGTGAAATGTCAGTCTGATGAGAATTGCCATTAAGGCTGAGAGAGAAGCGAGGCAGTGCGTCCCTGCTGGGAGCTGTGTGGAGCTTCAAATACTGGATTTAAGCTCAGACATAGAGTGGGAACAGAGAGTGAAGAAGCTCAGGCTTTCAAACAGCAATGCTGCTGTGCTGTATGGAAGAATAACTGAGGAGTTTTTGTGCAGTTGAGTTTGCAGTACTACATCTGAACCAGACAAGGTGACATTGAGCTTCTATGGAAGACCAAAGCACTCTCTCTTTCAAAGGAATGCTTTCATTGTGATTCACTGGTACAACAGCATCGTTATTGGGCTAATTCAATATTTAGCACTAAAAAGATATAAGTAACTGAGAAGTGAAAACAATGGGAGAGCTCTGCATTAAGAGTAGGGGTTATTCATAAGGCCTTGAACTCACATGGAACTCGGGAGATGAAGTTTAAATTCCAAGAATGACAATTAAAGTAAAACATTCTCGGAATAACAACCAAACTTCGACAGAGGCTAATGCACTTCAAATAGAAGATCAAATGTCTTTTGAACAGAACTTTTAAAAATTCTCTGTCCCTTGACTGGTTACGTTTTGGCATATGATGCACAGAGGGAGATGTTAGATCTCCATAACAATGAAGGGAATTACATCGGCTTATTAATTTCCATGAGACTGGCCGTGGTTGTAGTTTCGCCTGTGAGATGATGAATGTGACGTTACGATTAATAGGCATACTTAAAAAAAACAATTCTCCTCCCCCAAAAAATACATTTGAATGTGTGTTAAAATATTTGGGAAAAAACTTTTAATCAATGCATCAGTCATAGTATGGATGTATAATTAACTCTCCTATTCAGGTCCTTATAAAACCCTGATCAAAGAGTTCCCAGCAGTTCCAGCTTCAGAGACCCCTTGATTTAAGCCTCAATAGCTTGACCTGCGCTCACTTTATACTTAAACATAAACAACACAAATCAGAAGTTATTATGACCTGGACAGTACTGAAGTATACTCTGTGTTTGTTTGATTTGCTTTATGAGACATGAATTCAAACACATTGAAAAAAACTCCAATATTTTCCACGCACGCAGTTCAACGGCCACAAACAACGGATGAGAGGTGTCACACACAGCCAGGACTGTACTTCAGAATAACACTGGAGTACCGATTGCTACTGGGTATTTCGCACTCTGACTTTGATGGCGTCCATTTAAAACACAAGGTCTGTACCTTAGACACACCTTCTTCAGTTTCCTGTCTGTACCTGCTCTGCTTGTGGCATGCCAGAAATGACCCTTCTTAACCGTTAAAGCCCTCTTCATCTAAAACCACATTCAGCCATGTGGTGTGACATTCCAAGGGCTCTGGGCTGCCTCCTTGAAGGAGAGTGATAATGACAACAGTGTGGATCCTCCTTGAATATCTTGGTGCACAGAAACAGAGGCAGAGAGCTCATCTGCCTCTGTCGCTGAGTGACAGAAAGCAGAGGAGCATCTATAGGAAGCTGGAGTCTTCACAGATCCCCCCCCACCCCACCCCTTGATATTAATTTTCCATAGCTCTAGGGTCTTTTGCAATGATCGTCCATCATCCAGACCCTTTTGCACCGGGTGGGGGAGGTGGGGGTTAAAATTCCATTTACCATAGCTGCCTGTGACGGATGGGACCTTGCCTTTTCATCAGTGAAGCAGGATGCACGATGGGTAACAGATTAGATCACAGGAGTGAAACGACTGACTCTGTAGCCCATCTCGCCTCGGCCTCGATCATCCATCAAATGCCGAGCTGCCCCTTTGGTAGCACCGGATACTAACTAAAAGCAGCCAATCGTGCCTCAGCCTTGATGACACGTGACCAGCGCGAGGTCACCTCCCCTCAGTTGGCATTATTCATTTTCTTAATAGAGGCCTTTATCCTGGCTGATGTAAGCCAAGTGAGTTGGTAGACATTACCTGTGAGGCCTGATGGATGACCATGGACACGGCCTGCATCACCAATAGCCGTCATATAACTGTGTTCAGGTTGGGTGCAGAACCCAAGGCTACTCCAGTACTTATGCCATTCAAAGCTGAGAGCACGCAGGTCACTTAGCCTTGGAAATTTCATTGTGTGTGTGATAAGTGCTGTATGTGCTTGGGCTTTCATAGTTGTCCATTGTGTGTCACGCAATTGCTGCAGACTGTTTCCCAAGATGTGTTTGAGTTTTAGCTCTACTATGGGGATGGTTTGTTGACAGTTAAAGGTATGCAATGCTCCTCTTCCTCTCCATATATAGTATATTAAATATACCTACTGATGGGGAAAAGGAAACACGATTTTCTGATAATAGAGAGTTACAGATTCCTGGCAGCTAGATCAGAGACGTTATACGAGAGAAACAAACCACCACCGTATCATAAGAGTTTGCAGCACTAAAGAAAGAAAACAAATCAACCAGTCACATTGTTGCACTGATGCAAGTAAAACTTCAGTTTCTTGACTTCAACATCAGTTGTGTAACTAATATATAAATTGACAACAGACGTTCATTTTGGGGCAAAGTTAAAGTAATAAACTGGACTTACAATAATGATATGAACTTTACAAGCGCGTGTGTAAATGTTGTTCAAAGTGACAAGTTCATCCAAGTTCAGAAAAAAACAACCTGAACATCCATAATTTGCCGGGGCTGACAAAGAATAAATAAAAGTCTTTGATGTAGAAAGTAATTTAAATTAACTTTGAAATTAACCTTAAAGTCACTAAATAATAGCAGGCTAGCTTTCTTCACAGTGCAACCCTAGAGGACACAACTGTTATAACATTGCGTCAAATTGTGATGGTTTATAAACAGCTTCAGCGACATAGTGGTCAACAAGACGAGAAGCTAAAAAATAATAAATGTCTCTATAACAGACAGTGGAACTTATTTTCCAGTTAGCTTCCCAGCTGGTTAATTATTATCTGGCAGATAGAAATCCAGTCAACCTGATGGGGCTACTATGACAGACTATCCAAAGATGTTAACACATTTTTTGCCATATTACAGTTAGCAAATTACTTCTTTGCTCACCAGCTATAGCAGGATAGCAGTAGGGTAGTAGGGTAGTCACTATTTATGCTTCCAGCATCACATATAGATTAACATTGCAGTGTCCCTTTTTTTGTCTGACCGCATTTTATTCCTGTTGCAAATGGCTACTTCAGCTCCTCTCTGAGAGTTAGCCCCACCTCTGCCACTTTGTTCAGTACGATCTGAAACAAGTAATGTCATCAAAAATCAAATAATTAATAAAGAGATGGCATAATGGGGCAGTGTGTATGAAGTGGAGCAGATTTCCTCTTTTTTTTCTCCATGCAACCCTCAAGTACTTGTGCTTATAACCATATGGCTAAATTCCAGGTGTTGGTTTCTGTGGCCTACCATTGAGGTAGTCCATGCTGAGCTAGCCTGTAAATATCATCCTGACAGATGTGTTTTCCAGGATAAACAGTGCGTGGTGGGGTAAAGAAGTTGCCGCATCTTCAGTGGAGCGGAAAGCAGATTGCAGGGGTCAAGGGGGATCTGGAGGCTGGAGGACTTGCCTCTTGTACCACTTCATGATGATATGTGTGAGTCTTCATAGGTGCTAATCCTTCAGACAGCACACAGGGTTATGTTTGTTGACTCGATGCATGTGGAAATAACTGCTTGGGCAATCACGATGTTAGATGTCTGCATGGACATTGACCACGTTTTGAGGGTATGGTCACAGTCTGAGTTGATTCTCTGTGCATAACTGAGCACAGGGTAGTTCCTGCTGCTTTGTGGTCTGCCTCTTCCCTGCATCTGAATGAAGCTTCTCAGATCTTAAGCAATCTCTGCTGTCAGCAACAGCTTCTGGTTCACCCTTGAGGTGGTGGTTTTAGTGTCTGTGACGTCAATACGTCAATAGCACTGATGTGAGCTGTCACAGTCTCTGTGTATTCCTCCAGATTGATGCGATCCTCTTGGCAGCTTGCTCTTTTATTGCTTTTGAAGCACTGATTCAGGATGGAGATGGACACCTCTGGACATAAATGCTTACAGATTGGTCTGCACATTTCCGGTGGTGGTCTCTTTACTGGGATTAGCATGACATATGTGATCTAAATGGCTAGGCTAGGAAGGGGTTGATAGAATGCATAGCATGCATTTTGGTTTTTGTGTATACAAGGTTCAGTGTATTTCTCTTCTTGGTGCAAACCTGATATGCTTGTGGAACTGTAGAATAGTATCACAGTCGTGAACATCCTCAAGTAATAGTATGGCCAGCACATTACGGCCATACACTCAACAAGAGAATAGCGTTGTATGAAGGTGAACACATTATTCATGCTCTACAAATCTTAGCGGACAGTCATGAAGCCTTGTCATCTGTGCGACTCACTTGTGTGCATGTCCACAGTGTCCCTATGGAGTGATGTTTCAAGGAAATTTAATCCAAGCTGTTCTTAATTTCATGCTTGGTAGTCCGTCTAAGATGTAAAATTCAACTCATTGTCTTGGTAGAAGACATTAGCCAATAGCATCGATGGGGCAGCAAGTGGAGTGGGGTAAGCCTTTAGCCGAGCTCGGATTCCAAAACTTCTATTTCCTCCGTCACAACATTTAGTGCTTTTTCTCAGTGAGAGGTTGCTGTGTTTGCAAGTGCTGCCATGTCATGACTTTTTTTTTCTTGTAAGTACATGTTGTGAGTCAGTTATATAAACATTGTTTTGTACTGTGACACTTGAAAAGATGTACAAAAATATCTTATCCAATTGCTTGTTTGAATATTACCCCATAGTAAGTATTGCCTGTATAGCTTCAGGACATACTATCATGACTTTTTGTCTGTTAGAAATGAGAAATTAGCAAAAGGGGAACTGAAAAGTATTTCAGTGCTTCATACATGATATGTTGTGGTAAAAGACAGCGACTCAAGATAACTGTTTCTAAGCAAGAAATCACTACAGCTGTTGATTCATGTAGACAGGGTGGCGATAAAGAAACACTGTTGCTCTTGTGTTGCACAATATTGATGGTCCTTGTATTATGTAACCTCAGCAGTAAAATGTTAGATCACATTATTTCATTTGAGCTTTTTTTGATTCTTAGTTTAGGGTTTATTATTTAAACCTAGTATTTATTTTGATTTTTAGCCTTACAATAGAAAAGGCTTTGAGGATAAAAAGACCAACATGCTTGACTCAAGTAGCATTAACTCTGCAGCACAACAGCTTCCACAGAGGGGATGTGATTGCATTGAACAGACATTTGTCCAAAATAAGATATAATCTAATAAAGTCATGGAGTTAACATTATTTAGGCAAGACAAAATATAATGAATCACTAGTTTAAATCTGTTGTATTTGTGCAGCTCTGCTGTGGTCAGCGTGTTTGACTGTTTGCTGTCAATAATGCCAGTTACATGACTAATCAGTACATGTGCTGGTTGTTTTCTATTTATCTTGGCTCATGGATTAGTAATTATGGATTTGGTGGCAGATCAGCTAGTGGAGTGCACACACGTTATATTTGCGGTGCAGTCCCTTTGGCGGCTTCTCTCCGTCCACTCTGATAGGTGAATATTGTTCATAAGGTCTTGCTTGTCCTAATCGCAAAGCATCGAGAAGCAGGTTCCTATGCTAGATTTTGTATTATAATAAATTAAAGAACATTATCCCTTAGCAATGTATTCACTGAATAAAGGATTATGGGAACAAAGCTTAAATTTCTCTTTGTTATTATACTGGCCACATTTGATATTAGAGGTGGTGATAGCTTGATAAAGTCTGGCTGTGGACCCTCCCAAGGATCAGGCATGTTTTTTTTATTTTTTGTGACAAGTGAATTGCCTCCAAAGCCAGAGGTCTGATCTGACCATCAACTAAATGGTGCAATAAGCTATAAGTCTGTCTTTTTGATGCTTGTTCCAACAGTTACAGTCACAGTGTTATTCAAACATGAGCTGTATGTGTAACAATGTGTATCTCCAGTGGTTTCTGAGCAGCAAAAGTGAACAGAAGCTGCAACTTGGAACAATTAATCTCTTCAAACCTCCAGGGAAACACCATCAGTGTCTGATGTGACACTGAAAATCATCACATCTGCTCTTTGAGCCTTGCTTTCTTTTCTCCCTTTCTGCCCTCATTCTTGTTTTCATCAGTATTTTTTGTGTCTCCTCTGTCCTACACATCCTTTTGATTCCTTTCTGTCACCACAGGACACCGGTGTTGTCTTGATACTGTAGACTGCTGACATTTGCCACGACGTGCCCTGCAGGGTGAACTCATTTGAAGTTTATAAATGTGCGACCAAAGGACACCCTTGAGCTGAGTGTTGTACAAAGGTGTTTACCTAGGAAGTGTAAAGTGGCAGAAGCGCTGCTGCTGGGCTCAATAAATTATAGGATCAGAGGTTTCAGCTGCAGGGACAAGTTGAGAATGAATCACACCTCGTATACAAGGATGCAGAGGAGGGCAGAGCTGCTAAACTCAGTTTGCCCCCATACAGGATCTGTCTACAGATGACATATATAGACGAGAGGCAGGAAGTGGCTGAATAGGTCACAAATATATATTAATTTCCACTTAAAATTATGCTGACAAAACACTTTTTTGTTTGTGTTTTTATCCCCTGCTGCTCTCATACATTTTGGAGATAATAAATAATTATGAACAATGACATTTCACAAATTAAATGATGATCACACAGATATAATTGAATTACTGTTTGTTTTGTACATAGGGCCCTATTCATTCTTTGTGGAAAGGTACATTTTGTGTATGTTAAAACCTATAGCCATCTTGATTACAGAACTCTCTTTTTGCTCTTCTGTAGATACGGCCATATTGAGATGTAATGTCAGTGCATCAGGGGACACAAGCTCAGCCACCTGGGAGATAAGGCCACTTCCCCCGGACTGATAAACTGCACCTTAACCAAGATCATTATCCAACATCTTGTTATCTTAATGGGCCAGGGATAGGGTGTCAGAGTGACGGCCCCACCATCTTAGGCCTTCTCATTTACAGATTAAAAATGAAAGTTGCGCCTATCAATTATTAAGCTACAAGTCAACCCCATGTCCACCTGGCCTCCTCCTCCTCTCTCTCTCTCTCTCTCTCTCTCTCTCTCTCTCTCTCTCTCTCTCTCTCTCCCGCCGCTCCTGCCATCCACTGGCTGCAGCTCTTTGGACTCAGCTGCAGCGTTTTGTGTTGCCCGAGGACTGGGTAGAGCCGCGGGGAGAGAGGCAGCGCGGCGGATTAGCTTTCACCCTTAATCGTGTCGACATCTTATCACTGCCGTGGAAAGTGGAGAGGACACTGGAGACCCTGAGGGGTTCCAGAAAAATGAGGAGAAGAGGTAGAGTGGAAAGTAGGAAGGTAGGGGGGTGGAGAGGGTGGATAGTGATAATTATCCAGTTCATCCAGTCCAGGCTATTACTTACACCAGCAGTTTACTGGAAAGACATTAGAGTTCAGGGAGCGAACAGCCTTGTCAGAACGACTATGGGAAAAAATAGTGGAAAAGGAGGACAAGAATAAGAGCAGGTTTCCTAAAATTCTTGTTCCATTTTAGGAAATGAATCAGGAACTTTAACAGACTGCGATCATGTGAAAAATAATAAGTCCATCATTCCACTCCAGTTTTCTGTTTTTTCATTTCAAAATAAGGGTTAGAACTAATGGTCGAATTAGAGGCTTTCTCACCCTGTATACTATACTCCATGTGCACACATTTCTCCAAGTGAACACATCAATTGTGCCAAGTGGGTTTTGTAGAAGCTTATAATGGACATTTTGGAAAAGACAAAATGGGGACAGCAGCGGTGTTGTGCTTCAGCCTGCTGTATCAACGGAAACAGCAGAACAACAGGACAAGAAAGGAGCCGGACTGCACAAAGAGTCACATTGTTAACGTGGCAAATGTGAAACCTCAACTGATAAGGCACAAACAGTTACAACATGGAAATCAAGACGCAGCTCTCTCAGACCCCCCCCGCTCTTCTCTGATGTTTCTCCTTCTCTCTCAGACCAGCCCCGACACTCAATCAGTGCCTATCTGTCCATCTGAACATCTGAAGTGCACAGATGGACCAGGAGATACAGTGGAGACTGAAAGGTAAGATAAGGGGAAGTAGAAAGAGGAGGGCAAAAAAAAGAGGTCATGGAGAGGAGGAGGAAGAAAATAGCTGGTAAGAGGCCCGAACAGAGGAGCTGTGTGACTCACCCAAGCAGCTCTGAATAGCTGCAGAGACACAAAACTGGAGACCAAACGAGAGGCATGAAAAGATAACAGAGGAGAGAATGAGGAGGTTTCAGATCACCCAGTCTTCCCCAGACGCCCCACTGTGGCCCTATTCTTCAGGTTGCCGCTCGCCATTCAGCGCTCATCTTTCTGCCCCAGACCTGCCAGGGGCCCCCACAGCACTCAGAAGCCATGTTTGAGCTCTCTCTCTCTCTCTCTCCAGTGGGAGGCCTCCGTCCTGCTCACTTGCACATTAACACACACCCCACACAGGCAGACCTGTTGCTGACCTGTCCCATCAAGCACAGGCAAGGCAAACACTAGAAACACTACTGTGTCGCTTTATTGTGTGTCAGTAGATGTGGATCTTTTTCTAAGGTTTCAACTTATTCAGCTGTTTAGGATACGGTTGGCCTAATGTCTGGAAATTCTGAAAGGTTAGTTACACAGGCCCACGTCAGTTTGAGCTACATTCAAGTGTGTGTATCATCATAATATATTGTACCCAGTTCGGGTTCCTCCACATCCACTGAGGTGATTTAAACCTTATCTCCTTTAGTTCTAGGGTTACAATTCATTATCAATAAATTCAGAGCTTTGAGTTGTAATAAGGCACAAATTAGAATTAGACAACAAGTTGTTTTTCACAAAGCTCTTGCTCTTAAGTTGCTAACTAGCTGTTTGGTCCTGATCAGGTAGTGTGCTGGGAATGTATCAGTGCTGTTGCCGAAGACAATGCACACAAGAGTGGTGTAGCTGAACCACAGCAACAAAGCTACAAGCCAGAAAACTACCAGTGAGCTGAAACTGTCTAAATGACTTTGTCACTGTGAGAAATCCTTTTCATTTCACAGCATGTAGACATTTGTTCAAATGAAAAAAATATTGATTAGTGCAACATTAAAGTTCTGGGCACAGTGATATTGTGACCAGTGCCAGTTCATTTCATTTCAGCTTACGGACATTTGCAGATGGTCACTACCAGACTGCAAACTATCTTGACAGGGCTCAGATTTGAAATCAGAGAGCTGGATAGAACAAGATGGCGGAAGCTTCGATGCTACTTATTCAGCACTATAAGACCCCGGCTCTGCTGAATTTACAAACTCATCCACAAAGGGGCTACAGTCCGTTGCAAAAACATATGTAGCAGATACTCCATGTTCACTCTACAACAATGGAAGTAGCCACTAAAGTCATCCTGATCAAACTCAGGGCACCTCAGAATCTCATTCATAATTCAAAATATGTTCAGAAAATACAAATGAATAATTTTGCATATTTAGAATAATGTTGATATAACGACCAAGGTAACTAAACTAAAGTAAAATTTGCATAATAATGCAACAATACAAACTGAAAATCAACCCCAAATGTGTAATGTGAATGGCCCCCTTTTGAGATTTTAAAATTAGCTCCTAAACGGATTATTCACCTGTGAGTAACTTTTACATGACCTGATTTAACCAATGATCAGTCATTGATTTGATATCAGCCAGGTTATGATAGCCAATTGAAATCCAGGTGTTTCAAAAATGTGAAAATTGTATGTGAAGTTAATGGGGACACGACTAATTTCGCTTTTGAATACAAGCCTTGCAGTTCTACCAATAGCACATTAGTGTTCCACTTTCATGCTATTTTAAATCATCTGCGCGACACAGGGGAGAGGGCAGGCCGGACCACAGCCCCACCTAGTTGTGCACTTCCTAAAGTTAAAGTGTCAGTGTGTAGGATTTAGTGACTTCTAGTGGTGAAGTTGCATGTTGCAGCTGAATACCCCTCACCTCACCCTTCCCTTCCAAATATGAAAGAGAACCTTTGGTAGCCTTCAGTTATCATAAAAACGCAAAAGATTTTTAGTTTGTCCAGTTTGGATGACTGTAAAAAACATGGCTGCCTCTGTAGAGAGGACCTGCTCCCGATGTTATTATAAAGTATTTAAATAACACGGGTCAATTCTAGGATAAAGAAAAAAACAATTCTTAAAATTCTTACATGAAAACACACCAGTGAATACATCACCAGGGTTTTTTTATATTCAATTTCTCCCAATAGTTCCCTTTCTTCTTAATCTTACTCACTGGACCTATAAGATAAAAGCTGGGTGGAGCTGGGGCTGGAGTATTTAACAGGCGTGTGTTACAGTTAAAGCTGTATGACAAGCTCCAACCTGAGGGCTAAGAGGAATGGTGTAGCTTAAAATACGATTCTAAACATGTAAGGAGAAGGGCTGACACAACACTGCCATATACAGTAGAAAAATTGTTAAAGAGGGAAGGATGAGGTCGTGTTAGTACACCAGTGAAATCTAGGTCAGAGTGGGAGTCAGTCAGACAGCACTATGCTGCATCAGGCTAACTGATTTAACTCTGAATACACGTTAACAGAGCTCATTTTCTATCTCAACACGACGCAAACATATGTTGTTGATGGTCATATGGTTTTCACATCTCATTGACCTTAAGATTCGTTTGGAAATGCATCTGGTGTTAAGGTAGCTGATAAAACAACGATAATTTAAACAATGCAATAAATCCTGATCAATGCTGTGACTATATTTTTCCCCATTATTGATAAAAAAATTGTGTCCATCTTTTTCACCTTTTTTGCCAAATCAACAAGGAACCTAATAATATCCACAGCGTCTCTCTAATGACAAACTTGCACATCAACCCGAAGCACTAAAGGACCATCATTCATATTTAGGATACCTGTTTGAGCAGGTAACTGCTAATTCGTCTGACAAATAGCAGAACGGATGTATTCCTTTAACTAGTACCCCTCCACTGCACCACATGGGAGTACACTTAAGACTGTTCCTCCTATTTCTGCTGTCAACCAAAGAAGATCTTGATTAACTAGAATCGCGGCTAATCCTCAACCAGTCGATTGGTTGCAGGGAAGAAAAACCGATTGGTTTATGACCAATCGATTTTTCTATTAGTAGCATATTAACACAAATTCAATAATATTATATATAAACCTACCACTGCCTTTCAACAGGAAGAAACCACCAACATAGCCAGACTCAGGGAGTGTGGGGGCATCTGCTTTGACCAGTTGTAGCCACACCAACTCATTTGGAGTCAACTCAAAGTAAACACTAACCAAACTAAAAATAAGTTAGACCTAGACCAGTCTCCATTAGCTCAGGTGAGTTCAAATGTATTTCTTAAACACCCTGTCGCCAATGGAAGGCTATTGGTGCAGCACTTTACTCCTTCCAAGTTCTAAACGGAAAACCAGAAGTTGTCAAACAACTGACAATTTGAACGAGAGTATAACGGCTAACCTGTCGCCCGGGAAAGTATGGTAAACTGTCAATGGACTGCATTTATATAGCACTTTCCTAGTCTTACTGACCACTCAAAGCATTTTTTGCGATACAAATCACATTAACCTATTTACGCATTCATACAGCACTTTTATACGCAGCACTTTTTATCGCCCATCATTCACACACAGGGACTTAGTGTCTTGCCCAAGGACAACTCAGTCTGAGGATTGGAGGAGCCACGAATCGACCTCCTAAGCCACCACCTCCCCTTCATAGTCCTACCTACTTCACACATAAACAACCTGAGCTCTCAGTCACAGTCACACTCCAGGTGAAACATAACTAATTGTTTGTAAATTTATAAAGTTGCTTTTCTAGTCTTGATGACCACTCACAGCACTTTACAGTGCATCTATGAACAGCACTTTTGGTTTTTCCCAAGGACACTGCGGCATTGCAGATGGGGAAGACTGGGATCGAACTGCCGCCCTTCTGGTTGAAGGACGACCGCTCTACTCCTCAGCCACTGCCGCATATATAACATGCACAAAATTCAAGACTTTCAACTGGCCATCTACTAATGACTGTAAAAAGACACAAAGCAGTTTAAGCAGTTGAGCAGCAAATTGCACTGCAGGGAGAGCACAAGAATGCGATGGCATAACAATCATATCTATTTCATGTCATACTTCTGCAGTGTTGACCCTCTCTGTCTGATTTTTCTCTCTCTATTAGCGCCTTGCACTTCTTTTATGTTGTACAACGTTGACAAATCACATTATGAGAGTGAGTGTTCGCACCGAGGGGAGCTGTATAGATTATGGTGACAGGCAGAACGCACCGAGAGAATGGCCCCAGCAAATCCATGTCCCTTTTCCCCTCTTTATTTCTCTAGTCAGCTCAACTTGACTCTTCATAACCGGCGTCCTGCAACAGCAGTGGACAGCAGGGAGTAAATAAAGATATGAAAAGCACCCGGGGGGAGAAGGATTATGAGATGTGAGGAGGGTGCTGCAGGCCCGAGCACTGCTATGGATGGAGGTAGGAGCAGGGTGGATGGCACTGCATGTAGGTCTGTTAAAGGTAATATATATGATATTCATTGCAATTAGATGTCACAGTAGCATCCTGGAAAACACAGCAAATATCAAATCGGCCAAACCTTCCTTCACCCTTCCTGTCCTCTCAGATAGGTGTTGCTAAACATTTAATGGGTGCTGAGAAGTGGCCCCTTTACCACACACACAGCTGAATAATATTAAACTGTGGACAGGATAGCCAACACAAAGCAAGTCCAGCTAAATGTGCAGAAAAGGATCCATTGTCTCCTACCTTTGGGTTGGTGCACATGTTAATTTTTTCCAAACTACACAATGCAGCAATGGAGAAATACACAGAGTTGGAGATCTCTTATATTATTACATTACATTTCATTTAGCTGGCGCTTTTATCCAAAGCGACTTACCATAAGTGCATTCAATGCCGAGGATAAAGACCCAGGACGACAAGAATCAAGAAAGTACAATTTCTTCAAAATAAAACAAAATTACAAAGTGCTATAAGTAAGTGTCATTTAAGTGCTACTAAAGTGTTAGTTTCAAAAAAGTTGTTAGTATATATATTTTTTTATTTTTTTTATTCAAGGTATAGTCTGTGTTTTGAGTTTTCGGCGGAAGATGTATAAACTTTCAGATGTCCGGATGTCGATGGGGAGCTCATTCCACCATTTAGGAGCCAGGACAGCAAACAGTCGTGATTTTTATGAGTGTTTAGCTTGCAGTGAGGGAGCCACGAGCCGATTAGCCTAAGCAGAGCAGAATGAGCGTGCTGGGGTGTAACGTTTGACCAGGGCCTGGATGTAGACTGGACCTGATCCGTTCACAGCATGGTACACAAGAACTAGTGATTCTAACAGGATGCGGGTAGCCACTGGTAGCCAGTGAAGGAAGCAGAGGAGCAGAGTGGGGTGAGTAAATTTAGGTTGGGTAAAAACCAGTCGAGCTGCTGCATTCTGGATGAGCTGCAAAGGTCGGATGGCAGTAGCAGGTAGACCTGCCAGGAGGGAGTTACAGTAGTCTAGGCGTGAGATGACCAGAACCTGGACAAGAACCTGCACCACCTTCTGAGTGAGAAGGTGCATATTCTCCTGATGTTGTACAGCATGAATCTACAGCATTATTAGTGGAGAGGGATCCCTCACATGTGGCTCTCTCTGAGGTTTTGAAACCATCTTGCTTTATCAATGTGGGGAGGAAGGAACTGGCTACTAAAACCAAGTTTTGTTGAAAGTATTACTCCTCAAACCTTCATATGATTTGTATCCATCGCAGGGTCATTTGTGTCGAAATTATTATGTTGATGAATCCCCAAATCTCCGTACTCACAAAAGCTGAAAAAATGCATATTTTATCTTGTTACCATATTTTAACTCCTGCATAATTCATTGTTACACAAAGGAAGTTTTATTTTTACTCCTGTTTATGTGTTTATCTGTTAGTCAGCAGGGTATCTGACTGTACAGGGGCTTCCATGCTGTGAGTGGTGCTTCCAACAGAGAGTAAACCTTCATCACTGTATTGACTTCATTCACACTCAGAAAAACAAAAGGGAAATGTTATTTAAAGAACAAGTTAAGTTAGAAGTTTAAAGTTTTAGAAATGGTGAGTCTTCTACCTGCACCTACAAACCCCAGCACCTGCAACCACCATATTACCCACAATTTTCCTGAAACTTATTCCTTACAGGATTGTGTTTTTTTCATTCCCTGTTGCTGCATTTACCACATTTTAAGGCTTCTGCCCCCACACATAATCAGATCTGCTTGAAGTGGTCTGCTAGGATAGGTGGGCACTCACTGTAAGGTTGAACAATGGTTCTAGTAAAGAAACAAGTTGATAACTAAAACAAAAGAATAATCATCCTGATTTTAGAGGCTATCCTTACATCTGATCTCTAGATTTATGTGGTTGTTAGACCTGACATGATCCCAACATTAAAAGGTAATTTTAACATATTCTGTCTTATTCTCTGCTGTACCATCCATATTAACATCGCACCCATTGAGTATTATGGGATTTTCTGCAGGTTGGGATACAGAACTGGATAAAACATTATATTTCTCTCTTTGAATGCTGAATCATTTAAAAAACACTTATTTAGTGTTTAACAGCTTTGACTCAGGTACAGCATGTGTGTCTGAGTGCTTTAAAAATGTCTACATAAATATGTGAGTCACTAAGAAACCGTGACTACCTGTATCTGAAACAGGATGTTGTGAGCTATGATTGTCATCTAAAAAAAACACATTGTGCAGTGGATTACATTGTTGTAAATAGCAGTAAATACACTGCAGTTATTTAGCACTTTTATACAAAGTGCTGGATTTATACGTAAACCTTGTTAAATACTCACAAGTTGTTTTTCTGTGTGGAAGGTGGAACCTGCTTTAATTTTCTACATACAGTGCCTTGCATAAGTATTCACCCCCTTTGGACTTTTCTACATTTTGTCATGGTATAACCACAGATTAAAGTTTATTTCATCGTGAGTTTATGTAATGGACCAACACAAAATAGTGCATCATTTGGAAGTGGGGGGAAATATTACATGGAATTCACAATTATTTACAAATAAAAATCTGAAAAGTGTTGAGTGCATATGTATTCACCCCCTTTACTGTGAAACCCCTAAAAACAATCTGGTGCGACCAATTGCCTTCACAAGTCATATTTGCAAGTCACATACTTAGTAAATAGGGTCCACATGTCTGCAATTTAATCTCAGTATAAATATACCTGTTCTGTGAAGGACTGAGAGTTTGTTATAGATCATTTCTGAACAAACAGCATCATGAAGACCAAGGAGCTCACCAAACAGGTCAGAGATAAAGTTGTGGAGAAATATGAAGCAGGGTTAGGTTATAAAAAAATATCCAGAGCTTTGAACATCTCTCTGAGCACCATAAAATCCATCATAAGAAAATGGAAAGAATATGGCACAACCACAAACCTACCAAGAGGAGGCCGTCCACCCAAACTGAAGAGTCGGAAAAGGAGAAAATTATCAGAGAAGCAACCAGGAGGCCCATGGTTACTCTGGAGGAGTTGCAGAGATCCACAGCTGAGGTGGGAGAATCTGTCCACAGGAAAACTATTAGGCGTCTACTCCACAAATCTGGCCTTTATGGGGTAGTGGCAAGAAGAAAGCCATTGTTGAAAGGGATCCATAAAAAATCCCGTTTGGAGTTTGCCAGAAGCCATGTGGGAGACACAGCAAACATGTGGAAGAAGGTGCTCTGGTCAGATGAGACCAAAATTGAACTTTTTGGCCTCAATGCAAAACGCTATGTGTGGCGAAAACCCAACACTGCCCATCACCCTGAGCACACCATCCCAACAGTGAAACATGGTGCTGGTAGCATCATGCTGTGGGGATGCTTCTCTTCAGCAGGTACAGGGAAACTGGTCAGAATAGAGGGAAAGATGGATGGAGCCAAATACAGGGAAATCCTTGAAGAAAATCTGGTGCAGTTTGCAAAAGACTTGAGACTGGGGCAGAGGTTCATCTTCCAGCAGGACAATGACCCTAAACATACAGCCAGAGCTACAAAGGAATGGTTTGGATTAAAGAATGTTAATGTCTTAAAATGGCCCAGTCAAAGCCCAGACCTCAATCCAATAGAGAATCTATGGCAAGACTTGAAGATTGCGGTTAACAGACGGTCTCCATCCAATCTGACTGAGCTTCATCTTTTTTGCCAAGAAGAATGGACAAACCTTTCCATCTCTAGATGTGCAAAGCTGGTAGAGACATACCCAAAAAGACTTGCAGCTGTAACTGCAGCGAAAGGGGGTTCTACCAAGTATTGACACAGGGGGGTGAATACTTACTTAAGCACCCAACAGATGTCAACTTTTTTGTTCTCATTATTGTTTGTGTCACAATCAAATTTATTTTGAACCTCCAAAGTACTATGCATGTTTTGTTGATCAAACGGGAAAAAGTTAATTTAAGTCTATTTGAATTCCAGTTAGTGACAGTACATAATGGGAAAAAGTCCAAGGGGGGTGAATACTTATGCAAGGCACTGTACATTATTTAAATGCAAGGCATCTGGTTGGTCGTGTGAATAATGAATTAAGTCTTTCTGAAATCTCTCAATTCTGCCTCGGTGAGAAACGAAGATTTGTAGCTGAATGCAGGTGAATTTATTCCTTTATTCAATCTCTGCATGTGGGCGTGAGGTGGAAAAGGGAGAGAGCAGCGAGGGCTGGGGGTTCAGAGAGAGAAGTGTTTCTTTGCCACTGTGTGGATTCTGAACTGTGTTTTATTCACAGAGGTTACGGTCTCCCGCTTGTCAAACCAGTTCCATCAAACTAATCCCACTGTGTCAACATCTCAGGATCCAACACGTAACAGGGGGCGAGGGAGGAGGGCTCACAGGCTCAAAGTTTTGTCTTCATCCCCAAAGGCCTGTCAGCGCCGACGACACGCGCACAGATTCAAGCCGTCTTTCTTTCTGGACATTTCAGGGCTTATGCAAAACAAAACTATGATGTAATTTTCTAAATTGTTCTGCATTAATGCTAAAAAAGGGAAAGTAAGCCACTGAAAAAAAAAAAACTCTCTGGATACTAGTTATACAGACACAGCAGTTCTCGTTTTGTTTGTCCAGGTTTAGGGATATTTGTTTGCGTCTCCACCTTGATACAGACGTTGATCCTGTAGGGCTGCTGCACTGACCAATTACACTCTGAATCAGCCTTTGTCAGATATGGAATACATAACATTGCTTCATCTGTAAAAGTGATTGCATTTTTCATTCTGACATGTGCTCATCTTTATTCATACCTGTCATGACCCCTAAGGACAAGGCCACAATGCCTACACAATATTTGGCACATGATGTGTGAAAAGATATGTCACACACCACTCAAGCTTTTCTCATCACTTTGAGAATTCAAGGGGCTGCGTGCTCAATCCTCTCTCCTGTACTCCGTGTTCACGCATGACTGCGTGGCCTCCCACAGCTCCAACACCCTCGTCAAGTTTGATGATGACTGCGTGGCCTCCCACAGCTCCAACACCATCGTCAAGTTTGATGATGACACCACTGGCCTGTCAAAAACCTCCATCTCAACGTTGGCAAAACAAAGGAGCTGATCGTGGACTACAGGAAAAGACGAGGAGAAGAACACGCCCCCCTCTCCATCAACGTGACCACGGTAGAGTGAGTCAGCAGCTTCAAGTTCCTCGGGGTCCACATCACTGATGACCTGACCTGGACCCATCACACAGACTCCATCAGGAAGACGGCCAGACAGCGGCTCTTCTTCCTCCGCAGGCTGCGGAAGCTCCACATGGACTCCAGGATTCTCTGCAACTTCTACAGGTGCACCATAGAGAGCATCCTGACTGGCTGCATCACCGCCTGGTATGGCAGCTGCACCGCCCTGAACCGTAAGGCTTTACAGAGGGTGGTGAAGTCTGCCCAGCACATCACCAGGACAGCGCTACCATCAATAGAGGACCTCTACACCCAGCGGTGCAGGAAGAAGAGCAGCCGGATTATTAAAGACCCCTTTCACCCCAGCCATAAACATTTTTGCCTGCTGCCGTCTGGCCGACGGTACCGCAGCATCCGGGACCGCACCACCAGGCTCAGAGACAGTTTCATCCCCCAGGCCTTAAGACTTTTAAACTCCTCTGAACTGCAATAACTCCACTAAAGTGTCATATTTGCACTATTGCACAAAATTGCACTACTGTTCTTTTCTTTCTTCAGCTATATATATATTTAGATATATATTTTATTTCATATTTTAAATTGTTGATATTCTATTTTACAATATTTTATTCAAATTTTGTTTTGTTTTTTTAATTCTTGAGCATTTTTAGAAGAGAGCCTGTGACTCAAGCATTTCATTGCCAGCGACTGCTTAATTGTTATCTCTGTGCATTTGATAATAAAACTCTTGAATCTTGAATCTTGAATCTTGATTCTTGAATTCAGATTTTGCACATAGAATCACTAGACTTTGGCCTGGGAACTTATTAATATCTGCTTACTTCTGAATGAAAAGTGTTCCGCTGGAGATCATTCATTCATCCATATAGTCATCGATAAAAGTTGAACATCTATAAAAAAAATTCAGATTATTGAATAGCTGCAAAGAGTCACGTGTGTATTTTTTGAATTGTGTAAAAGAGTTGTAAATTAATTAAAACAAATCTTTGCAAATCCATTCTGAATCAGAAACTGAAATATCTCAATATTATGGAGACTCTTAATTCAGTACTATATGGAACGCCTTTTAGAAGCAGTTACAGCTTCAAGTCTTCTAGTAAAATCTGTGCAGGGTTTTCACACCTGATTTTAGAAAGTTTATCTCATTCTTCCTGGCAGATCCTCAAAAGATCCGTCACACGGGACAGGAAGTGTCCGTGAAGTGACATTTGCAGCCCTCTCTACAGATGTTGTTCAGGGTTTAAGTCTCTGCTTTGGCTGAGCCACTCAAGGACAGTTAGAGACTTGTCCTGAAGCCTCTCCAGCCTTGTCTTGGCTCTGTGCTCCGGGTCATAGTCGTGCTAAAAAGAGAACATTCAACCCAGAGTCAGGCTGAATAAACGGTGGAGCTGAATTTATCCTTGCCCCTAATTCTGATCAGTCCTTCTGTCCCTGCTGATGAGAAGCATTACACCTAGACGCTGCCCGAAAAGTTCACTGTTTGTCACATCACAACAGATGATCTTATTCCTTCCAGAACTCCCTGGGTTCTTAGTTTCCTCCCTCACCATGGCCCACTTAAATCATAGAAATGGTTTATACCTTTGTTCTGATCTTTGCCTCAAAACAACAACTTAATGGTTTAGTTTTTGTCTTGACAAAAAGTGAATAAAGTTTATCTTCTCAGGTGTGTTTTTTCCTAAACTGTTCAATCAATTCAGTATCCATAATCTATAGAGAATTATAGATATTTTAATTAAAAAATTCTAAAAAACACACATTTTTGCTGCTGTGGATTATTGAGTTTAAAATGGGCAAAATGGCAATTATCTTCTTTATTTAATCTACACAATAATAAAGAGAAGGAAACACGATTTTGATCCTTCGTTGCTCAGGGACGGAGGGAAGCGTTTTATGACCACATTCAGCCTTTTAAATTGGACAGTAGTCATGCTGCTGTCCAATTGCTTGAGACAGTGCTTCACTACTTCTACACCCTGTATTATCATGAAATCCTCACTGGCTGAATCATCACTGCATAACATTAACAGCTTCATTTGAAGAAATCACATTTTTTTTAAAGGGACTTAAATGTTACAGCATGTCACATAGGCTGCAACTCCGTGGTTTCATTTTGTCAAGAAACACTTAATCACCACAAGCACAATTCTCTCATGAGTTCAGCTAGCTGTGGGTTAAAGGTGAATGTTATACAATTGATCTACAGGTTAAATGATTTGACTTTTACTATCATGGTCAATCTGGGCGAATTCAATGCTATGATTTCAATACGCTTCCGCTCGGATCTGTGGCTCTGACGGGCTTCTTCTCGATAGTAACAGCCCCCGAGGCTCATGGGTATAATAGTAGTTATACACTCTCGCCAAGCCAAGATTAAGAACCATAAATTCTCAGAAACTAAGCTAAATAATTCAAACTGGTGCCTCTACCCCACATCTTTACGGGGTAGACCTTTTTTCCATTTGAGATAAAACAGTTAAATAGGGGGAAATGGCAGGAAACTCCTTGTGAGTCTCAGATACAGTATGAGACATGTAAACAAATGTAAAGTTGCCAGTACATATGTTTAACAAGATATATGTCCAAAAGGGGCTTTCACATATTCAAAAGGCCTTGCTGTATTTTCATCAGAACAACTTCCAAGTGAAGAAATAGTCCCTGTGAAATCTGTTGAAAGAGTGTGTTCTGTGGAGACGGGGATACTTGGAGAAGTTGAACGGGAAAATATTGAATTTGAGGTTTTTGTAATCTGGCTGAACTCACCCTTTAAATTTCCTCTCCTCTGAGAACTGTGGTGTATTTGATTAGCAGAGACACATTTAAGTGATGCCAAAATGCGAGGCTTTACAAGCGGACAGAAATCTGAGAGCCAGCACTTCCTCATGCTTGGAAAGCTAAATTGAACAGGATGGAGTCTAGAAGACTATTTATATTGAGCGTTTCTCCTTCATGTGTTAGTTACAGCAAAGAGAGCAGACATCAGCACAGCAACATGCATTTATATCAGATTCCTTCTGGCGTCTTTAAAGTGGTCCCACAGCACCTGTGACATTTGGAGGGGTTTTCAGAAGGACGCTGTCAAACTTGTCAGACGGGCAGGAAGTGCAGGGGTGACTGGACGTGAAGGCTGTCTTGACTTTGGAGGAATTCTTGACTTGGGGTCAACGCAGATAAAAATTTTCATCTGTTGCATATGCATGTACTTCTGGACGCCCATATGCCTGCACCATTTTTTAACAATTCAAATCAGCCCTGTCCACACAGGGAGTCTGCTGCTGGATCACACAGCTACTCAGGCATTAATGTGATCAAACTCTGATCAGAGCACAACTTACACCTTGAAATGCTGCTTACTGCCATTCATAGGTTTACTCTCATGCTGGTCCAGCTTCTTAAATATGAAGAATTGACCTCACAAACTGAAAATTATTTATTAGATTACAACATTATATTTATTGATGAGCTATTGGAAGACAAGAATTACTTTCTTGTGGCTGTATGATCCTGTCAAATAGTTACGTTGCAGGAAACATTTTTGCTGTCAGAGTGAGGTCAATGTTAAATTGACCTTAAACCTTTTGGATATAAAATACAAACAGTTCATTGTTTTATTTTACTTCAATAAGAACAGACAAAACAGTAGGGACAACTTTCTTAGACCAACATGTCAGTCGACAATGTATCAAGCATTTCTGCTTTGGTTATTCTGTAAAAGAAAATTTTAATATCTGTGCAAAATGGAAAACAAGTACAATGTGTCTGTGAAAGGCTCCCATTAACTGATTTTTATTGACCAATTGTAAAACATGATGTCCTGTAGCAGCTGTATGATGATGCCATCACACATATTCTTTCCTATCAATGAAGAAAAAATGTGGCAAATAAATTTACAAAAAAAAGTACTAGAGTAAGAATTAGCAAGAGTCAGATGTTAACATAGATTTGAAGAACTGCATAGATAGAAGAGAGAAGTAAAGCTAAAATTTCAGTATATTTGTAAAGCGTATTTTCTAACTCATGGCTTGTCTTCTATTATTGTTACAGTTTGATTAATTAATGAAAACATATTTACTGGTATTGATCTCCCATACTGCCATTTCTGGGGGAGGGAACTGTGGCACTGGACTTAAAAGAAACCTGTTGCCATTTATTTGAATTTCGAAGCCTATGAAAAACAACAAATGTAGGGACACTTGTAGTTGAGATATTCCTCACAAAGCTGGGACTGGCCATCTGTGCAACGTGAAACGTATAATACTGAAGGATAAGTGCACGCATGTGACCACCCCACACAGACACACACTTACACACTCTCACTCCCTGTCTGTCTTTGAGTCTATTTGTGCCTCTAATTGGCTCATTCACTGGGCAGTAAAAGGCTAAAAGCTACAGCTGTAGTGTATGCTTGACTGCATCTATCCAATAGATGGGGCTTTCCCCGGCACACTACGCACAACAATGCATGCACCATGGAGACGGAATACAATACAGGGAGAGAGAGGAGAGAGTAGAAAAGTTATTTTACAAACACACACACACAGACATATATATATATATATATATATAATCTGCTGCTTAAATCAGGGCCATTGGAACTCATATTGTTCATAATCTCAGCAGCACTTAGACTTTAAATTGCACTACATTCACCACCTGTCATTAGGGAATCATAATCTGTGCTCCATGTGCTCAGACCCACGGTCATGTGATGATGATGTTTCACTCATTTGTATAAACTAAGCTGCTGGGGACACACTGCACTGTTTATTTTTAGCATTACAGATACATTCCAGTGTTTTAATATTAAGAGGGCTTAATCACACACCAGAGCAGAGAGGTCAGAGGTCATAACAGGCCTTTATGATGAGGCTTATATTGGCACATAAACCGCATGGGAGACCCCAGACAACTTAGTTTGACCCAGAGTCTGTGGTGAGTGAACTGATCACCACCTCCCTCTGGGGCCAAAAACTCCAAAGGATTCCTGGCATACCACTGCTGCAATTACAGAGGTGGGGAGGAGAGAGGACATCACACTGCAGCGTGGCTACATGGGGGAAAAAAATGCATAAACCCGAAAGAATTATACAGGATGTCTGTGAGGTTTACTGTACATGTGGTATTCTCCCAAAAATGTAATCTATTAGTACTCCCTCTGACGACATAGATACAATATTTACTGTTTAGTGCTCAGCACAGTTTTACATATAAAGTACTCAAACGCAATGCTCCAGTAGTGCTTTCAAATCCATACTCAGCAACCTATTCGCTGACGGCCTACTCGATATTGTTTATATATACAGTATGTGCATACAGGTGTAAGCGGTTGCCTAGCAACAGCTGCTGAAAGAGCTCAAGGAAAGACAGAAGACAGAAGAAATGCTGGCTGGGCAGATGTTTGGAGGAAATTCTAAAAGTGGAGCACTTGGGGATGGCAGACTGAGACTGAGCAGATATGCTGTCAAGGCTGAGGAGAGCAGTGCAGCCTGAGTAACAACACGTTTTCTCAGTTTGACTTTACTCATAATTCTACAGGTCTTCTGTGGCTGACCACACACAAGTGGGGTATATGGAATTTAGTCTGTGGTTCATATTTAATGGTTAACCAAAAAGACTTGCATGTGCAACTGTACAACTCATTTTTGAACATTGCCAACACAATATGTCTTGCTTGTCTCTGAAATCACGGTTGACTTTTTTCTGTATTGAGCCAATCTTTCCCAAACATTAACAAAAAGCTGTGAGAGTCTAAACCCAACCATAAACCAGTTTATTAATGATGTGGAGTTACTACACGTATGTTTTCATTTTGCAGATGCATTCAGTATTGATGAATTTATGACTTGCCAAAAATATAAATTAATAATGTGTTTTTGTATATCCAGTACACATAAACCTGAGGTATTTAAGACGGTTTTGCAAAATGACATTTTACAATTGAACAGTGGTTCCTTGTTTGGTCCAATTTAAAGTTTTTTCACCATCAGCAGATCCAGTTCTCTCAATATACTGTATATCTTAATGGCTATTTTTGACATATATTATAAATTCCTCCACACCCCTTTTTTAGGCATCGGTTAAGCATAAAACTTCATTGTTGATCTTAAAAATAGTAAGTGAGGAACTAAAGATCCACTTCCTTTCTTTTTCATATAATGAAATGTCATATCTACAATAATCTAACATCACAAATGAGTTCAGTTCAGCTAACTGGCATGTCTTTTGAGTAGAGCCCACGCATGAATGGGAAGAACATGGAAAGCCAACAGAGAAAGGCCATTTAAGATTTTCTGCAGTGTGGAACCTGTGCAGACTACTGAGCCAGATTTCAAAAGACAAGACCAAAAAAGGACCAATGATGCCTTTCGAAAGCAACTCCTAAGTCCTGGGAAATGAAGTGGATATATGTGTTTTTACACTCATCTTCAATGGTCTTCAGACTATATTTACAAAAGTGTACAAACATTCATTTTTAGTCAATGGGTTAATAATTGTCTTCCACTCTTTCAAAAATAAAAAATTTACTTTATATAATGTTCAGAAGGGGTCAAATATTAATGATCAGATCAGTTTCAGATTACCAGCACAGCAAACAATCCCCAATTTGAATGAAAAAAAAAATACAAGGAATCTAGAGCTCTACATTTTACTTACTGCTTTCTAAAGAGGCAGTAGTTTGAAAAAACACTTAAGTGTTCAATAAACAACACTCGGAAAGAGCATCACAGAGACAACTCAGCGTGCCATTTCATCCGAAGAGGTATGGGAGTACTACCTTGCAGCCCTCACAAGCGCTGACTCCATAGTGGTATCCAGAGGACTTGTCCTGGCAGACGAAGCAAGGCTTGTAGACTCTGGGAGGGGGCAGCGGGGATGGTGGGCTGGGGACGAGCTCCTCAGAACTGGTGCTCTGTGTTTCAATGGCTGCAAGAAATGCAAGCAGGAAGAGGAAGATGAAGAGGCTTGGTTTTCAAATGAGTGAATGTTTCATTTAGACATCAGGAACTTGAGAAAAGACAAAGCAAACATGACTTAAAAAACCTGCCTCGCCACAAAAAGAGAATTGGTTTCTCAAAATGTTGCAGGCCTGAATACTCTGACTCAGTGACTTTCTGGTTTGAGGCATTTGGTTGACTGTGTTGTGAGCAACGAACAAACAACAACATTTTCCTACTACTCTCCCGACGGAGTTCACATCATCATTCTGAAGCGGGATGAATCATCCATGCTTCCACCAGCCATTCTGTGGATGATGACAATCTGTGGTTTGGTAAGTCAGTTGGTCAAATCAACACTTTTGAGTTGGAAAACTCTAAGCAACTAGGCTGCCTATCCAGGGTTTAATTGACACAGATGATGGATGGATGGATGGATGGATGGGAATATAAGCAAATAATGTATGGATTGCCTTGATATTTGAAAATGTGATGTCTTAAAGTAAACATTTTACTTTGTAATACTTTAGTTTATGACTTAATACACACATATATATTTAAGATGCTGAGTATGGTAAACATAATATTTGTCTTTGACGAACTATCGATTTCCATGATTGGCTCTCCAGCAAACGCTTTGGTAAAGACATGGCAGAAGAGGGGAAAGCCATGCAGACAAAAACATATTTTATTTGGTTAAAACCAGTCTCATCTAAAAGAAGTTGAGGAATAAATTAAAAAGTAGTATTTGTGGAAGCTTTACTTGTAATTTTTGGTTTTCAGACACCAAAGTTTTAAGAATACTTCGACATTCATGCTAGCGAGTCGTAGATCAGAACAGGTTGAAACTGTACCAGACTTTAAAGCTATGCTGAGACGCAGGTGCTGCCCTCATGAGCACAACACAATTTACATAGAAAAAGGAGAGCAGTCTTTACTAATTAGATTCCATTCTTCAGTACTTCATCATAGTAAACTCAATTACTGATGGTGGGGGACAAGCTCTTATAATTACTGGACCCTCGTCCTTCTATGGAATTACCTGCAGGTGTAATCTAATAATCGGCCTAATTTTCCCTGTGTGACTTTTTGCACATGTTGAATTTGCAGCTTTACATTCGGTTACATCAGTGCCTCGAGGGAAGTTTTAACAAGTCTACGGCCCATACATTACCGTAGACTTGAGGATAAATGTTACCTCTGTGAACAGGGATGAGAAAGCGAGACGACCAGCAAGGTTAATTACAATGAGATGATTTATCGATTTTCGCTCTTATCTGAGTTTGTGGAGAGGTTTGGGAGCCAAGGAGAAGTCACAGTGACTGGTTATGAAACAGTGACAGCATCAAATACTTAAAAGTTCTGCAAAATCTTTAAGCAGACTTGCATAAACTTGACGTAATGGTGCTGGGTTAGGATTTAGAAAAGTTTACTGGTCGGAATTTCAAGTGGCGTTCATCGTAAGAGAAGGAGAAGTCAGCCATGTTATTTCCTCCACAACTGCAGTGTGAGCTTTTTTCCGAGAGAGGAGAGAGAGATAGACATTTGTCATCTCATTGCTCCAAATGCACCAAATGCCTCCCCTCTGTTGTTGGCAGAGTGAAGAAAGAAGCAGCTTGCATGTAAAGCAGATGTATGGAGAGACACCATACTGGAGAAAAGCCAGGGGTCTCGGATCTAAGCCAAAGCCCTTGAATAGGAAAAGAGAAGGGGTGCATCTATGCACGGATATAACTAGGCCTTATGTAAAAAGTTCTAAATTTTATAATTTAATCCAAGCACATCAAGGAAACATCTCCTAACATGCCTCCAAATGTTTTTTTACCAACTGAAATTTAAGTACTCACTTTGACTGTTAGGAAACAAACTTTAATGTGTATATTTATTTGCATTTCCCAAAACAGAATAAAACGTTATGACATATTTGTGTAGACAACTTACACTGATTTATTAAAGGGGACATATTATGAATATTCCACTTTTGTAGTGCTTCTTCACGTGAATTTGGGGATCTGGCATGTCTACCATCCGCAAAACTGTGAAAAAAAAAAAAAAACTCTTGCGGTTTGTTGCGGTTCCTCTATGTCAGAAACGATACGCTAGATAGCGTCGAATTACGACCCAAAAATACGTCATAGTCTCGCTACATGGCCTTGGACCACACCCCACCATCATCTCACCGGTTCCGGGGATCGAGACGGCCCGACTCCCCGGCTCGCGAGCTAACGCCCTCTCCAAGGGGAGACGGGGCCGACACCCGGGGGTCTCCGCCTCGACGATCGGCATATTTATGCTCGTCAGCACCGGAGCTTGCGAGCTCAGGGCTTTTGAGTCAGCTCCGGCTTGCGAGCACCGGAGCTATAGAGGAAAAGCTATAGCTACCGGTTCAAAACGATATGGTTGCAAGATTGTATCTTCGTCTCCAGTAGCCATATTTCTACAGACGTAATGGATAGCTAAAAATCTGGGCGCTTGTATCTAGTGAGGAGGGAGGAGGGGAGGGGGGGGGGGTTGAGAGAGGGGGGCGGGGCACTCAAAACAGGTCAATCTGAGGAGGGCTGTTTTAGACAGGGTAAAAAGGTGCTGTTTTAAATGATCCTTGTGTTATTTTGACAAATTTATGTTACAGACATTTCATTCAGACCCCAAGGAACCATAACAACTTGTGGTAAAATGGGCATACGATGAGTCCTTTAAAGTTTTTATATGTACACACAGCATTCACTTAGAACAGTTGCCATTATGGCGTTACTACTGTCAGACCGCCCTTAGTGATTATGTGAAAACAGAAGGTCACAGGTCACAAGTGGCTATTTTAAGCCAAGTCCCTTGGTAATGGTAATAGAGTGTCCACCTACGTAATTCTATAAGTCTTGATCTTAGTTCATAAGGTAGGTCTACTGTATAACATGAGCTTAGATCAGTCCTTTGTAGGACCAGTCTCTCTTCATATTTCCTGTTCCTTTAACAGGTTTGTCAATCTGGTCGCAATTACTAAAATACTGGGGAGTATTTTAGTAATCGTCCAAAGCATCAGGAACAGGCACTTATTGACTATACCCCAAGTGTGAAAAGGTTGTAAGTTCACAAGTTCACAGTATCCCATTCAGGCAGCCATTGGTCGACATTCCTTTGCAGCCCACTGACACAAAGTGGCCCTCTAAAGAGGGGTATTTAGTTTAGTGTAATTTAATAAACTCAAAACTCAAAATTAAAGCTTGAGACTTAACTCTTAACCAAATCATCAATCTCAAGGCTCCGAATCATAAAATGCTGAGGCCTGTGCTTTCGTAAAAGTAGATCTGGGTGACAGACCTTCGCCTTGTCGTGCACTTGTCATCAACACAGACACATTTCGTGTCCTGTTCACTTGCTCTTCTGCATTTGTTTGTGAGTGGTGAGACTGTAATAACACGCACTAACAACTCACTCATCAGACCTGAGCCCCTGTTCACTGACAAACCTGCTGTCTGCAGTCAGAATAGTGGCTTCTCTCAGTGCACATACACCGATCCACTTGGAGAAATATTTGACCAAGATTAGCAAGTGGCCCAATAAAATTCTCTCCTATGTTCTGTATCCCCATGGCTGTTGAGGCAAGATAGTAATATTTAGACTTTCCAGAGAAATTTGTTGTCCATCCGTTCAATTTGTTCCTGCTTTGGCACTGATCTCTCTAACTTGCTAAATTCACTCAGCATATGTTAATCAGGTGCAAGGACGCAGAAAATGATGCCTCATAGGACAAATTCTTTGTTTTCAGTTGGAAAAAACACTTTTCTAAAAAATCTGGCAGATCAGTGTTCAACATGTGAACTGAGTGCTTTAAACCATTTGCTACGGGGTTTTTTTTAAGGAAATGAATGGCAGTTCATAAAGCATCTGAGGACTCCAGTATAGCATGGTGCAATGTAGTTGGATCACCCTTGGTGTGTTGCTAAGTTTGGGTAAACAAGGATGCAGGAAAGAGCCGGAGTGTCAGGCTTGAGCTCTGCTGTAAGTTTTTGTAAATTCAGAAGGGGGATCCACCTTGGTCAGAGCAGGTTCATATGAGGGGATCCCAGTGTCTGAATATGCTACAGTTGGGTTCAGGTCATGTATAGTATCCTGCAGTCATGCAACATCTGACTTTAGTTCCTGCACTTTCAAGGTCTAAAGTTTCCCATTAAGAAATTTGACGTAATTTCTGATGATGTCTCCATCAAAGCACTTGTGAATTAAACCTGTAACCATAGCTCAACAAAAGAGAAGGAAGCCCCACATTGTGGTGCTGTTTAGCATTGCAGGAGAACCGTATAAACTACACAGGCATCGTCAACACTGTGATTGACTGGCAACATTTCCATGGTTGTACTATGCCTCTTGCCCAGTATCAGCAGGCTCCATTTCTGCCACAGCCCTCAAGGATAAGCAGGTACAGCTAATGGATAGATGGATGTGACAAATACTAAGAAGGTTACTCTTAAATTTAATTTGCAATAGCATTCAATTGCCATTCTGATGAAGACATACAAGGAAAAACAATTATCCTATTGTAAAACCGATCACAGGTTAAGAGATAAATATTCTCGTCCTTGTCTCTTCTTTTTATGTTTAACTAGATACACCTCTGGTCGCCCTGGCCGATTGTCATATCACTCAAAGCAAACTCCTCTTCCTTTGTTGGTACCTCAGCTTTAGAGCACCCTGCCTGAAAGTTTTGACCATTTCTCCTTTGTGTAACCTTTGCTTTATTCATTTTTTATTATTATCATAATCTTCCATCTTCCACCTCACATTTTATTCACATTGCTGTGTTTAACTGCAACAAGCTTCCATTGTCTCATTTCACAATCACTCAGTTCACTGTGGTTATGGTCGCTTGAAAAGAATAAAAATGGCTCCTTGTCCTCACAAGCTCCATTCATCCACTTCTCCCTTTTCCACAAAGAAAAGCAATATCATATAACCTCCCACATCAAAACATATAATAAGTGAAACAAGGGACGTTAAATGAAGATGAGGATGTATGACTACTGGAGCACAAAAACTGTATATTTGCCTTCCCCATGTTATGTAGAACCCTGAAGCATATATCTACATGAAAATGATTTTGCAACTGATATGCCTCTGTAGTATTTGTTATACACTGAGGAGGGGCAGAGCCAACAATTCAACCCTGTGCTGTTTTGAAACTCATGGCTGCCTCTGGAAGGCAAACAGATGGGACACATAAACATAGACGTATTATACCTCGGAGTGTGTGTATGTTTGGGAGGGAGGTCTTCACGGAGTACCTGTATAGTGGTGTATGGGCCCTATCAGGTGCAGAGGAGCCTTTTTCCATTTTCTGCATGATTACACTTTGAGTCGACTTCGCTGCATGTTAACATACACAGAAAGCTCCATTATAGGAATAAAGGCTGGTGACAGACAAGCGCGCATGGCGGGTCCTTGCTTAAGAGCAGGCAGAGAAAAATGTGTGGCTGAACCCTTAGCCTCTGGCTGAACCTGGCAGAAGGGTCAAACAGGAAAGCACACTCCCTGCTGGAGGCTGCAGGCTGAATGAGGGGAAAGTCTAAAGAAAACAGCGCCACTGATTGGTCTGTCCACTGGGACCGAGCCCACTGACAACAGCACTGATACGCAACAGCTACTGATACTGTCTTTTGTCAAGTATCAGTCAGTGAGAGGGATGAGCTCAGAGAAACACAGCTGTCTCTGCATGGGATTGGTGTGACTTTAATTTATTTTAATTTAATTTATGACTTGATGATGATTTATGACACATATGACTTTATGTGAACATGGAGAACCTGTTTCTACTGTCTCCTAATGTACAGGATTGAAGCCAAAATATCCTGGATATGGGAGAGGCCATGTTGTGCCGGTGTTTTCATTTGCAGCCAGTCTTTGCAATGGCTATCAGGGGTGGAGCTAAGTCCCCGACAGCCCATCCATGAGGCCAATTGAGAGTCAGTCACAGCTATCAATCATGACACTTAAGTCCATTTATTTTTATAACATCAAATAACTTAATTTAAACAAAGCTACTGGAATCATCACTCGAACACACGTCGGTATGACAAAAACTATACCTAAAATTAAAAAAAACAGCTTTTTAGTTTAGTTTTTGTCTTATCCAGTAACAGTGCGGAGGCATGATTTATGGCCTACACTCCAGCAAGCCTGACCAAGTTTGAAGATTACTTAGATCTGGGTCTCATTTTTGTTCTTTTGTTAGTAGACATAATAATTAATAATAATGAAAGTTGGTATACCTGAGAGATAGAACGAACACAGATACGGTTAATATAGTTGGTCAAGGCAAAGTGACCTGAAGAGTCACTCTTTTTATCAATGAACTTATAAGTTCTAAGTGACCGTTTCATCTTCCAGTTTCAGTTTTTCTTCTGAGTTATTGATTTGGCACGAACTGTTGCAGGGACATCAGACTGTCACTGGTTGTGAGATGAGCTTCACTGTCACACAAACTGGCTTCATGCATCTATGGAAACAATGAACTCAAAGAGGCTAATTATACAAAAATGTAATGGAGGACTAGAGAGTTATTTTTAGACTAAAAAAGTCAAAGAGAAATATGCAGATTTACATTTACAATATTTTTTTATCTTAAGCTGCGCCTCTGTAACCTTAGTAACAATGTAACTGAGTTCACACATGATCTTGGTTGCAGATTTGCAGATTATACTGAACAGGTTTGCCAAACATTTTTCATTACACATCGAAATAAAAAATAGTGATTTAAACTGCATTTAAATGAGGTACAAATAATAAATCCTTTAAAGATTTAGCTCATCAAAATTCACGGGGAAAAATTCTCACTTTCAATTTTCAGAACCTCCTGTCTATGAAATAAACCGTGCCCCTGGAGACTGTACACAGTGAGGTGGATCATCCTGGGAGCATCGCCTGTGGAATGAGATGTCGCTGGAGGCGATCTCAAAACCTGCATAGAAATACAAATCACCCCCACTAAAGGTGTGAATGAGATTTCTCTTTTAGTCTTTCTTTGGAATTTGAATGAAGCTTTAGGACATTGACGCTTGATTATTTTCATGATGTTTGACATCATCTGTCTATAGGCACCACTCAAGCACTTACACTGTTCAAGCTCAAAAATAATGTAGAAATAATCGGCAGAGCTGCAGGATTGTCTATATATAAGAACATCATCATATCCAGTTTCCCCATTCTATAAACCAGTAACATCCACGATGACATTGTCCACCCGACCACACAGCAGATGGTAAAGAACCTGAAGCGAAGTCTGTCGCAGCACACAGGCAATTCAACTCAATACCACAAAGGAAATTAGGACAGAACTGTTCCTGCTGCAAATAATGCAGGGAATTGTGCACTTTAAATCTAGATGCTTAATTTAAATTTAAATTTAAAAAAAATCAATTCAACACTAGACAAATTATAGAAACAGGAAGGAGTGGAGAACGAGAACAAAACCAGGAGGGGTAGAAGAGAAAGGGAAGCATTTCCTGAAGCTCTTTGGGGTATTTGTGTATTTGGTTTGTGTTAAGGAGAAAGCTGTGGTGATTTAGGTGTGCAGCGGTGGGCATAGCCTAAGAGGATTAGAGGAACCCTAACCCTAACCCTAATAGGAATAGCAGTCAGTGAATTCAGTCCTCCTCCTCCTACTCCTCCTTTTCCTTCTCCACTCCTCTCCTTCTCCCTCCACTCAGCTGACACTCCATCCAGTCTGGAAGTGTTTTTCCTCCAGGTTTTTCTCTGCAGGAGTGCCGAGCGCATAGCTTGCATACAGCAGGCCCAGTCAGAGGAAATAGTCAAAGTTCACTCAAAGTACACCAAATTAGAAGCAGCTTTGCACTGGCCTCCAATGTGTTTTATGGAGAGGGATATTTAGAGGAGCTTTAAACACTCAAGGGAAAAGAAAACAATAACCAACAGTCATTTGACCTTGTGTCTTCTAGGGAAAAGGAGAATGGTGGGACGACTGCTTTTCATCAGGGCTTCAAAATATATTCTACACTTTACAGAACAACCCCCCCAAACTTACTTACTTATGGATATTATGTGCTGGTAAATTACTATTATAGGAGTTGTATTTGGGTTTAGACTCTCCCAGGAAGTCGTTTGACCAAAGCCCACCACTGAGCCGTCCTTTTGACCCCCTCTGTGACGTCCCAGTAACCCCTGGGAGCGACTGCGGTGCTGAGGTCAAACGGCACGTTGAAGGGTAGCTCTCTCCGACTTTACACACTCGAACACAACAGGTGCAAGCCACTTCAAAGCTTTCATCAAAACCGGCCGAGGAGCTAAGACGGCCATAGAAGCAGGCGATGGAAAGAAAGCTCAGGGAAGGGAGGCAGGAAAGGAATGAGGCTGTTCAAATGCAAGAGGCTTCCTTTTTGATCCTCAGGAATTTGTGGCCTTAAAAGCACAGAGCAGGTATGACTTTATTCTCCCCCTGCCAGCAATTTTAGATGTAACTGGGTTCTGATGCTGGCTCTGTTAGAAAACAGTCAAAAGAAAAAGTGCTGGGTGCTCCAAGATGGGTGTGGCCTCATAACGTTTCAGCTGAGGTACTCATAGGACACATGTAAAAGTTCACATAGAACTGTGAGTTATTTTCAGGTTAAAAACAGGCAAGACGCCTCATGACAGCAGGTCATGTTCTTCGATATAAGTCACTAACTACAAACTCCCACTCCCTCTCCCACACGACACAAATAAACTATAAATATAATTTTAAATAATCTGCAGAAACCCACATTTCTCAAGTGAAATTGCATTCAATTCAAAGGAGCTAATGCCTCATTAATCTCTCCTGTACATACGGTCCCCACAGAGAAAGAATGCCTGGACAGTATTTCAAACACTTCCTCAGGCTCTAAAATAAATATCAGGGCAAAAAGCACACAAACGCTGTACAGCACTTGTTTGATATTTGCTTTTGTGGGCTCATGTGTTTAGACTGAACTTGTGAATTCTGCTGATACTCCTGCCGTTGTTAAAAAGGGATTGCTTACTTTTACACTGGCAGAAAAACGAGCCTGAAAAGACAAATGCAGCCATCATAAGAAGGTAAAAAGTCTAAACTGCAGCTAGAACAAAAAAAATAACATTCGCCGTGGACCTGCAGTAAGAATGTAAACCTGTGGAGTTTAGACTAGGTTATTTCTAGATGTTCCATGCAGTTAGGAACTAAACTCCTGAAAGTGCCGCTACAGCCATAACCTTTTAAAATAGACAAATGTAAGTGTTTTGGTTTCAAGAGGACTTAGAGAAATATGTCCATGCCTTTAGTTTTGTAGTTGTGACTGTAATATTTTTTTTAACTATTCTTAAAATCCGACAAAGTGGATTACATGATCCAGCTCTCTTCCTCTCAGTCAAGCACTGTCAACTATTGGTTTAACTGTGAGGACTGTTACTTTACATTAATAAGATCCTCAAAGCTTCTTATGCTATATCAGGCTGTCTGATGATTTATTTAATGATTAATACATTTCTTTACAGTTCTACTTCTTACTTATTAAATTGAATCCAGTGCTGTTCATTCATATTTTACAATTCATTGTAATTTTATATTCATTTATGTTTTATTCCATTATACATATGTACAATTTTTGTCTTGTATATTTCTTATGTTTAAACTAGTTACATGTATCGTTTAATATTTCCTTTCTTTATTTTATTAACCTTTTTGCCTATATATTCAATGAAGCACTGTGAATCCCCTATGTTTTGTAATGGTGCTACCACTACTATAAAAATGTAACATTTTGTGTGTATGCAACGGCATGTTAAGTAAAATTCTCAATGGAACCAGTTCAAAAACATAGTTATTGGTTTCTAAAGGCTACAACTATGACATGAGAAGTTCTCACCTGTATGAATAAAATATGGAAACGTGCTTTTTTTTTTCCTGCCGCCGAGGTCAAACAGAAGCCTACAGCGGGTTAGTCTGCCGTGGCGTTTTTTTATATATATCAAAAGGCCAGTATCACTGCTGATACACAGTATCACTGTTACCCTGGTTGGACCCTAACACCATCCTATAATCATGAAAATTAAACATGCCTGGCACCAGCAAGCTCTGCTTTCATTTCACTGTTGTTCACAGCTTTTTATTTCCCCCCATCCGCCTTTCATTTTACATGCCCACTAAATTAGCTTGGTGTTCAAGCTGTGCTAATGGCCTTTCATGTCCATATCAGAGGCGCTTAAGCCTTGAAGACAAAAAGGCCCCAATTATCCCATAACACACATTGACTGTCCAATACATATCACAGTGGTATATCATCACAATGCATTTTTTTTTTAAATAGTTACAATAGCAACAGTGTTTGAAGACAATCACCTTTCCACTTATTCATGTGAAATTACTTTGATGCTTTTCATGTGAAATGATTTTATATTTACACGGCGTGCGCATCATACAGTTTGCAGCGATTCCTCGGCTGCAAAGCCTACTTTATCTGTGTAAAGGAGGTCCTTGATCATTCTTAATTAACATCTAAACTGGAAGAGGAAGTGCATTAATAGCCGGCTCTTTGTCGGTGCGGTTAATTAACACCCAGGAGGTTTCCATTATCCTGAATAAATTCATCAATAAACCAACATTTCAATGACCCTGGGAGAGGCTTTCTCAAATCAAAGTCTAATTTAAACAGTGCCTTATTCAAACAAGAAAAGGGCAGGGGTGTCCTGTCTGACTGTGCTAAAGGCCAACGTGCAGCTTTACGGGGCGAGGACGAGCTCGTCGTGAGAAAAAAAGAAAATCAACAAAATCTCCTTCTGATCAATGTAGTGCTTCATGGCTCCGTCTTAAGAGGCCTGTTAAAGCAGATGTGTTGAAGGGCACTGATTGTCAAATTAGATGGCAAATCCAACGCACCTCAGTGCACCGCTACTTTCATTTCATGGGTCATGGAAAACGACTTTATGTTTGGTTGACCCAGTGTAAACCAATCATTATGTTAAATTCCATTAGAGAAAATATGATATTCAAATGAATTCAAATAATCAAAAGTTAATGAATATGAATTCAATCGAACAGATTCTGCAGGTTCTTCGCAATGACAATGGCACCAGGCGCAGCAGGGCTGTAACTGTACTGAGAAGAACATTTTTGGGGGCATAACCCTAACCCTATCTCACAACATTTTAAAGTTACATTTAAAGTTACATTTAATCACTTGGTTTTATTTTTTCTATTTTTAGTCCAATATACGTAAACAATTCAGTATTTTTCCACCAGATTTGTATTCATGAACAATAAAATGCTGACCCTCAACTCGGGGGTTGGGTCGGGGAATTTGATTTAACATTACAAATTACAACTGAATGAAATTTACCATATTCTTTTAATTTCAGGATAATAAGCCCTATATGCATCATCCCTAAGTGCTCAAGTATTCTCAGTCTGCACTATATGGCAAAATAGCCAGTCAGCGGATATTGAGTGTTTGTATGAAGAACGTTTTAATGGAAGTTTCTACTTGGTTCTAAAAAAAAAAAGCTTTTAGGTCAGAAGTAATTTTATTTAATGACAAGAGAAACAAAAGGAAATGTCTGAGGCTGGATATGAAATACAAATTTGTACTGCAATCAAAGAAGCATTTGGACCTTCATGCTAAAAATGAAAAATTACAGGGTTATATTAATAAAAACTACAGAATAAATGGATAGCAAATATCCTTATGACAGGATTTATTTTTATTGTCCGGTAAAGCTTTTCTGAGGATATTGGCCAAACTTGACGTTTTTTTCCCAGCCCAGTCAAATAGTCTGAAAACGTGTGGAAACATCTAACAAACAGGATGCTAGTGTAGAATATATATAAAATGTTAATAAAATGAAAGTTTCTTCTGTGATGTTGAAATATCAGCTACTTTAGATTGAAGATTATAAACAATTTCAGATATTTTTATCAACTGCACGGTTTTCTTTTCAGTTGTCAGTGTCAAAGCACAACCATATGATTAACCCAAAATTAACTGACAATTTTAATTATTAGTTCATAATCAATAAGCTGCTATTTTTGTATCATAAACAAAATATACCTCTAGGCTTTGGACTGTTTGCAGTTATTTCTCATCATTTTAGACAGAAAACTACACAGAAAAAGAAATCTACAAAATCACTTGTCTAGGAAAGTGACAGATGAAACCCCTAAACTTGCAGCAGCAGATTCACAAAGTTAGAGGTGTCGTCTGCAGCTAACTTTTCACGTTGTCCCTGCACTGATGAGAGCCACTTTTCTTTTTGGACCGGGCACCCTTGAGCAAACACTTCCTGAGGAATGACAGCTGGAGGCCGGTCGTTATCAGATGGGGAAGAATCACGGAGCAGCAGCAGCAGGCTGACAGTAAAAAAACAAACTGTGACAAGTGTCATGAGCTCATGCTGAGTGGGTGAAGATGATGGAGATCTGGGGATGATGATACATCATTTATAATAAATTTAAGGTTAACATCAATGTCCCCATTAGTCTGGTTTTCTAGTGCACTTTGTTTGATGAATCTTAATGTTTGATCACATCAGTTGTTGGCCTCCAAACCATATTGTATCTCCTGCTATTATTAGAATTATGATCATTTTATCCTCTTGGTGTATGAGGACAGATTATTATTACGTGTCACCTTAATGGCACTTTTTCTAATTCATATTTCTGTTTGTTATTTTGCGCCTACAAGGTGGAGATTCAGGTGCAGCATCCACTTCCCCTACTCGACTAAAACTTCAGCAGCCATCCACCTCTGTCAGCAAAACCTCAGAACGCAAGAATGTGGACACGTTCTGAGCAGCACCCCGCTAATCTCGCTGACAGGCTCCGCATGGTCGTTTATCTCAATCAGTGTCAGAGAGCGCAGGTCGCGGCTCGTCCACTCCTCGCCCTGTCATGTTCCGCCGGGCCGGAGGTGTGGTGGACGCCGTCTGTGTTTACCCTGCGCATTCCTCCAGCCTCCTGCACGCGCACCGAGCGCCACTGGGCTCGTTTGACGGGTCCGGGCTGGTTCCGCCGATTTGTCAATGATCTAATGGAGCGAACGTATGAAAGTCCGGGATATGGTTGAGCAGGGATTTCTACTTAGTCTGACATCAAAAAGCTAACTTCTATTTTTAAGTCAAACACCAGAAATGCACACCTCAGCTGAAATGTGATGCTTTCCCTGCTTCCAAGAGTTCTCCTTAAACATTTAAACACCCCTGGCTTATTTGGAATGAGTCCTGTTCAACTTCATCATCATCATTGTCACATAAGGGCCAACTTTTCTTAGAGTAGTATGGACGATGGACGCAGCTCGTACTGACCAACCAACCTCATCATCAGCCCTAACAGTGAGGCACATGCAGCAGCAGCAAACAACAACAACAACAACAGCAGCAGCAGCAGCAGCGGATGAGGAGAATTGGACCTACAGTGTGCGCTCCGGCGGTGGTGCCACTCTCGGTGCGCCAGTCCGCTGATGCAGGCTTTCAGAGCCTTTTCCTGCAGCATGCAGGAGGACGGGCTGGGCGAGTAGAAATCCAACATCTGCCCAGGACTCACGGCCAGCACGTCCATGCAGTCGAACATGTTGGCGGCGCGTCGCTCAGCTCGTCTTGTGCGTCAAGGAATTGGGGGAGAGAAAAAAAATCACCGGCATAAGCGCACACAACTCCATCAAACTCCGCTACTTCAGCCCCCCTCCTCCTCCTCTTCCTCCTCTTCCTCCTCTTCTTCTTGTTCTCCTTGGCACAGCAGATTCCTCTCCTCTTCTTCTCATTCGTCCCGCACCGGAATCATGAATTATTTCGGAGCTCAAATCTTCCACCGCTTCCTCTTAAATGTTCGTTTTCTTTAGACAGAAATCCTCCGCGGCACCGGGTCCGCTCAGCTCGCCGCCACGGGCGTCAGAAAGTGACTCTTCCATAATGATCATAATAATCATAATAATAACAACAACATGCCGGCGTGTTCTCACACAAGTCGCCCCGGTGTCGGCTGCCTGGCACGGGGGAAGGCGGCGGTAACACACCGCCTCCGCTGGACGGTCTCTCTTTGAGAATATGAAAAACACAACGCGGACGCGTTTTTAAAAGCACATGTTCTTCTCCCCCGATGACGAATGGCTTATATCCGTCCCCCAGCTCCGCTCATTTCCAACTAGTTTTGCCACGAAGAATGAAAGAGTGAACAGCCTAATATATGCGACTGAACTTTGTATGAACCCTTCCGAGGCTGCTGACCTTCAAATGACCCAGGCAGGCTGACATCACTGCAGCTCCCCGGCGCGGAACAAGGCAGAGAGAAGAAGCGCAGGGGGAAATCACAAAGATCTTTTTTTTTTCTTTCTCTTTTGTGTGTTGGGGAAAAATTAAATACACGAAGGCACCCCCCCCCCCCCCCCCCTAAAAAAAAGGAATAATCCACTAGGAACACGAGCTGAAGAAGTGTTTCCACTGCCCTCAGTGTCTGATTTGTCTTTACGCACAGTGAAAGGGTGATTCCCCTGCGCCTGCAGAGATGAATGCTCCTAAACAGCAGCAATACTACTGATTTATGTAGGTATGAAGGAGCAATATTTTACGGTAAGCAGGCCACAAAAGTGAAAAGAACAAAAAGAAAGGAGAGAATGTATCCAGTCTCTTTTATCCTGTTTATCTTTACAAACATGCAGCAGCGACTGAATGTCTGTCTGTTTCTGGTCAGTGTCATCAATCATCAGCTCAAAGTGGAAACATGAGGGATGCTTGTAATGGAAAATTAATTTTTACATTTCTGTAGGATCCATCTATCCACAACCTCCATCTCTTTACTAAAATGAGAACATGTATATTGATTAAAAGAGATTTATTTATCCTGTATTCCTGCTAGTTGTCTATTCATTTAAAAATAGGAATATATACAAGCTCAGTCACATCTCACCAAACAACAAGCTGCTTATATTACATTCAGGCTTTGTGATATGAAATTATTACGGATTACAAAACAAATCTATGTAGGCATTTCCTGAGTGAAGTGCATGTGGTGGGAGTTGATGCGTATGGGCTTGATAATACAAATAAAGCTTACAGGCTGAGTTCCAATTGAATTCAGCTTTAACACACTTCTGCATCCAGCTGCATTGTAACTCACAAGGTGATTAAAATGAGATTATTGTTAGTGGGCAGTAGTGTGAACATGAAATCTGAATGTTGGTTAGACAGTATCAAATGATTGATGGCTGGCGAGTTATTATGTGATCAATCATGAAGTGACATTTCACAGGTGTTTCCGTTTTTTTGGATATTTCTGGAGCTTCCTGTTTGGTTTAATTTATTTAATAAAAATGAAGGAATACAAATAATCAGAAGATTAGAATTTGTAAGTGTTTTTCTTTTATGACCTATAAGCATGAGGCCTGTCACACCTTGCCAAACAACTGACAACTGAGGCCAAAATCATGTCACCTTGTCATGTACATGTAAAAAGTTGTATTATTTAATCACAATTTTAATGTATGAAGACAACGTTCTAAAAACACATTGACACTTTTTTCCATGAGACCTGAATGACAGTATTCATATATTATATCAAAACACCATGTTAACGTGTTGTGTAACTCATATGAATCGGGCCTCCAGTGAATGGTAGTGTTAATGGAATTAGTTTGTGCAGTTTCAGGTGAGTCACAATAAGGAAGAATAATAAAAAGAAGAATCAAAAGAGGGAAAGTACAAAAATAACCATATAAAGTAATTACTACTCTGAAATAATCTATGATTATCATAGTCTATTTATTTGTTGTGATTTCTCATTTCTCCACAACTCTACATGCCAGTAAATTATATTAAGAGGTCAAATAAAAGTAATAAAAGTAAAATATAGGAAGTACATTTACCAATGTTCTACACTCTAGTTTTGAAAAACTTTCCGTTTGCTGTAATAATTCTATTTTGGGCAACTTTACAAATCTAACACTTTACAACAGCAAAGCATTTCAGAGAGAAATGTACTTTTTATAACACCACCTTCATAACTTTAGATTTTAGACACACATGCACCCCAGTCTCTGAATAAGTCCTTCTATTCTATTATTAAGACCTGGCAATATTTGAAAGCTCTTGTGTGTAAAATGTTATACATGAGAGGTATATTGTGCCAGAATAAAAACTCTATAAGCTGTCTAAATCAATTATCTATTGATCATATGTACTAATAATAATCAAACAGTCCAATATAATACTCTGAAAGGGGCTGCACTGCTTTATGTGTCTTAATGTAAATTTTGCTACCATTTCTTTTTTTTATGTAATCTCAAGACTCATTTTTACATGCAGTTGTAAAAATGCAGTTATAGCATCTCATGTGCATAATGTAAAAGGCTCCCCTGTTGCAGAAGAAAAGACATGATGGGAAATGTCCCAACTGCATGTGATGTTGGTACAACATGCTGATGTGCAACAGCAGGAATTACAAATGCCTTATTATTTAAGGGCTGAGAGTCAGTTGAATCATATACTCTTATACTAGCTCTTCTCTTATTCCTTTTAGCAAAATGGCTGATGCTGTATCACACGACTCACCGTGATGCACTACAATCACACTTGCCCTTTAGTAGCAAAGATCAGCTCCTTGAATATAACGATTGGAAAATTATATGAATTGTATCAAAGTGTCATTAAATGCCCAGCTGCTCCATTAAATGTTCAACCATAATGTGCACATTATGCTTATTATATCATGTTCTGATTATACTAACCATCAGGCTCTCACAGCGGCTGTTTCTGCGATTCCACTTAATGACTTATCAGGAGCAGCACAGGTTAAATGTCATAATTCCTTTTGGTTCAGTGTTTATTTATTATTTACCACTTGACAGTCAAAATACCTGTGCTCACTGGAGCAGAAAATCATTTTAAAACAGAGCTGCGGGCCCCCTGACGAGTCTTCTCATCTAAACGTCTTTCTTGGCTGCAATTTTTCAAGACATTCATCAAGGTTGAAAAATACTTTTACCAAAACTTACATTTACATTTTTTTACAAACTGCTCCCCTGTCACCGTTCCTTGTGGTCCGAACCAGAGAACATGATTGTTCTGCACTTCTTTACAGAGAACAAAGTTTGTTCGAGTGGTAACTGTTTCTGTCCGCCGACATGATGGGACACGTTTGAACAACAGCAATACGATTTCAAACACTAGGCTTTTTATTTTTTTTAATTATTTTTTATGAAGTTTCTGCAGACATGACAAAGTCAGCACAGCAACTGTAGGGCATGATACAAAGAGAAACATATTTTCAGCCACTATTATGAGTGTGAATCAGACAGGCTTGCAAAGGTCTCTCTTCTCCTATTATCATTATGACGTTTCCTTGTGACATTAAAACCTTTCCAGCTACCAGCTCCTGCTCACCCTGGGTTTACACTTTTAGTGTTCACGTTCTGCTTTATGCAGATTCTGCAAAATTTCAAACAACCCTGCTTTCATTGGTACTATCAAGATTTGGCATTTCACGTGATCCATGCACTCATTTGAAACAATCACCTTCTTTCTCCTCCCTGCTCTGACCCTGCGAGCTGTAGGTCAGCCTCACCACACCCAATCATCTATTTGAGATTGAGGGATCCTCATCCTTTACATCTCAGTCACTTAAATATAAAATGCCTTAATAAGCCATCTTCTTAATTCGCTTTCCAAATTAAGCGTTTTTTTCCCAACTGCCCTCCTGAACTAGAAATTGACCAGTTTCCCTCGACTTTGATCAGACTCAGCCGGTATCTGTTGTCTAAGGCGAAATCGAATCCTAAACCCCGCCTCCACAGTATCTCTCCGAGACACCTGGGATCACGATTTGTGTGTTGACACCTCCGAGAACCAGTGGAGCGACATTCTCGCTCTGTTGCACTGTTCATCTATATGTGCCAGACATCTACGCAACTATTGACCCTTAGCCCCAGACTGCTTTGTTTGGCTTCCCTCCAACTTGGAATACAACGTGTACAATACAGCGTGCCATTGCCCATATATACCACCCTGTTGGCTAGACACCACCTCCAACACACAATGCCTGGTTTCTAGTCTGTCTTCGACCTGCCCCTAGTTCTGCTGCTACAGGTCTAGAACGTCAGGAGACACATGACACATGAAGCCTCTCTTCCTCTTCTCCCTCTTCAACACATTATTGTTTCATCAATTCATGTGACTGACTTGACTTCTTCCCCGGAGTCCTTGTGTTGCTGTGGCCCCATCATGGATCGTGATTGTGGATCTTAGATCGTGATCACGGACCATAGATCGTGACGCTGGATCCTGGTCGTGGATCATAATAGTGGCTAGTAGATCGTGATGGTGGATCCTGATCATGTATAGTGGTGATGGATCCTGATCATAGTGGTGGCTGATCAAGGACTATTAGTACAACAATACTGCATAATATACAATATGTCTACTCACATATTCTACCATTATTCACAATAACTCCTCCGTTTCAATTGTCATTGCTTCTCCCTTCATCCTGGGATGGGGATCCCTCACATGTGGCTCTCTGAGGATTCTATGTTTGTCCTTAGTCTTGATGAAGGTTCAGGCCGTCACACAACGCCCTATGAGACAAACTGTGATATGTGAATATGAGCTATACAAATAAAATGTGATTGATTGATTGAGTATATGTTATGTCATTTTAGTGAGTATACATTTGTCTGAGACGTGTAGAACATAGGATTATGCAAGCCGTTTGACACTTTATATTATGGCCTGAGTATAATACTCAATACATTTTTTGAGCACTGTTTAAATATCTCTCAGATAAATGTACTGAAGCCCTGTCAGTATAAGCACCAGGTTTACCCATAATCTATGAAAGGATGCAGCATTTAAGTGCTTTATATCATTCCATGCCATGACGAGTGAGAGACACACAAATAACAATGAAGGCTCGATTTGAACAATGTGAGCAGTTGGTGCAAGTGCATTTAGGTTGCTTTCAAATCCACTTTCGTTTGTTTAAAAGTGGATAAAAAGGTCAGGGCATCAGACGCATGGTTCAAATAAAGTTGTCTGTAGTCTCTCAGTTAATCATAGTCATCACATGAAATACATTTAAAACCGAGTGGCATCTTCCATCCTATGGAAGTTAGTGACAGAAACCGTGAAAAGGTTTCACTTTGCACACAAATTGAGCAAGTGTCTGTGCATAACAAGCAAAATATATACACAGTACTATCTTAATAATGGGTCCTCCAAATAATGCATAAAATAAAATTACAGTTGCTCAAAGAACTATGTCAAAAGGCCTTTTTCGTGACATAACCTTGTTTTTTAAATGACGTTCCAAAGTTGTTGAAAAGACTGCCGCTTCAGAGAGGCTAGTTCAGAAAACATCTTCACATCTTTATAAGAAAACATTTCTGTTTATTTCAGCCTTTAACTAGAACTTTCACTTGCCTGCACTCCTGAGCTTATACAATTTTTAACACTTTCTTTCCTTTCTCTTTTTATGGATTTTTTAAAGATTTTTACTTAAACGGAAACTGCTGGAAAGTATTGGCTAGTGATAAGCAAGGTTATTACCCTGTGCACAGGCATACTATTTTCACCAGTGTGTGTGTGTGTGTATGTGTGTGTATGCAAAGCAGCTAAATATTGCAATGATGGATTTTCACCAGACTTGGTATGAATATTACTTGTAAAAGTATCTCCAGATGAATATATTTGTGAGCTGATCAGTGAAAGGTCAAGGTCAACAAAAATAAAGTATGAAAAACAATTTCTCAACAAGCTATTGAGGCAATCTAAAGCTTATGTTGATCGGAATTTATGATATGATATCATTAATATACACAAAATCATGTAAAGTCTAAAATAATTCAGGATGTGATGTCACACATAATTCTATTTTTGACCTGAAGCTTATATCGATCAAAAACCACAAATTATTTTTCAATCACTTTACAGCAATAACGTCACCATGACATCACTATAAAGGCAAAAAAATACCTCATAGAGTATTACAATACATTCACTTTTACAACCAAAGAGAGAAGGGATAAAATATACTTCTTATCTAGATCAACCATTCATCATATAGTATAAATGTCATGATAAAATGGCCCTATTAGAATGTAAAATAGTTAGCACTACCTGATACAGTGCTCACATGGTATGAATGGCCCCTCCAATGCATTTTATTATAGTTTATAATGATAGGCCTATGGTCCTTGTGATGCTGTCATGTCATTTAAAGAGGGATCCAATATTTACAGCTTCCATACAACTTCAAATCCACATAAGAATTCTACTCAGTGTAATCATGTCAGAGGAAACTGTTAGTGTAAAGTTAGAGTGTCGTCTGCACCGCGGCCTACATGCAGTACTAGCCCCAGACAGTTTGCAGAAAACCACAGGTACAGTAACACTTGTGATAGAGTTTGATGGAGTAAAATAAGCTGGTTTGAGAGGGCGAGCTGGCCTGAGCGCTGCACAGCACATTGATCCCACAGAGCTCATGAATATTGCAGAGAGCCTACAGCAGAGCTGAAACAGGAACCCCTGGACCCCCCCTCCCCTACACACACCAGCTGACCCCCTGCAGTTCAGCCGGTGTAACAGTAACCCATGGATACACACACACATCCACAGAACCCCGGTCAGCACAGGTAATGAATACACCTGAAAATCCACCTGTAATTAGAAGGTGATAATGAACCCTTCCATCAAGATAAGCCACTTTCTGGCATCGGCGGTCTGCAGCTCTTGGCCACCACTGCCAAAACCCAGCAGGCTGTGACAATACCCAGCGTAGCTGATCATTTAATAAGGCCGGGTAACGCCTGACTGCTTTGAGGATGACACACATGCAGCGGCTGCCGTTTTCACCGAGTTTTAACACAACCTGTAGGTGGATGAGTTCACCACCTAAACTGCAACTTCAAGTGCATGTTAGATTCCCATTTCTTGTCCACATTAAACCTGCATTTCATAGCATATTTATGAGCAGAGCTGAATTTGGTCGTCGCAATTCATCTGTGGGTCAAACCCCATAACACCTATATTTAGTTACACTTGCACTTAGCCTATTGGTAATTTAATTGGAGCTGCATGGCAGAAGCAAAAATATTTTCCACTCAGGTAAAGTATCATGCCAAAGCGTGCTTCGGAATTATGGCTGTGTGTCGCAATACGATACGCAGAGTGAAACTGAAGATTAGTATTCATTTCAGTATGCTCATTAGAATAAATCCTTCATATTTAAACAGAGAGGGAGCATTTATGGATTAAATACCATCCTATTTGGGACATCTTTTATCTTATTAAAAAAGAAATGCCCACAGTTACATAATCTTTAAAAATGCCTATATTCTATTTTTGTTTTGATATGCAGGGAAGTAAGCAGGCTGGGGATCAGCAGCTTATTCCTCCCAGGTCGTATTTAAAGCGTTGATTCATAATTTCCCCCACAGTACAGCTAAACCTAACCATCCATCATTTTAGGAAGGTTTTTATTATACCAAGAAAACTGGAAAATAGCATTTTACAAAGTGAATGGAGCATTTGCAATAAGTAAACATTCCATATTAACTCCTAAAACTGTCAAACACAGTGAAGAAAAAAGCCTTTTATATATTCCATATTATTATTATTCTAGCTCCATTATTCAAAGAGCTTTTCTTCTTCTGTCATGACAGACTGAACAAAGCTAAGAAGCAGCAAATGTAAAGATGTGTGGATGACACAGGAACGATTTATTCTAAAATAATTAAAACAAGCCCACCTAAAAAAAATTGTCACCATCATCCTTTCAATACCTTTTGTTTTTCACAAAATGAACTTTAGTTGTTCCAGCAGGACTAGATTCCATCATTTTCAAAAACAACAGCCTTCCAAAAGTTTGTGAAATGAGCACATGCAGTGCTTTTTTTAGAAATATCTTAACCCTAACCCTAAACAAAAAGTGAGAAAATTTCAAATTTCCCATCAGGAAAAGATAGTGTGGAGGATACACAAAAGCAGGAAGTGGTTTGACATTGAGATACTGAGGAAAGTAAAACATGGAGGTCAAATTAAGTGCATATGGGAGGATATAGCTTAAACACTAATGAACTGAGTTCAGTAGTTAGTCGTACTGTCAGTGAAACTCATTAAAAAACTGCAACAGTAACTACATGGTTTGTGTTTACATCATTTAACATGTCTCAATGTCGGAGATTTCGCTGTGAACTCATTCCTCTGGTTGTGTGACTGTGATTGGTTTAACTTCATCAGAACTCAAAAGGAAGTCAACTCCAGTCTTGCTGTCGCTGGCCCAATGTGACCTCATGACCCTGATAAGGACTGTGTCCCTTTCTTCATCGCTCAGAAAACGTCACAGATAATTAAACACATATATACAAAAAAGCACAAACCCTCTTCTCTTTCGAATGATCTCTTATGGACAATCTCACCCCAATCTGCTCTACACCAACATTGAGCACGGCATTGAGGGGGAGCTATGGTTCAAGAGATAGACGGGTTATCCTCTAAACAAAAGGTTCTACCGCACCCTCCCCCTTTGTCCGTGCTGTAGTTTCCTTGGGCAACATACTGAAGCCCAAATTGCCACTTACAGCTGTGTCGGCAGGGTGCGAATGATGATGAATGGAAAAAACTGCAGTTTAAAGCACTGTGAGTGGTCATCAAGACTAGAAAAGTGCTATATAAATGGAGACAAATTACCATCTATCAAAAGGCAGCAAGGTAGATAAACTTGTTACTCTACTTCTCTGCTGTTTTTACAGATGAAGCAGAATATGGGGAGAAATCATCATGAATTAAAAAAATGTGTGGAAATATATTTAGGAACATGTGTGCATAATTCCTGCGCCTCACAAAAGCATATTCAAATGCACAGACAAAAACCCAAAGTGTCCAGTGCAGACAAATGTCTAAAATTGTGTTATTTTATATTTATTTAGCAATTGTTAAATGGGAAATTTCATAACAACTATTATTATGAATAGATTGGAGTAAATTATATAATTAGAAGATGAATTTGTGTAGTTGAATTAGTAGTATGCTTTTTTGTGTTGTCTTTGGTGCTTTAGGCCTATTTTGTGTGTTTAAATACAAGTAAATGGATCAGGGTCCAGAATAAATACATGATATTAAGTGTGAAGATACTATAAATACTGATCACCAAGAAATTGCAAACATTCATGGCCCCCAGAGAACGAGTGCTAATTATAAATAAATTAACTTTCTGGCACCATCGGGTCCAAATGCACAAGCAGTTATGGCAAATGAGAGGTTATGGTTAGACAATATAAACACTTGGCATTGAACTTAAATAATATTTTGCAGTATTGTCCAACAAGAGCATAATTTCTTCAAATAGTGGTAGATAGAGAGTAGTTACTTTTCTTTTGTGCTCCTTGGTAGAACCGTTAATAAGCACGAGAATCCATGAATTTTCTGAGTACATTCATGCTCCTCGAACATATAATCTCTCTATATCAAACATAGAGTAAATTATTCACGACATATTCTACAATCTCCTGATTACATGGGAATAACTTAAAATAATATCATTATTAGTAGCTTGTTCACTCTACATGTTTTGATTCCGTTCTGCTTGGTTTACTGAACATTGTAGCAACACTGGAGGATGCAAGTGAAGCTTTAAACCTTTCAGTATCATTTCCCTATAAATAATTTTCCTCCAAAATCCTTTGAGTTCTTGGTCTTAGATTTAATCAAGAACTATTTAACTTTAAATTCTGTGTCTGCTGGACTGGAACTATATGAACAATGATAATAAATAAGATGTTTTTCTAATGTTTTGCTTGATTACAGATTTTCATGATTATTCAGTTAGAACATTAGGATGTGTTTATAAAGGTATTATAATGTCTGCTAAATTAAGTAAACAGCACAAAAGGTTTCTGGTGACTGTCTTATAAAAGAAAGCAGTTCTTATTATATTAAACAGAGGTAACCCCATGTGATGTTTAAGTATTTTAGTAGTACGAAGAGCAAATAACAGACAACAGAAACAAATTGTCAGGAATCAACCTAAAGACAAATGTGAAGATGAGTATTATATAACATCCTCCATTTTGAATGATTTCACTGGGTAGTGGTCTGGAACACAAAGTTGCATGTTGAGGTTGATCAGAGTTGAACTTTAAGTTGCTGATGTACACTCCGCCCCTGTGGGTGAATCCACTGACTGGAACAGTTTAATTGAAATTAGTAGGTTTTACTACATCATTGAATAGTAATTAACAGGGGTTACACCAGGTCTTTATACAAACTACAATTCCTTTATGTAATTTTATATTGAATTGGATTGGATTCATTCAGTCAGTCATTGCACACACTCAGTAAGTACCTGGTAGGTTTAATGTACAATTTAGATAGAGACTGCAAGAAATAGTATATACAATTAGAATGACCCACCTGAAGTCGTACACGTAAGTCAAAATATTGCTTACGCTCCACAGCAGAAGTAAAAACTGACTGCAGACATAATGCAGATATTTGATCTGCACATATACAAACAAAAGCCGAACCGCGTGCATGAATATATGAATTTCTCTGCTGAGTGGGAGACATGATCAACAGATTTAATAAACCACCTCTGCCCCTCAGCTGCACAGTTAGAGGCATAAGTGTGCTAAGTTAAAGTTCTAAGCACAAGCCCCCCCCCCCATGGTCATGACAGGGCATTTCAAGTCAAGTGCACTTTATTGTCTGCTCTGTACAAGACAATAGCTAATAAACATTGACTGTGCGGGCTGACTGTGATTGGTTAAAGATGTGTACCACTGGCCAGAGGTATAGAGGAGAGACCCATTACAAACTAGAAGGCAATAAAGTGAGCTCATTTACTCCTAACAGCCAAACTACCTTCAGCAATGGGTCCCCTGCTGGAAATTTGGGTCGATGGAGAAGCAGTAATTACACTTCTGTCTAAGTGTCTTAATGTGACTGCCTCCATTGTTTACTTCTCTGTCTCTAACAAAACACTGGCTGATGGATCATTTTCATTTCCAATCAAACCTGTGGGTGTACGTGTGTATCTGCGTGTCGCCGCAAGCATGTGCTTTAATGTGTGGGTGTATTTCTTCTCCATATTGTAAGATAATGCAATATCCTGTGATTGTCAGTGTAACACAACTCAGTGCCAAAAGCTTTATTTAGGAAAATTGTTGATGTGGGAATTTGTTTAGCTTTGTATCTATTTTATGTGTGGGTTCTAAAAATGACTTTCATTCAGCTCTTACATGTTCATAATCTCTACCCTAAACTTCTCCTACATTTGCTCATATTGTACGAACATAACACTCAGATTCAAAGGAGCTTGAACTTGCTTAAGAACAGTAAATTAACATATATGAATATATAAATGCCAAAATAATACCAAATAAGGCCACACTTCCTGCCCCATGTCAGAAGTGTTCATCCTTGAAAGATAAAAAGATGAAGTTCATGCGATCAGAGAGTGAAGTCCCAATTTCAATGATCCGGTGTGTAAAGTCTGGAATTTTTAGCAGGATCAGAAATGGAACTAAGAATCTGATTAAAACAGCAGTCCACATGCTGTTGATGCTGAGTCACGGGTCCAATGTCATTTTAAAAAGAAATCCAAATTAAGTCTAAACAGGTCTCAGCACAGCGAGTGGATTGATGGCTGTAACAGGAGGAGGTGAAGGTAAAGTCTGATATGAAAGAATGAAAGACCCATTCAATTAGAGGTGATGTTACACTGACATGTTTTCTGCTGGTTTTTGATCATACAATCGAACCTTCAACCACTATATTATTACACAATATGCAGCATGTTAAAAATTATTTGACATGTCATCTCTGCTGTGTATAGCTACCACCAGCTGGGTCAAGGCACATCCACCTGACCTTCACATCACCAACTGTGCGATCTGCCATGACACATATGCATGTGAAGCTCTGTGTATTGAAGCTGCTGTGCTGTGTGCAGGTTGAAAAGGTGTCGTGGGGCTCGGAGTTTAACCATAACATCAGGCACATGGAGAAAAGGGTGAATTTTCTGCAAATTATCTAAAAATATTTTACATGGTGACAATTAAGTCCTGCATTAAGTCTATGAACAAAGCCCAATGCTTATTGCACTATTTGCTGCTCACAGAAGAATGTGCTCCCCCGGACATGATGACATTTTGCAGGTACATTCATAATTATACAATTATAATTAAAATTGCAGAATTAACACCAATAACTTGTAACATGTCAGCACTATGAGGGGTAATTTACATATTATTGCTTCAAACTAAAGAAGCATACAATCCATTAGTGAAAAACTGGGTTTGAATGACAGCCGACTGATTGCTCCTGACTCCTAAGACAGGTCTGGACCACTCTTAAACTCTGTACCTTTAACCCTTGTATGGTGTTCGGGTCTGTGGGACCCGTTTTCAATGTTTGCTAAAAGAAAAATGATGCGATAAATATTTTTTTCAACATTGGCCTTGGCTCATTTTCTGTGATGAACATATAAAATAACATATTTTCAGTGACTGTACACTGCATACACCCCCTCCTCATTTACATTACATATGAGGTGTTCGGGTCCACTGGACCCAGGACTACGTAAAGAGTTAAATTGTACATTTCAAGCACCTCTGCTCCCACATTCCTGCACATTTTACGTTAAAGTTCTCTGCCAGTTCCTGCATCTCACAGGGATTCTGTTGATTCCCCTTTGGATTTGAAAACTCCGGCAAGGGTAAGAACCTCAAAGTATGGAAATAAATGGGTTTCTTCCATCTCATTCCAGCTTTTTACGAAAACACGCTGTCCCTCCAAATTAGTGCAATCCAGAATGATTTTCGTAATGAAAAGCTCGTAAGAAGGCCTGATGTCCTGCACGAGTCACTGCTATCCGTGTCTGCCCTGGTTGCATCCTTATTACATTGGTAGCCATGCGGGGTGGCTAAAGAGCAAAAAGACCATTCAATTTCATAATTTTTTGACATCCATATGTTGGCTGCTGATGGCCTGGCCTGGATTTGGGACTGTCTACAGATTCACTTTTTACGTAGCTGGCTGATGGTCAATCTCATCCTCTTCTTCAAACTCACTGTCAGACTCTGAATTGACAGAAACATGATCTTCATATTCTCTACTCTTCCCTTCATTGACTTCCAAAGATTTTCTATCTTCAAAAATAATTTCTAAGGCTTGTTGTATCCCGCCCTTGTTGTATATAAAATATAGATGTTTCATGCAAGACAGAGGATCTTGCAGGAAATCCCGCCCCCGATATACAAAATAAATAGCTTTGACAATCGGGCTCCTTATCACAATCCTTGAAGATGGCAAAAAGGTTCTCTGCTCAGAGGGCCTTAGAAATGATTTTTGAAGAGAGAACATCCTTGGTAGTTAATGAAGGGGAAGAGTTTTCAGAATATGAAGATCATGTTTCTGTAGATTCAGATTCTGACAGTGAGCTTGAAGAAGAGGATGAGATTGACCATCAGCCAGCTATGAAAAAAATCCATCTGCAGTAAGGCCCAAATCCAGGCAAAACGTTTTTTCCAATCATATCTTGATGTAATTGATGTTTCTTTGTTTTATTGCATTTTTTCACAAAAAACGAAAAGCACTCTTTTTCATAAATGTGATTTAACAGGGGTAAATAACAAATATTAACCATATATGCTGTTTATATTGCTTGTAATTGGGATAAAGTAAACATCTGTTAAGTATTTTTACAAAAATTGTATTGATTGAAAGACCGAATAATGCAGTGGGTCCACCAGACCCGCGAACATTGGCTGAGTGACCAAAACACGAACACCATACAAGGGTTAAGAAAACTCAAAATAGAAGAAAATTGGGACTTACCCCAGATGCATTGAGGACACATTAAAGACATACTTTTGTGGGTAATTTAGTTTTCATTGGACACACTAGGATCCATACGCAGTATTGTCTTGATTTTGTCTTATTTTTTAAGCCTATATGTTTGCTGTTTGCAGAAATTGAATCAAATATTTATGATAGTTTTTTATATGTATACTCATATTTGTTACGGTGAGGTGTACTGTCTTTGAGTTCACAGAGTTACTGCAAAGCAGAGCCAAATCCCTCGTATACACAACCATACTTTGCCAATAAAGCATATTCTGGGTCTTGAGAGTGCTGACCTTTGTAGGAATGAAGAGTACTGGATAGTTTAAAAGAAATAAGCTAACATATTAGTGCACTATTTATCCACTCCTGGCCATTATCCAGGTCTGTGTTGTGGTGGCTAAGCAAGCCCGGACATTCTTATTCCTATAACCTCCAGCTCTTTCTGGGGGATCCCCAGACATTCCCAGGCCAGATGTATAGAGCTATGTAATTGCTCCAGCCTGATTTGCTCACTGAGATGCGATGAGAGACTGAGACCTCAACAGGGAGGCATCATTTCCATATTTTCAAAGCATCTTATCTGGCACATATCAACAATAATTAACAGTGGTTATACTTTTAGTTCCTTCTGGATTTCTAAATATTACCAGGACAGCTGGTACACCCCTCCCATTACTGCTGACCAGACGATACTAAAGTCACTCCAAACCCACAGTGACCATGGCTTAAGATGTACTTTAGACTTATTTGCTGCCTCTCATCATCTACTTATGTATGTTTTGCTGAAGTATAAGCTGCCCCAATTTCACTGTAGTGTCCTATTAGCAGCTGAGAGTTTGTGGTCACTACAAAGCTTTTTGCACCGCTTATTTGCATTTCACCATGCAAAAAAATGAATCTGGTCTGTGCAATGGAGTAGGGTTACTGTTCTTTCTTTGTGGAAAAAAGGAAGGCAGTGGAGGTTGAGGCATCTTAATCAAATTGATAATTGTCCCCTGTGGAAAAGATACTGGGCCAAATCCAGAACATTGTGTAAGGACTATTATTCTGATCTGAGGAAAAGGACATATGGGCTATCAGTCTGTAGCAAGTGGGACAAAGCACCGGATAAGCAGCAAAAAAATTGTGCGGAGACAAATCAGTCAAAATTGTAGCTTCTGAATAAATTGTTGGAAACCTCCAAGTTCCAGAACTTGTATGGCTTTTATTTAGGTCTGTTTAGATTCAAAAGGAATTACAATTTTGAAACATTTTCTCCCTCTCAAAAAGACCTTTATGATTGAAAGGAAATGGTAACATTTGATTAACTGGATTCGCAAGCTCTATTAACTTACTGCTTCCATCTCAGCATTCTTCACTAGCTAAAATGTATATTTATGATGTGATCCTGCAGTCAGCATTTTGCAGTTGGAATGACGGTAGGGATTGGCCATATCTACTATTTAGTTTGGCCTTTACTGTCTTTGTGGGTAGGCCACATCCTCCGAAGAATGCAGCACCTGAATGAAGACACATCTTGTGACTCAACCTTTACAAGTGAGCATAATTGCTTCTCCCCCATCTCTATGACAGTATAGTTTCAAGTGTGATTGCTCAGAACAGTCACATATGTTTCATATATGTTTCATATGATAACCAGTAGACATTCTGACAAACTGAAAAGTACTGTTGTTTTTCTAATGATTTTGAATATTTTGATAATAAGAAACATATTCAACTTAAAATCTATATTTAACTTAGAGTATCAATAGTCTAAGTAAAGTTAGACCACTGTGATCACACTGGCTGCTTAACTGACAGAGGAATTATCTGTCTCCTCACTTCCTGCTGCTAAACCATCACCTCAGCCCTCACCTGACCTGCCTCTATAGAGTTCCCCTTCCTGGCCATGATGAGCTGTTTTAGTGGCAGAAGCCTGGTGTTTGCTGTGAAGGGACCTTCCCATCAGTCCAACGGGCTTCTTTTTGGCTCGTGGAGGGATTACTGTGCATTCAGGAGGCTTCACATGGTGAGCGACAGCCCCTCTGATCAGAGAGGCACTCGCCTATCCCCCCGCCTCACCCCTCGGGGCCCTTGATTTCACAAGGATTAGCACACAAAGTCACCTAATCTCTCCCTCCACCCTCTTTCTATTGATGGCCATCTCAAACATGAACGATCACACACTGCCACACTCAGACAGTCAGTGAAGTGCCAGGACAATAAAATCAAATTTCTTGGATCAAATCATCCAAAAAGGTAATATTTTCGCACCACAGCTATTAAGTTGTGTGATCAAGATATCTTGGCACTTCCGAAATGGAAGAAAAAAAACAATCACCTTACACATTGAAAACAGTTTCTGGTTTTCAGATTAGTTTCATGTTGGAACTATCCCAAACAAAAGCTAAGCAACTATAGCGACTAGCTGTTTGCGGTTTACAGGTGTCATATTGTCTCAGTGAGGTTGCCAAGTTAGGGACCATTATGTCTCCACAGAAACAAACACCTGTGCTCACTTTGCAGCATATACTACTAAACTGTTATACAGTTGCAATCAGAAATATTCAACCCCCTCACCTCAATAGACATTATAGTGATGTGGATGACAGATAATGACAATAAATGACAAAAAAACCTCATCAAACAACAAAAGATATTTATTGATGCATATTTTAGTTATTTTGACAACAGAAGTTGACTTAACTTTGAAGTTCAAAAGAAAAATGTACCTCTTTCAACATATGTGCATGTGCAGTATTATTCAGCCCCCCCCAGCTTCAGTACTTTGTGGCGCATCCTCTAGCTTTTATAACTTCTAAAAAATGTTTTCGGTAAGTGCGGACTAGCTTCTTACACCTCTCGATTGGAATCTTTGCCCATTTTTCAAGTGCAAAAGCCTCTAGATCAGTGATGTTTGATGGCTTCCATGCTGCAACTGCCTTCTTTAAATCCCACCAAAGATTTTCAATCAAATTTGAATCTGGTGACTGTGAATGCAACTCCAGGACGTTCCAGGATCTTTTTCTCAACCAAGCTTTGGTGGACTTGGAGATTTTGCTTTGGATCATTGTCTTGCTGGAAAGTCCAACGATCACCAAGGTTCAATTTGTCAACAGAAGGAATCACATTCCTCTTTAAAATGGCCTGGTATTTCTGTGAATCCATGATGCCATGTACACAATAAAGATTGCTAGTTCCTGCCGCAGAAAAACAGCCCAACATCAGGTTTGACCAACCTCCATGCTGGACTATGGGGATGGTAGTCTTCAGGTCATAAGCCTGTCCTTTCACGCGCCAGACATACCGCTGGCCCATACGTCCAAACAGTTCCAGTTTGGTTTCATCAGTCCATAGAACTGACACCCAAAACTCTGTAGTCTTATCCAAATTCCTCCTGGCATATTCTAGTCGACTTTTGATGTTGCTTGTGGTCAAGAGCTGAGTGCATCTTGGAGCCGGCCATTAAGTCCTTTTTATTCAGTGCATGTCTTATAGTTGCCACTGCAGCACTTGTACCAGCCTTCATCAGGTCATCCAGTAGGTGTCTTGCAGTCACACAGGGATTTATCTGAGTTGTTCTGACTAAGTTGCTGAGGGTCCTTGATGAAATGCTGGGCTTTCTTCCACAGCCAGGCATTTTTGAAGCTGCTCCATCAGTTGTAAACTTCCTTATAATGTTCCCAATTGTGTCTCTTAGAATATAATTTTTTGGGGAATTCTTCTTCTACCCAAGGCCTTTCAGGTGTGATGAAATAATCTCCTCTCTCAGCTTTTGTGTAAGCTCCTTTGTCTTTCCCATGATTGCCACTCACCTTGAATACCTTCATGGGTGGGGTTTATATATGCATCACAGCTGAAGCAAATGAAGGATTAGTATAGCGTTCCAAAAGGCTTAATAATGTTTCAACTCAACTTAAGGACAAAAAAAACTGTCAGACAGCTTTAAAAACAACAATATTATATAGGGGTTGAATAATTGTGACATGGCTATCTTAACAAAATATACTGCTACACACAAATACTACATCATGCATTTTCCGTGTTGATTTTCTTTATCACTCAACTCATAAAGAAGGTATCCGAAGCAGAATCTTGATCAAAGAACAAGATTCTGTCTACTTTAATTGATAAATCCTTAAAATCTTTGGGGGGTTGAATATTTCTGATTGCAACTGTATATGCAGTGAATTAGGGGATGATGCTCATTAAGTCATGATTTACCTTGTTTCATTGGTTTACTCTTTTACTTTGCGTTAATTGTTTACACATGGTGGTTGAATTTAACCAACATATCCATGCTGTATTTAGTCTTATATCATATTGCATAGGATTACTGAAGTTGAAAAGCTGAATGGTGAAGTTGTAATTTTGCCTAGATACTGCTCCTGTGGTGTCATACAATTGTCCCCAAGCTATTCAAATTCGACTAGAAATGAGCTTGTTCACATCCTGTTTTTGGGCTAAATGTCCACTATTATCCTCTTAGCCCGGAGACGCATTCAGGTTTGCGCTCAACATCGCACAAGCTCTCGCCTCAATGCTCTCGCCTAAGGGGCGCAAGACGAGATCATCCACAATAGCTGCAGTGTGTGCGAACACACTTGAACATGTGGATGACCAGAGTTTTTTAAGTTTGAAGAATCATTTACCAGTTACTTAAATTGTATTTGATTTTGCTGCAACACTGTTTACCCCTGAAACTCCAAAAGTGTTTTGTGGACTCAAACATTTCAACCCTACCCTCAAACCGCAGAGTGGTGAGTGGATAAAGGTTGCATTTTCAGTTTTTTGGCGAAACTATCAATTTAAAACCAAAACTTCTAATTTTGAAATGTCTTTTCTGTAAATTGAATTGTTTCTCTGGACAGAGATGTAGCTTGCTTTATCCTATTGCCGCCAGTCATTATACTAAAGTAGGATGTGTGCTCCATCTCTGCAAGTGTGTTTTCCAAAATGTTGAATTATATCCCTTTGAGTTTGCTTTAAGAAATCACTTTTCTTTGAGGATCAAAGTAAATCAAGTGCTCTATTAAATGTAACTTATTTTTTTATCATCAATGGCCTTTTGGCAGAGTGGTAAATAATAAAATGAATTTTGTCTGGATTCCATTTGGCTGTTTCTGTTTAAGGGTCCTGATATTGTTCATGCTGTCAGACTGTGACACTGTCATGGCTTCCTGGGACACTCAAATAGAACACAGCCATTGCTAATGCTGTTAGTAACACTTGTGCTTTTCCTTCTATGTGAAAGTAAATGAAATGACTGCTGGAGAAAAGACCTAGTACACAAACATATTGAACAACAGAAAATCTGCTGGCTGAACTTACCTGTGAGGAAGATGTGCTAAAGCTTTTCCTTTTCAGTCCAATTCTGTCTTGTTGATTTTAAACTTTTTGTTGATTTCATTGATTTCTTTTATTTGGTTGTGGATGGCTTGACTAAGATAATAGCTTTGAATGTAAGTCGCTTTAATAAATGTTCATATAAAACAAATGGTCTACAGCATTACGAAATACATACCAGAAAATTTGGGGAAATATTTCATAACATGCTATGTTAAATGGAAAATAATTCATAATGTAAGTGCAGCAAATTCTACCTTTGTGTATAATTCATTACAATTACTGGGGCAAATTCTGAATGCTGCACAGCAGTCAAAAAATGATTTGCCAATGAATCTATGTATATCAGACATGAAATCTGCTGACGTATGTGCATAGGCTTTCACTGCATGGCATGTTAGGAAAATCTGGACAGTTAGGTGGAGAAATATAGGAGACTCCTAATTGCTGAATTTATGAACAAAAGCCCTGTTCTTTTTTCGAATCCTCTCTCTGAAAATAGTAAATAACTTCTGTCCCCAATAAGTGTTGAGAATACTGCAGGCTGGTACCAAATGGCAGAACACAGACGCCTAATTCAATCAGAAAGCCCTAGGGCGGCCAAGCATGGCTAACTACATCATGGTTAAGCATCTTGATTTTGTCAGAATTATAGAAAATGACAAGTGAACTTGGCATGAACCGCAGAGTCAGGGTGGAATCCTCGTATTGGCATTTCATAATCTAAGCAGGGTGGTGCCAGAAAATCAATACTTTTTAGCTTCCCTTTCTGCTGTTTTCTCCCCCATGGGTCTGAGGGAGATGTCTCTGAAACATCACCAATAACAAAATGCACAATGTACAGTCATGAGTACTTATACTACTGTAGAGACCCAATGCTTCCACAGTTTATAGATCTTCGATCACATGTGGGCTTTAAGTGATTTAATCTGCTCATCTGTTGGAATCACTGTGGTGGTCAAACATAACAGATTCAGGGGTTGGGTCGGTGATGATGTTGATATGTTGGGTTTGGTTCATGGAGCTGGGTGAGGTGAAATATAGATGGTAGGTTCTGTTGAATAATACATGTCACATATTCTCACCACTGGTTCCATGGCTTTGAAGGAGCTGAGTCAATTAAAGCTAAGCATTAGAGATTAATAGATACAGAACTTCCTTCTCCAGAAAATCTTACTGTTGCCTGGTTGTTTCACGATGTGAGTGCACCATGATGTGATTTTTTAAAACTTAATTAATGGCAATAGAAATAAATAATGGAAAAGGGATTCTGCATCAATCAATGTCATGATTTTTCGCTATCTCATGTTGTAAATTGTCACATCAAATCCCAATAAGACATTGCAAGAATTAAAAATAAATAATACATGGAGAATAATGAGCTCCGTTAATCCAATGTCACCCACATAATGTGCAGAATAACAAGTCCTATCAGAACAGTCTGATGTGTATAGAGTGTGTTTATTTGGAAGCAATCTGTTGTTGTTTCCAAATGATCTAATCAAAGTAAACACAGGCATGTGTAATGGCGCTCTGCTCCTGAAATCAGAAAATGCTGATTTATCAATAAGCAAAAGTGTGTGAACCCTTTGGAATTCCCTGTTTATCTGTCCATAAAATGTAATGTGATCTTCATCAAAGTCACAAGTAAAGAGTAAGAGAATAGGCGTAAGCTAATAACAGACAAATTATTCTAATCTTTCAAATTTGGATTGAATTTATAAAAAATTCACAGGGCTGATGGAAAAAGTAAATGAACGCTCAGATCCAATAATTGGGATTTTGGATTATTCCTCATACAGAAGTGATTCAACTCAGCCATTTTCGGAGGCTCCCTGGAGTGAATGGTTTTCTATCATTCTACATCTCGGTTGGGTTTAAGTGTGGGCTGCAACTGGACCACATAGATTTACTTTTAAAGTCAATGCCCGAATCAGGGTAAGCTACTTTGAAATACATTTTCATTTGAATGTGTCAAGATGTCTGGGTCCGGAGGCAGCAAAGCTCAAATCATGATGTCCCCTCCACCCTTCTTCCCCATCTGAGCACTGTCCGTGCTTCCCACACAATTTAACCTTAGTTTTATCAGTCAACAACATATTTTTGAGGGAGCGTCATGCTGCTTTTTGGCAAACTTCCGATATGCAGTGCTGTTTCCTTGGTAGAGCAGCAGCATCATCAGGACAACATACTCATGAACAAAGCTGAGCCCAGGTCATTTCTTTGGTTACTCTGTGATTGTTCTTGTCATCAAGGTTGATGGAAATAACTAAAGAGTCCTCGTTTAAATGTCTGTGGAATGATAAACAGTGTTACCCTACCATTATATTAGGGGATGTCCCGTCCTAATGGCCTTATGTTATTTATCTTATTTATACGTGGGCATGTAATTTCTGTCTCTACATGGTTGCGTGTTTAGATTTCTCCTCTGCTCTCTGTATGGCGTACGGCGGAGTTCCATCCCATCCCGCCCCCAGAGCACCCCCCCCCCCATGCTGTAAACCTAGGGGAAACACTGATAAATAACAAAAGTAGCTGAATTGTTAGGGAATAGTCATCTAACATAAATGACAAAGGGATGCTAGATCCTACTTTCAGAAAGATTAAACATCACGTCTACACCAAAATTGCTTAAACAGTCTAATCTTTTAAATTTTTCATGTTTTGCACAAACACCACAAATATTTATCTATTTGGCTTTAAAACTCAACCTTGAGTCTCATGGGTACTGTCCTGTTTGGTGTGAACGCAGCAAATAAATGATAAAGTTTGTATTTAGATAGTGCTTTTCTAGTCCTGTTGACCACTCAAAGTGCTTCACAGTACAGTTCTACATTCAACCATTCATACCGTACATCTATGTGCAGCACTTTCTCTATGACAGATGGCAATTTAGGGTTCAGTATATTGCGAAAGGACACTTGGGGAAGACTGGGATCAAACCGTCGACCTTCTGGTTAAAGGGTGACCGCACTAACCCCTGAGTCACAGCCACATATAAAACAAATGAATGGTGAATTTCGATAATCTTTTTCTGACCTTACTGTATTACGGTTCAAACTTCTGGAAAGAGTGAACATGCTCCATAGATTCCAATTGAATGCATTCGATTTAATTTCTGGTCCTCCTGATGGTGGCAAAGGAAAATAGTTTGCAAGATGAACAACCTTACATCAGCATCTTTATTGGCACGAGTCTGGATTTAATTTCTCCTCTTATAACCCTCTTTATACGATTTTAAGTCTGTCAGAACCTTATGCTTGATCTATAAATTTCAAAACACAGAGATTTACGGCCTAAAATGTGTTTGTGCAATGAAAACAGGCTTTGTTTATCTAGCCCTGCCTCTATGGTACATGCAACAGTTTCCCCTTCCCGATACAAACAGAGGGCTATGACAAAACATAGATTGAGGAAAGTATAGGAAAAAAAGAAAAACTCAAGGGGAAACTGTTCAGTGCAAACTGTTCAGTGCAAACAAACTTGCTTTTCATCAGGTACTATTACACGTCCCATTCACATTTATTGGATTGCGTCCATGCAGCATAACCAAGGTGCTGACAGGGGCTGATTACTCCAATAAGTCTTGCGGCCCTAGAGGAGGGGTCACCCAGAGGACAGGCCTTCAGAAGGGCCTTCCTGAGGGCCGACAGTGACCTGGACTAGAGCCTTGCCCGAAGTATGGCTAATATCCCCTTACCCAAACCACGACGCTGAACCTTTCCCTTTGCTCTACTCATTCTTCTCCCGTCTGGCTCGCAGTATGCCACAATCCTGCTTTCCAATAGTTTTCCCTTTTCCTCTTGTTTCAGCTTCCAAATCCTATAATCAGTGTAACATTTTGTGTAGAGTTTCTCAAACAATTTATTGTCGAATGCCCGTTATATATTCGACCAGTGGTTCCCAACCAGGGTGGTCTGGACTCCCATGTGGCACCTATAATGAATCTGAGCTGTCACAAGATACTAAAGGGATAGAAGGAAATTATCATTTTTGACCTTAACAACAGGATTTGACAAAATTATCTTAACTCGTGTCATAAGTATGGAACTTTAACAACAGTTTTCCTTTGATCAAAAACTAAGAAAATAATCTCCTTTCCAAACCACTTTTACTTGATTTTCATGGAAAATAGTCATGATGTCAATGAAATAATTAATAAGGAGTCAGGTAAAGACAAACCAGGTGTGAAGAGAGAATCCGAATTCACCTATACATGGCTTGTTTTTAAACAAACTTTATTCATAACATAAGGAAGATAAGTACAGTGACAATCTCATTGCTGTGGGCCTACAGTTCAAATAAGGTTTTCCTGTCCAAAACAGCATTTAGAAAACTCTTTCAAATTGAACCGTTCACAGATCCACACTGGAACCAAAATGTGTGACGAGGGCCCACAAATGTATATTTCCTCATTTTATTTGGCGAACTGTATAACATTGACTACAATAATTATGACCCATGAGTCGTTCATATATATCCTCCAGTTGGGGCATTTTTCAGTGGATAAAACTGCATACGTGTCAAGAGAGAAGCCAAGAGAATGCAATGCTGTTGCAAGTGAAATCATAAATCTGTCACAGAGCTGTTTGTTCTTTGTCAGTCTTTTGTCTCCCTTGGCTGTTTTCTGCCTCAGATACATACATCCAGCGGTTGTTAATCAGTCGCCGGAGCTCTACAGTGCTGCTGCCACTGTTCTCCAGAACCCAGGAGTATGTGGCTTAGCGCCTTTCAAAGCGTGCCTGCCTTTCAAACAGACACAGCTAACCCAGCTCCCTCTCTGAGAGAACAGCCTCCACACATAAACAACCTTTTGTTCGCGTCCTCAATCAGGGGAAAAAAAGGCTCCACAGTGACAAACGCACTCAACTAGAGGGATCTGTTGGGTTGTGCATGCTGGTGGAGGCCAGGGACCTGCAGCCAAGTAGCAAATGGAGAGACAGCAGCAAGTAGCTTCTTTGGGATGGCCCTCCAGTCCTGATAATCTCTTCAGCCTACCGTTACACCAACAAGCATTCATTCTGTGTCAGTATGTTCGCAGAACACGCTCAGCCTATTGTGATTGATGAGCTAAGAGCTAAGTTGTGACCAGGGGCTAAATATAGCGCTGTGGCTATACAAAGGCTCAACTGAGACAGACAAAGTGCACACAACGGATTGATGGGTATTCCACAGTATGACGAATGACAGCAGAGATCGAAAGGCTTAGAGCATCTGTGGGAACTGGACCTTTTCACACTCCCAAATGTGACCTGGCCATATGATATGTATTTAATGGTTTGCTGAAGACAGTGTATCCACAATAAGGGATATCTCCAGTTTATCCATTTTGCACAGTTTACATCCAGTGCCAAAAGAATAGCAACCCTTTTTTTAACAAAGCATAAGTAAAAGAGTGTTGAAACCTATCCAACCAGAGTCTAGCCCCAACCATATTCTAACTATGGTTAAATCAGCCAACTCCCATGGAATCTATGATTAGTCAAGTGTAAAACATACACAGCACTGCTATCATTACATCTAGGCTCTGACCTCGACCAATAATTTACCCCTGTGGATGTATGCTCAGATCCTACAGGTTGATGGAAAGATGGAGACGGGGCTTTTGCCAAGCCAAACAAGTCAATTGTAGAGATTAAAAACAACAGTTGACGAAAGCACTATACAGAAAAACTAAATCATTTAACAAATTAAGATAATTTAAAATATGGTAAATACATACATGAACCGGACAAGAAAATAGTATTTCATCATGATTTGTTTTTGTTTTAATTATAATTTAGATTTTAAGCCGGGACTTAAAAGTGGAGATGGATGTGACAGACAGTGAGGGGCAAACTATCCAAGAGTCTGGAGCAGCAACTGAAAAGGCTTTGGAGTAGGTAGAAGTAAATGAGGATATGAAGAGTTCAGGTGTACCAGGGGCACTAGACAGGGTAGGGAGACTCTTGGAATTTTTGGACAGATTTATCCAGGTTCGTCTTTTTGTTGTATCTCCGTGGAGTCGAACCAGAGACGAAGCAGAGACCTTCTCTTCCCATAGTCCAAGTTTCTGCCACTAGACCACTGCCTCTCCCATATGGTTTCATGTGTGACCAAAGTCTGTGTGTTTAACCCTAACACTCCAAAAGTGTTTTGTTGACTCAAACACATCACCCACCCTTCCAACGGCATAGTTGGAAGTAGATACTGAGTGGATTTTTATTTTTCAGTGAACTATCCCTTTAAGATGGGGATCTGAAATGATTTGGGTTAGAGAACTCGACCACAGCCTCTCTGGTTTAGGCCTGATGCCCAGGGTGAGTGCATTGACCAAACACAGTGAGGGGATGGACGATTGGCTTGCCTGATTTTCTGCCATTATAACCCTGGAAGATGGTCAGGTTGTCTGTGAAGCTGGCAACATGAGAATAATTTGAGTAGGTACTGTTTAGGCTTTCAAAAAATGAGATTGGCAGAGGTGAAGCTAATATTTGCATTCTGGCTGAAGGCTTTATATACTGCAGCAGCAGTGAGGCAAGTTAGTGATAGCGTAGCTTTCAAGCAACTAGTGTATATAACACAGAAAAACTAACTAACTAACAACAAACATTTTTCAGCTAAATTATCTGAAACCTTCAATTTGAAGTAAAATGGAAATCGTGCACAACATTGGCACCAATCACCCATTGCACTGGACAGCTGTATGAGTGCATGACTAAACTAAAACTAAATACATCAAAGGTGAACCAGGTGGGGATTTGTAGAGTTTACAGCCATTTTGACAAGTTCCTAGATCTCTCGAATTAACTTAACAATGTCTTCAATGTTATTATTACTAATGAGAAGGTCAACAATAACTATGAAAGTAAGATCAAAATTATAATAAAAATATGCACATACAAGTTAGTGATGGACAGTGTTGTGCAAGTTCACACCTCTCATGAACTAGTTCAAAGTTCAGTTCATACAAGTAAACATGAATAGTTCACGTTCATAGTTCACCATTTAAATTCTGAACTAGTTCATAGTTCAGTTCATTTCATAGTTTTAAGGTGAAAACTAAGAATGAAAGACTTAACTTGTTAAAGAAAACCTTATCCATCACTACCCCTTGCCTTTACTGTCGGAATCTTTATCAGACAGTGTGTTAAAATCCCTCATATAATAATAAGGTGCATCGGATCTCGGATGTAGTTGCTGAGTCTGCGTCTCTGCTTTCTCTTGCCCTCTGTGTATGAGACCGAGAGCTGTTGTGTTGCAGGTATGGCCTGCCCCTTTAAGTAAAGTTTGCAGTGTGTGACGTAGTGCACCAGGGTATTGTGGGAAAATACGCTAAAAGTGTGTTTATAAGGAGAAGTGACGGACAACCTAGAGGGGATGCGAGTGTTGTGCCGGGAAGAACTAGGAAGCGCCACGACCACACACACAGGCACATTATCTCCTGTGGGGGGGTGGCGGCAACAGGCTTGCGTAGGTGAGACACCTGTGAAGACCAGCATCATTTACCACTGAACCAGTGCGGAGAAATAATAAAATTAAATATAAAAAAATGTAATTAAATTAAATATATATTTTTTTTAATTAAATGAAACGGGGAAAAAAAAAAAAAAACAGAGCATGCACATCCTGCGCAGAAGCCCATTGCGCAGGAATTGCGCGGGCAGTTTTTTTATTTTTTTTTAATTAAATTTGTCCTTGTTTTTATATTTAATTAATTTAAATTAACATAGTATAAGATATTAATAGGAGAAGTCCTGCCAATATTAAGAGTTTTACATATTGCCAGCTTGAAAATGGGAAGGAGTGGGATTCAAACCCAGGTCACTCTTTTTAGAGATCGGACACTTTACCAACTAGGCCACTTCAGCTGATTGTTTCCTCATTGAACTAAGCACAGAAGACGATGGACAAATTATCGTCTGGCCAGAGAAGAAAACACTTGGAATACGTTGCTTGTTTGGTCTGCATATGTGTGCCATGAGTGATGGGTAACGTAGTGCGAAGTCGAGTTAGTTGGTTTCGGTTAGGCTAAATCGCGGACATTTTACGGGCACTGAGCAACGACATGGTGAAAGCATTCGATTTAGACGGCGTCTCTCCTGAGGAGAAAGTATTGAAATGTCCCGAGGGTCAGTGAACAGGTAGGGGTGGGGCACGTGACATTTCTAGGCCAATGGCTGTAGGGTTTTGTGGGATGCCAGGCTCTCATTGGCTGATGGGTTGGCGTATCAAGGGTGAATGAGGAAGGGGAGTGAAGATTACAGTGGTGAATGATAGGAGTTTAGAGTTACGAACAAGAAGTGTGTCGTGTTCACTGGACTTTAATAAAGTTACACATAAAGAGAGGTTTCCTGTTGTCTATAAGTGAGGACGCTACAATATGAACGTGTTGACTGTTCAAATTCATTATTTGTCATTGATTTGCGTTCAGTTCATCGTTCTCATAAAGGTGGACGCGTTCAATGAGCGCATTCTTTTGCGTTCGTTCATGCACAACACTGGTGATGGAGTTCCTCAAGGTTCTGTCCTTGGATTGATACTTTTCGCTTTTTACATGCTCCCTTCAGGCAGCATCATCAGAAAGCTCCATGTACACTTCCATTGTTGCGCAGATGTCACCCAGCTGTACATATAAGAAGCCTGATGAATCAAATCACTTAGTTCATCTTCAGGAATGTCTCAAGACAATAAAGGCCTGGATGACCCAGAACTTCTTACCTCTAAATTCAGCCAAAGCTGAGGTTGTTGTACTTGGCCCTAAAGACTTGAGTTATGTTTGACCAGGACATTTCATTTTACTCACATATAAAACCAGTTTCTAGGAAAGATGTCTCCCACCTGCCCAATATTGTGAAATAGGAACATCCCATCTCAGACAGATGCTGAGAAACTAGTCCATGCATTTGTTACCTCCAGGCTGGAAAACTGTGGTTCTTTATTATCAGGATGTCCCAGTATGTCTCTGGAAAGCCCCCAGCTGGTCCAAATGGTTGCAGCACAGGTTTTTGTTTTACTCTTAGCTTCTCTGCTTTGGCTCCCTTTAAAATCCACAACAGAATTCAAGATCCTGCTCTTCACATAGAAAGTCCTTAACAATCAAGCCCCTTCAAATATCAAAGAGCTGTATTGTCCCAATAGATCACTTCGTTCCCAAAACAAAGGCTCACCTGTGTTTCCTAGAGTCTGTAAAAGTAGGATGTGAGTCAGAGCCTTCAGCCACCGGACTCCTCTCTTGTGGAACCAGCTTGCACTCTGAGTTTGGGAGGCAGACACCATCTCTACATTCAAGGTGAGACTTAAAACATTCACCTTTGATAAGGTGTATAGTTAGGGCTGGATCAGGTGAGTCCTGAACCATCCCTTAGTTATGCTGTTATAGGTTCAGACTGGTGGGGGAACTCCAATCATGCACTGAGCACTTCTCTATTTCCTCTATGTAAAGTGCTGTGAGATAGTCTATGTTATGATTGGGCGCTATACAAACATTTGAAATGTGAATATGAAATATGAATGTAAATTATGCTTTCAATTTATTCACTTGCTGTTATGTTACAGAATATCAGCTACAGCATGAGCAGCAAATCAAGATCATCTACAAATATCACTGATACCCACATGTTTTCCGTGTTTGTGTATATTTCAGAAGTAGGCTGCATGTTGAGGAGTATCTGTAGCTCATTTAGCAGAGTAAAGCGCACTGGCTCTCTATGAATGAGAGCGAACTTCCATCCAACTTATCTCTGAGTGCAGACTTGGGCTCTCTGCCTTATGATTGCAGGTTCATATACACCCCTCAGAGTCACACATTAAATAGCTTCTTTGTGGGAAGCTTAAGAATACCACTCATTTCTAGCTACCCTTTTTCCATTTAAAATCAAATGAAGGGAAACACACTGTGAAAACTGCACCATGGTCCCGTGTTGCTGCGACTCTCAGGCTCGATTTACATTGCTACTTAAGAGTCCCATAAAGACCACAGTTGCAGCAGCAGGATACACTTCCTGTGATGATTTATCTAAATCTCAAGCCTCAACCATATTTCAAAGTGTTTGCATCCTCTGCAGGGCACAAACCTGAGTGCAGTAAAGCTTCCTATAGAGGTGCACCAAATATAGCACAGGAAAGTTCACGTTGGCCTGTGTTTGACTCCAGGATCTCCAGCTCCACCCTGTTCTCCCTGCCCCCACTTCCCTTCCTGTGATGAAATCTACTCCTCATTGCAATGGAGACCCCTCCTCCACTCCCTTACCACCCACCACCACCAAAAAAGAAGCGATCTTTGAAGCGAGCCGCATCTATGCCGGCTCTGTCGAACAATGAGATGCTCTCATGCTGCTTTGTGCTGCAGGCCTCTTATTGCAAACAGAGCTCTGAGAACTGCTTTTTTCAGTGTCTTATCTTCAAGGGGTAATAAATAAGAGGCCGGACGGCAAGACAAGCTGCTACAAGGCGGGGAGAAGAATACCACTGTTAAAAAGGCCGGCTTTCAATCCAAATATATAAAAAAGAATAGTTCGAGATTTGTATGGACACATGTTGTGCCTATTAATGAACATACAAAAGGAGCCATTTTCTTGATGGATGGCTACCATGGACTATACACTGTGACCGCAAGCAGGGGGGTCCATATGCTAACATGTGCATTGGGATTTGTACCTCTGACAAAATGTTGAGGAGTGTTCCATTTTGTGGTGGTTTTTCGACCAATCACTCAATTTCTTTAAGATAAGAGAAATGCAATATGAGTTTAGGCTCATTCCAAACAACAATGTCTTCCCTATCAAGCAGGTTCTCATGGTTCAGAGAGACAAACACAGAGCAGAAAACCTCCAGTGTGCCCACAGGTGCAAGGCACAGAAATCATATCAATAAACTGAAGTAAGCTCTGTAATCAACACAGCTCAGATCACAGGTTGCTTATTGCTTTGGGGAGTAAATACCACAAGATGCGTTTCCAAATTGAAGCTTTTCCCAATTAGTTTTGCTATGTTTTTTAAAATGTTCCCTCGCAGACTGTTATCATTCATTCATGTATCAACATCATTTGGCTTCTTGCCAGCGAGGAGATGAGGGCTGAGGTCTCACTACAACTCGAGAATGAAGGGGCTTGATGGCGGGCTTGAAGTTTAGAGTCGAGGCAGACTAAGCCTCTCATTAAACTGATCCAGATGTGTGCCAGATGTCGGGGAGTCTCTCCCATATAATAAACCCCTCACCATAAAAAAGACCCCATGGCCGGTGTGATCACAGTGGGTAACCACTGTTGCTTGCAGCAGTCCGGGCAACTTTCCAAAGCCCAGAAAAATTGTGTATCATGTTGTAGACACAGTTTTAGTGAACGTATGGAATGTACGGCTGCATATATGCATAATGCATAGGATTTTCAGGAAGCTACATGGGGAAGATGGGGCTGGGTGGTGCAGAGACTCCTGGCTATGTGAACTATGGTTGAACTGTAGGAGGTAGTGCACTGTAAGGTTGGAAACAGTGGGGGTAAAAAAATAACTCCCAGCCCCTTTTTCAATCAGTCATACAGCCAGACACTGGTCTTGTTTTCAGACATTCCCCTTTGCATTGTCGATGACCTATAATCTTTTTTCTCACTTTTTTTTGTTTCGCACGCCTTGTCCTCATCACATTCAGCCGTCGGTGAATGAAGACACGCCGCCCCTTTCAGACGGCAGATATTGTATTCGGAAAAGTCCCTGATGAAACAGACGTGTTGTTAAACCTTTAGGTAACACTATGAGATGTAGCCCTCGCTCTCCTTCGCCCGTCTTGGCGGAGAGGCTGGTGAGTTAGCTCCATTCATTTGCCAGCCACTTGAGTGCACATTGATTTTCAATCCAGAGGGTGAGCACATGGTGTAATGAGAGAAGTTTGCATTATTCATACTTTGCCAGGGCTTGAAACCGCATGTGACCTAAATACCTGGTGATGGATTCTAAAATAACAACAGGGAAACACTGACAGACAGTCAGGCAGACAGTGACTTGAAATGAGCAAGGCAGACAAAAGATAGGGGGAAGGAAAGAGGAGGGGATAACTCTGGTGAGGGGGGGGGCTGTAGGTGTGTGAGTGTGCATTTGCCAAGTTTGAGACAAACTGACAGCTATGTCTCTTAATCTTGTGTGCTGTGCAGACATGTTGTGTCAGGCTTATTGCTAGAAAAACTGTGTATGTCTGTGCATTCCCCAGAACATTATATCTCTCAAGCCCGACTGACTGACTGACTGATTGACTTACTGACTCCACAGACGGATTGTGTTTCAAATACAACTTGAGAAAGCTTCCTCCTTCTGCAACTGCATTATGAATTCTGTCTGCCTCTGCTCCCTCAGCTTATGCATCACACTTTAAGTGTGTCTGCTGCTGGAAAGGTCTTATGTAAGATGTGGTGTTACAGGAAAAAAGGTGACCTGACAGTGATCATCTTAAAGGAGACAAGAATTTTTTGGGGAAAAAATAAATATTTTTGCCATGAAGCAATCAGTGGAAGAGTTACATGGATGAATGGGTCAGTGGTCCTAAATTTCCACCAGTATATATATTTATATATATATATATAATATAATGTAGAAAATATTCAGTTTATTCAGTCTCGAGATACACCACTATCACCAGTACACTAGCAGAAGTACATTAGTTTCAAAGTAACCTCACTGCAGAGCCTGTACTTTTTTAACTTTTTATAAAGAGTGTTCAGGTGCAAAAAAAAAGGTTGTAGAATTCCCTACTACTGATAATACTGTCCAAGTACATTTCCACAACTTATGTACTCGATATACTATTCAACTGTATTGATTCAAGTTGCTGACGGTATTGATCTGTTTTAATTGGAAATGTTTCACCTAAGAATTTGTCCCAAAGAATCGCTCCTGTTTGAATTAGCTTTTTTTCAGTTTCGTATTTCCCATATGTATATAAAAAAATTAATCTATATTATTAACCTTTATCACTAGAACGCAATAGCTTCCTTCCTTTGCATTTTGTTTAACATGAAACGTATATCCAGCTGTTCAAAAGAGACAGTCCCTTCCTTTCCTGGTTGGCTTTGAAAGTGGAACATCTGCAGGACGTGTTGAGTTTCACTCAGACATTGAACAATAAATGACAATGCAAAGCATTGGTTGCATCAATCTACCAATTCCAGTTATCTCTGTATGTCTGTGTGTATGTATTGCACACATCTCAGAGCCGTTCATCTAATCAGCTTTACTCTGTGTATTGCTTAGGGTCCAAAGAATTTCACTTTTTTAATTTGTTGTGTTTTTTTTACATACAATATATTTTTAATAAACAGGCCACCAGGGCTCTGCAGCAGCGACGCCTGGGCCTGTGAACATAAGTGATGTAGTCAATTATGAAAAAGGTTCAGGGTTCCGCAGATCGGGTCCAGTAGCAGATCTCTAGTTGCCGCGGCTCAATTACCGCTTGTATAATAATCAGAGTTACCACAGGCCGAGCAAACAGACTGTTCTGAACAGGTATGTTTAGAACGGCAATATAAACTAGTTTAATCAATTAATAATACAGCATTTCTGTTAAAAATATCTCTGGAACTGTATTATTTGTACATTACATCATAAGAAAGAAAGAAAGAAAATTAGTTACAGTTTTTATTATCTCAGGAAAGTCTGACTCCGCTTAATGAAAAAGAGCAAGATACCAGCCGAAGTACTGTAAGCAATGTTTTTATTTTCCAATTTTAATTATTTAGATGAACTGTAACTTTATTTCATCTTTATCATCTTTGAACAACCTGTTTTTTTATTCAGCTTCCATTAGCACATTACAACTCACTCTGTACAAATTTAACTTGAACACATTGAACAAGCAGATGTTTTGAGAGTAATGATACAAACACTGTCAAATTGTGGTTATGATGCCTCAAGGTAAACTCACTTTCTTTTTTTTTACATGGAATCCTTCCTTTGGAATGATGGTTTCCTCTTTATCTGCAGCATCGTGCATTTTTCTCTGACGCCTCCTTGATTTGTGCTCCATACTCCTAGTTACTGTATCTCACTAAATCTTTGTCTCCTCTCCAGCTCTGGCAAAGTAATCTTTAGAAGATGACGTGAAATGCATTGCTACCGGTTGGTCGGCATGGGAATATCTCCAGAGACATCCATAACTGTGAAATTCAGAGATTTATCTAATAGGCTTGATATGGAGGGCTTGAATGTAAAGGAAATTTCATTTATATTGCGCACTATAGCTTTCACACTTAACCTCAAATAGCTGCCTGCTTATCACAGCTGACGGGACCCTCTCTTCACGAGGCCTGTTGTTACCACATGGCAGCATCAGGGAGGAGAGAGAGGGAGACGTGGTTCCTGGGGCAGGAGCGCGTCAACGTTCACCTGTCAGTTGAAGCCTTTGATAATCTGTCGGGGGGGTGAGCAGGTGGGAACCTGACAGGTTGAGAGAACAGGGAGCATCCCCCTTGGCCAGATGGGAGGAGAGCACCGAGAGGGGATACGACAGATTGGGAGAGGATGGAAGTGTGTGAATGACGGGATCTATTAACCAGCGCGCTCATATGCTACATGTGTGATGTTTTTTTTACTGCTTCAGAATGAGCTAATGAGGTCTGTGTATGTGTGTGATTTTGTTTTGCTGACAAACACTATTCTTTAAATTGGGGTTCTAAACTGATAGATGTCAGCCTTCTGTTCCTTTACTCTTTTCCTGTTCAGGACCGTACTTGGCACAAGATGCTAACATCTAAGCATCTTGACTTGGCTTGACTAGACATAACCTGAACTCTTATCATCAGGTATCATTCAACGCCAGTGGGGGGATGTAACAAAGTACATTTACTGACTTTCATTGTTTTGCTCTGCTTTATGAACAGCCCTTAGTAACTTTGTTTTGAAAAGTGTTATATAATTAAAATTGTATTATTATTATTATTATTTACTTTGTTACTATTCCTACTCATACACTCCTGATCAAAATCTTAAGACCAGTTAAAAAATTGCATGAATTTGCACTGTTGAATCTAAGGAAGGTTCTAAGTAGAGTTTTTTTTTTTTTTAAATGCAAAAAGAAGAAATGGGAACAAGAGCCCAAAAGTTGTGAGCAGGCAATTTATTGAAAACAACAATTTAACTGAAGTAGGGTGTTCATCAGCTGATCAAAAGTTTAAGACCACAGCTAAAAAAAAACTCCTAAAACAGAAATTAAAGTGTCAAAAACTGACTCAGTAATGAGTAGCTCCACCATTAATGTTGATCACTTCAAAAATTCGTTTTGGCATGCTTGATGCAAGTGTTTCCAAAAGGCTAGTGCGAATGTTGCGCCAAGTGGTGAAGATGGCTTCACGAAGGGCATCTACTGTCTGGAACTGAAGTCCATTTTTGTAAACTTCTCTTGCCATCCATCCCCAAATGTTCTCAATTGGATTAAGATCAGGGGAACACGCAGAATGGTCCAAAAGAGTGATGTTATTCTCCTGGAAAAAAGTCTTGGTCAGACAGGCAATGTGAATTGGAGCGTTGTCCTGCTGAAAAACCCAGTCGTTACCACACAGACGAGGGCCCTCAGTCATGAGGGATGCCCGCTGCAACATCTCCACATAGCCAGCTGCTGTTTGACGCCACTGCACAACCTGGAGCTCCATTGTTCCATTGAAGGAAAAAGCACCCCAGATCATGATGGCGCCCCCTCCACTGTGCCTGGTAGAAAACATCTCAGTTGGCATCTCCGTGTCATGCCAGTAACGTTGGTAGCCATCAGGACCATCAAGGTTAAATTTTTTCTCGTCAGAGCATAAAACTGTCTTCCACCTCTAAATGCTCCATGTTTGGTGCTCCCTTGCAAAGTCTAAACGGGCAATTTTGTGGCGTTGAAGGAGACGTGGCTGTTACGGCTCCAGGATGTTAGCTTGCTACGTCTAGGGGGGGAGTAGGGGAACCATAACACATGTTACTGTTAGGCTGACTCGGAGAACAACAAAACAGGGCACAACAGCAAACTGGATAAGTAAGTGTGTTTTATTTAGCCAGCGATTCCGCCAAGGGGAATAGGGAACTATAAGCGGAGCCAAAGCAAAGAAAACAAGATAAAGTGACAACTAACTAGTGCACACATACAACCTAGCTAATACATACAGAGGGTGGCCCCGCTCCTAACCTGATGTGATAACAGAGTATGGTCTACGTGATGGCAATGTAAACCCAAGGGTGTCTTACCTATTCACCTAAACCCCGGTGGCATCTCACAAACAAAAGGCAACAGCCCCACACAGCCCACACACAGGCAGACAATGGCCTCTCCATATGGAGACAAAACAGGTGCAAGTTATCAAGGCCTGACGACACTGATTGGCCAACAGACAGCTCCCAGATTGGACAGGGGGTTGGACGATGGTGGAGGAACAGCCAATGGTGTGAGACCTACAGAGAATGAGAGGGGAGACACAGGAAAACAACCACACACGTAACACCCCCACCCATAAGAGCAAACATCACACACGAGAAAGTGCATCCGCACACATATTCTCGGAGCCCTTCTTGTGACGAATCACCAGGTTGTACCCCTGCACAATCAGCGCCCACCGCATGAGGAGCTGGTTCTGATTATACATCCGGTGGAGAAAAACCAGCGGATTGTGATCCGTGTAGACCACAATTGGCCTAGAACTCGATCCCAAATAAACTTCAAAAAACTGGAGTGCCATCAGCAAAGCCAGAGCTTCCTGCTCAATAGTAGAGTACCGTGTCTGGCACTCATTTAACTTCCGTGAGAAGTAGCAGACCGGATGGTCCAGCCCGTTGGAATCCTCCTGGATAAGAACGGCACCGGCACCTACATTGCATGCGTCTACCTCCATCTTGAATGGCTTCTCAAAGTCAGGAGCCACCAGAACAGGGGTACTACATAGCAGAGTCTTAACAGAAACAAAAGCGTGTTGGCAATCTGGAGACCACGCAAACGGGACCAAGGGGCTCAGCAGACTAGTCAGAGGGGCGACAACAGAGGAAAAATTCCTACAGAACCCACGATAATACCCAGCCATACCCAAGAAGCGGCGCAGCTCACGCCGGGTGGTTGGCACTGGGAAGGCAGTGATAGCAGTCACCTTAGCCTCCACAGGGCGCACCTCACCACCCCCAACCTGTTTACCAAGGTAAGTAACGGTAGCCCTACCAAACTCACATTTTGCCAAATTCAGCGTCAAGGAAGCCCTCGCCAAACGCTGGAACACTGTTGTCAAGGTATCTACATGAGCAGCCCAATCAGACGAATACACAACCACATCATCAAGGTAAGCAGCACAGTGTGGGACGTCAGCTAAAACAATATTCACTAAGCGCTGGAAAGTGGCAGGTGCATTCCGCATCCCAAACGCCATCACTGAGTACTGCTGAAACTTGTCTGGAGTGACAAATGCGGAGATCTCCGAAGCACGAGCAGTAAGTGGGACTTGCCAATATCCCTTTAACAGATCCAGCTTTGTCACATACCGGGCAGACCCAATGGTGTCCACACAATCATCAATACGCGGCAACGGGTACGAGTCAGGAACCGTGACTGCGTTCACCTTCCTATAATCCGTACAGAAACGGAACGTGCCATCAGGCTTGGGTACCAAGAGGCATGGTGAACTCCAAGGACTAGAGCTCGAAGACGGCAGACTATTCTCTACTAAATAAGACACCTCCTGCGACATGATCAACCTTTTCGTAGCGTTAATGCTGTATGGATGCTGCTTGATAGGTGCTGCACCTCCCACATCTATATCATGCTTCAAAACGTTGGTCAGGGAAGGAACATCACCGAACAGACAAGGGAACCCACGTATTAGGGCTACCATGTCAGCCCTACGTTCCTCATCCAGATAGGCCAGATGCGAGTCAAGAGATGACAGCATCCGAGAGTTCAACAACCGAGGGGTCTGTTGAGGAGCACTCCGCAACTCCAATCCATCCTCGTCACCCTCAGGAACCTGGTAGGAGCCTGGAACCAATACAGCTGGAACGGCAGACTTGACTGTGGGACCCGTAGACCCTTCTACGGAGTCCTCAGGAGGAGTAACTTTTGCATGATACAACTTAAGCATGTTAACATGGCAAACTCTTGTCTTGCGCCTCCGATCTGGGGTCTGTATAACATAATCTGTGTCACTCAACTTCCGTCCCACACAATAAGGACCGGAGAAACGGGCAGAGAGGGAGGACCCGGGAATGGGAAGCAGAACTAGAACCTGGTCACCCGTCTGCAGTGAACGTGGGACAGCCTTCTCATCAAAGTGACGCTTCATCCGCTTCTGTGAGGCGGACAGAGCTTCCCTAGCGAGGGCACAGGCACTGTGCAACCGTTCACGGAACCGGCTCACATAAGTTAACACATTTTGAGAAGAAGCACTACCCGAGATAAGCTGGTCTTTCAGAACTCTGAGAGGGCCGCGTACCGTATGTCCAAAAACAAGGTCAGCCGGACTAAACCCTAAGGACTCCTGAACAATCTCACGAACCGCAAACAAGGCAAAAGGAACACCCTCATCCCAGTCTCTCCCGGTCTCGAGACAGTACTTTCGCAGTATGGATTTAAGCGTTTGGTGCCAACATTCGAGGGCACCCTGAGACTCAGGGTGGTAGGCACTGGAAACTCTGTGTGTAATAGACAAAGATGTCAGCACCTGCTCAAAAAGGTTAGAAAGGAAATTACTTCCTTGATCAGTTTGCACCACTTTCGGGAGCCCAAACGTCGAGAAAAACTTAACCAAAGCCTTGACCACTGCCTGAGCAGTGATTTTCCGAAGGGGAATAGCCTCAGGATAACGTGTAGCAACACACATAATCGTCAATAAAAACTGGTTACCAGTCTTAGACTTAGGCAATGGGCCAACACAATCAACTAACACGTGCTCAAAAGGCTCACCTAACGCGGGTATCGGACAGAGAGGAGCGGGTGGAATAACCTTGTTTGGTTTTCCTGTGACCTGACAGGTATGACAAGTACGACAGAATGCAGCTACATCACGTTTCAGTCCAGGCCAAAAGAAGTGCCTTAGAATCCTGTCATAGGTTTTCGTGATACCTAAATGACCAGACCATACGTGACTATGAGCAAGTGATAGAATATCCTGTCGATATGCAACAGGCACTACAATCTGATAGATCACACTCCAGTCACGTTCTGAATCAAGAGATGAAGTCCACTTACGCATGAGAAGAGCATTATCTAGGAAGTAACCCACCTTACCGTCGATATCCCCACCCGGCGTAACAGCCTTCCCATAACACTGCTCCAGTGTAGAATCTATCTTTTGCATAGCAACCAGCTTATCACGAGTTATCGGTAGAGGCAATGGGTCGAGACTAAAGCCAGCACTCTCAACGGCACTGTTCTTATCAGGCTGTGGAGGGGGCACAGAGGTAGAACCAGCAACCTCATTTACGTCCCCCACTGGGACAAGAAAGGAGTCAGACAGGTCAACCACATTACTCAATGGTCGGGACTGCGCCCGTGTAACAGCCCCCACCGGAAAAATCCCAGGGAATCTCTCGGCTAACTCATCCTCAGCGTTAGCTTCGGGACAGTCCAATACCTCCAACAAAGGCAGCACTCTGCCTCCAGCAATATCATTGCCCATGATAAACTGAACGCCTTTTACCGGCAGGTTATGACATACCCCGACTTTGAAAATTCCACTGACTAAATCACATTTTAAATGTATCAGGTGCAAGGGGACTGGCACAAACCCCATCTCTATGCCCTGAACCAAAACACTGGAACCACAGAATGAATCACTTGACAATGGCACTGCATCAGAGAGGATAAACGACTGGGCCGCCCCAGTGTCACGGAGAATCTGAACCTTTTGCTGTTCCTTTGGATCACCGGTCAGTGACACGAGACCACTCAAAATGAATGGTTTGTAGCTGGGGTCAGGAAGGTCAGAAATAAACACATTCGGCATAACTGCCACAGAGCGAGAAACTGTACTTATCAACCCAACCCCCTTTGGTTGTTGAACGGGCGGTGGATGATTTCTCATACGAAGCTGACAGTCAGCAATTAAATGGCCAAATTCATGACAATAATAACACTCCCGTTCCTCCCTAGAACGTAAAGGTAGCGAAACTGACCTGCGAAACTGAGTGGTTGGAGAGGTAGAGAACGAATAAGCGGGCTTGTGGGTGAGTACAAACTCGTCCGCTAATACAGCTGCCTGGGACATTGACACCACTTTTTGCTCATTCAAGTATGTTACTATACGTTCTGATACACTATTCTTGAATTCCTCCAGCAGGACTAATTCTCGAAGAGAGGAAAAATCTGTAGTTTTAGTGGCGGTGCACCACCGATCAAACAAGGTGGACTTCTCTCGAGCAAACTCCATGAAAGTACGATCAGGAGACTTTTTGCAACTCCTAAATTTTTGTCTATATGCCTCAGGTACTAACTCATACGCACGAAGAACAGTGGTCTTAACAATTTCGTAATCTAGACTGTCCGCCAACGAAATGGACGCCAACACCTCCTGAGCTTTACCAGTTAGTTTACACTGAAGCAAGAGGGGCCACACCTCTTTAGGCCACTGCATAGAAACTGCGATGCGTTCAAACACACCAAAATAAGAATCGATTTCCGATTCCCGGAACTGCGGAACCAACGCCATTTGTTTAGTCACATCCAATGTGCAAAATGAGCTAGCTAGTGGAGAAGAGAGGGTGGTTTGGGGTGATCGTGCTGCACTTGCAGCCTCCAATTCCAACCTCCGTAGTTTCACCTCCTTCTCTGCCTCAATCCGTCGGATCTCCAGATGGTGCTCACGCTCAGCTTGCCTCTCTCCACGCTCAGCCTCCATTTGCAAGCGGGCCAACCTTACTTTCAGACGGGCGTCCTGAGACGACATTAATAAAGTAGGTGACAACGGATTAAAGCGTGGTAAGGTAGCGGGTGGCTTAGCCTCTGCCCCAGCCTGCATGTCCTCCCTATCATCACTACAAGGAGAAGCCACATTCACACCAAGCACCTCCTTGCCCACCAGCATATCCACGACACACTCCTTAAGTCTCGCTTTGAGCAGGGTCCCCTGAACTGGAAACTTAAAATGAGCCGCTATGGCATATAAATCAGCCTTCCGGCATCTGTCAATTCGATCCATAGACGGATCAGCCAAAAAGACACCCAAATCAAAAGCCTCCATAACGAGCCCTACAGAAACAACTACTGCCTATCTTATACACACAAACCAGCTACACTATGTGCACACCTGCATCGAACACCTCACAGCCAGCCCGACGTGGAGTCCTACAATGAGGATCCCGGATGAGCCCCCAAATATGTTACGGCTCCAGGATGTTAGCTTGCTACGTCTAGGGGGGGAGTAGGGGAACCATAACACATGTTACTGTTAGGCTGACTCGGAGAACAACAAAACAGGGCACAACAGCAAACTGGATAAGTAAGTGTGTTTTATTTAGCCAGCGATTCCGCCAAGGGGAATAGGGAACTATAAGCGGAGCCAAAGCAAAGAAAACAAGATAAAGTGACAACTAACTAGTGCACACATACAACCTAGCTAATACATACAGAGGGTGGCCCCGCTCCTAACCTGATGTGATAACAGAGTATGGTCTACGTGATGGCAATGTAAACCCAAGGGTGTCTTACCTATTCACCTAAACCCCGGTGGCATCTCACAAACAAAAGGCAACAGCCCCACACAGCCCACACACAGGCAGACAATGGCCTCTCCATATGGAGACAAAACAGGTGCAAGTTATCAAGGCCTGACGACACTGATTGGCCAACAGACAGCTCCCAGATTGGACAGGGGGTTGGACGATGGTGGAGGAACAGCCAATGGTGTGAGACCTACAGAGAATGAGAGGGGAGACACAGGAAAACAACCACACACGTAACAGTGGCCTTTGAAGACGTTTCTTGTTTTTGATGCTCTTCCTTTGCAGATGCCGTCTGATGGTTATTGGGCTGCAGTCAGCACCAGTAATGGCCTTAATTTGGGACGAGGATCGTCCCGTGTCTTGGCGGACAGCCATTCGGATCCTCCGGCTCAGCGCTGGTGAGATTTTTTTGGGTCTACCACTTGATTTTTTTGTTCCATAACTCTGAGGATCTTTTAAGAAATGCAAAATGACTGTCTTACTGCGTCCAACCTCAGCAGCAATGGCACGTTGTGAGAGGCTTTGTCTATGCAGTTCAACAATCCTACCACGTTCAAAGACGGTGAGCTTTTTTGCCTTTGCCATCAAGAGATCTTCACAGTGTGATTACTTGACAGGAAATGACATGGAATCCAAATTTTTGCACAGATTTTGGCTTTTAAAGGCTGTGGTCTTAGACTTTTGATCAGCTGATGAACAGCCTATTTGAGTTAAATTGTTGATTTCAATAAATTGCCTGCTCACAACTTTTGGTCTCTTGTTCCCATTTCTTCTTTTTGCAATTTGAAGCTCTACTTAGAACCTTCCTAAGATCCAACAGTGCAAAATGCAAATTCATGCAATTTTTTAACTGGTCTTAAGATTTTGATCAGGAGTGTATATCAGTATTTAAAGGGGACATATTATGAAAATCCACTTTTGTAGTGCTTCTACACGTTAATTATGGTATCTGGCGTGTCAAAAACTCTGGAAAAAAACAACTCCCGTGATTTGTTGTGGTTCCTCTATGTCAGAAATGATACGCTAGAGTGCTTCGAATGGGAATACGACCGAAATAAATGTCATAGTCACACCATGCCCATGTAGGGAGTCTCGCTACTATCCTTAGACGAGCGAGCTAACGCTAGCTGGGGGGCCGGGCTAGCTCCCTAGCCGGGGGAGCCCGGCTACCCGGCTAGCGTTAGCTAGTGGTGGAGCCCGGCTAGCATTGGCTCACTGCTGCTTCCCGTCTGACATTTAAGTGGCCGCATAAACAAGGGACCCCCGGGACACCTCTAAACGTTGACTCAACAGTGTGGAAAGATGCTGCTGCTGCGCCAGCTCAAGCTCCCACTGCTCCCACTGCTCCCACTAAGGGGCTGCGCTGGGGAGCTGGGGCTCTCGCAGCCAGGCTCACCAGGGGTGAGAGGGGCAGGGCACTCAAAACAGGTCAATCTGAGGAGGGCGGTTTTAGACAGGGTAAAAAGGTGCTGTTTTAAATTATCCTTGTGGTATTTTGACCAAAATATGTTACAGACATTTCATTTAGACCCCAAAGAACCATATCAACTGTGGTAAAATTGGCATAATATGTCCCCTTTAAGTTAAAATATCAAAAACTCAAACCGCTCCCCATCGGCAAAGTGGTTAATATAATTTTCTGTTAAAAATCCCATTATGAATATAACTTTTTTACACACTTGGTGTAGATTTTTTTATGCCACACAATAAACATCAAACTTTCTACACTGACACTTTTGGGTAATTGCAGGAACTGGTCTGGCTTCACCTGCATCAATGGATTGTTTTGAAATATTTTCATGTTGGTGTTGGATAACCGGGTCAACACGACCCCTTGTTTTGGTTTGTTCATCTTTCTGTGGCTACTCGATAGAATTACACAATGCTAAAAATAGATTTTTAGAATGTATATTAGGTGGTGGTGGATACTGATGATCTTGATGGGAGCCACTGTTTCAGACCAAAAATTTGAAATGACGTTTGGACATTGGTTGGTTGGTCAAACAACAATGACATTACACAATGTCCGTGTTAAAACAACCCAACTAAGCCTACATTTAAAACTAGAGGGGCACCCTGAGAGTGATTACCTCCACCAAAGAACTATTTCGCCACATAAAAAATTATTTCTGGATCTGCTCCTTCATCAGATACACTCAAAAAGATACAGAGTTCTTGTTTGGCCTATACCCCAACCATCCATATAGGGGCATAGGGGAAAGATACTGAACCCAGATAGCCCTTGACAGCGGGTAGCTGGTAAAAGTAAATGTTTTGTATTTTATATTTTTCTCGGCACAGACATTCATACAGTGTGTGTGCAACACTTTCTTTATTCTACATCAGTCATACATTGAGGGCACAGCCGTCTTGTTGTGGGTAAATTTGGGGCTCAGTATCTGGCCCAAGGGCACGTTGGCACATGAAATGGAGGAGTGCTACATAAATGAACAGAAACAAATGGAAGCCTGGAAAGCCATATAGATACTTTTCAAAATTCAAGAACACAGCAGAATCATGAGATGTCGGACACTTATGTTCATATATGTGATCTGCAGTAAAGAATAAAACATCTGGCCTGGACCTTTAAAGGGACATTTCAATGGGAATATCAAATATAATCATTCATTACCTTTTCCATTTTTTGTCAAGAGAATATCTTAAAACGTTAATTTCAGTCCAAACAGACTAACATGAGCCTCAAACCTTCAAACAGTAAGTGTGTATAAAAGACGTTGGTGGGGAAAATTTAAAATTCAGATTAGATAATTCATATAACATTTTATTAATGTGTTCTTGATTATAATATTTCCTTTTTATCTTTCTCATAAATATTGTGAATATGCTTTATTTCTTTGTCTCTCGTGTACACACACCCACACACACACACACACACACACACACACCTCAGGAATATTGACTGGGCCAGTGCTGTTCCCAGGAGGTGTGTGTGATGTTTGCAGTGAGAGTTCACTCTTCTTTGTGGATCTCCCAGCGGATGCAGGAGGCGGACGAACCAGACCGCTGACCTTACAACGGCAAGCGTGTGTGTCCCCGGGGGGGACGCTGCGGTGGCACCCACATCATTTGTGTCAATAACAGCAGTGCCCGGTACCTCCACTGTTTGTTTCATCTGTTTTCTTTATCTTGATGTCCCGAGTTCAGATGTGTGCCAACATGTTTGTATCAGACAGGCTCAGAATTATTCTTTTGTCTCTAATGTTGTAAATAATACACTCTCTGCTTTAGTCTATTTCGCACAACAAAGAATGATCAAGGAGAACACAGTGTCTTTTCTCTTTTTTAACTACCTTGTGTTTTTGTTGTTATTCAGTATATGAATGCTGCTGCATATTTCATATCTGTTCTTCCTCCTGCCCCCATCAGAGGGACGAGATCACATTAATGTACTGTCGTTCTCTTCATCTTGCTCTCAGCTGCAGGAGCTGACTTTGTGCTCTGCTCTTCTTAAAAATGAAACAGTTTTTGATGCTTAATTATTACAGGTATATGCTTGCAATGTAAAGAGGCAACATTCTGTCACTTTGAAGTCATTGGAGTAACTCTGTGATTACCAGCCTCGAGGATGGGGTGCCACAAGGGCATGAAAAGTGAATCACAGGCCACAAGATGATGCTAAACAAATAGAGGTTTAATGCTGTTACTTTTCTTATGAAATATTGTTATTTTTCAGGATAATTGCATGAGAACTTCCCACATATAATGAATTTCTGATCTGTACATATTGTTAAGATCTGCTTCTGTAACGCCCTTTCATATGTATTGTTGTTTGGATCACATATAGTTTTGAGATTCTAGGGGTTGGACTTGAAATCTCCTTACCTTTTGAATTTCACTTTGAAGTCCCTTGCATTTTGTCTCTTACCTGCTTTACTACCTTAGAAGTTTATTTTTCAACTTTTGTAGTTGTCTGGCACACCCTGAGGTGTTTCACCTATGCCCAATTATCTCTACCCTCCTGGTATATTTATAGTGCATTGTGGTGATGGAATAATCTGAAAAAAGTGTCCCCATTTGAAAAATAGGGTTAGAGGTTAGGGTTAGGGTTAGAGCTAGGGCTAGGGTATACCATCGTAACAACTCCGAAAGTCGGTCAAAACAACTTGTCACTTGCAAACTATGTCCATCACTCACAAGCTCCAAACACCGCTCAATAAAGATAATTCTATGATTTACATGCACATCTTAAATTATTCATATGGCTGTTACACCTGATCCTTTTCCTTTGGTCCTTGTGTATCATGTAAATATTGGAAAGAGCTGTAAAAATGCTGTTTGAATGCTCTCAATGCAAATACTGGAGAAACACTATTTCCTTCCACACTGCACAGTTTGCTGTTTGGTTAGAAAGACAAATAAAGTTCTTGAATTGATTTGAATTGAAATATTATACTCTTTGTTTACAGCGACCTTGTTTTTTGAAAAACGTAACCTCGTTAACTGTAATCTTACGAGGAGCATGTGAATGCACGGTTAGTCTCTGTGCTCCCAGTCTTCCTTGTCAGTCCAGCTGTGTTGTTCCTGCCTTGAGACAGTAAAAGACTATAAGCATATATGACCAAATGCTCTTTACTGCACAACCTTTCCTGTGTCTGCAGTTTGGGTCCTAGACATCATTTTAAAGTTCAATTCCCTCCTGTTAATCACAACAATCTGGTCTCTATGGGATAACGACATTTTTTTACCTTTAACCTTTCTTACCTATAAAAAAATAAACGATTATGGTCACCCATAATGTTTTATTCAATTAACATGCAAGGCAACACTGTGCTCTACTGATTGGCTAATATTTAAATTACAGAATTTTGCTCCCTTGCTTGAAATATGTAGCTCTATAGCCCTTTATAAAACTAGTTATATTGACAATAGCCTAGCATACAAACAAATAGCTAAATAGAATCGATTTAAATAAATAAGCAAATAGAGACAATCATTTCTATTTACAGAGGGCAGGCACAGCAATGTGATTTTATATATTACATTAATGTAATGTATAATTATAAATATATATTCAATCTGTATATAGTTTGTATTGGATAACAGATATAATCAAATAATAAAGTGCCAAAGTTTTTGCTGGCAATGTATTTAAAAACCAGCATCTTATCAAAATAGGGAAATGGTCATTTAAAAACAAATTCCTGTCTCCAATTGAAGCCTGTTTAAAATGAAAGCCTAGGACCGATAAAGATCCTGAAGCCATTTAGGTAATTATGAATAGGTTGTATAACACTTGTTGTTCTTAGCTGGGTTTCCAGTTTGATTTGGAAAATCAACTTCACATTTGAGAGAGACGCACATTATCATCAGAAATAAAAAATGAAAAAAGAGAAATGGAAAATCAGTATTGAAGCTGCCTGACTCTTGTTGTATTTGCACTTCAGAGTTTGGCAGCACACTGAGCTCCTCGCTGGGAGAAAAACTCCCCAAGGGTGAACCTGTTTGCCGTTTTTTTTTTTTTTTTTTTCATGTCAGAGCAGATTTTTAGATAGTGAAGAGGAGGACGGAAAACCGAGGGAGTAAATATGTGGAGCTGGGTTGAGAACAGCAGAGCTCTGCCAACGGCAGCACAAACCAGAGTGTGTCAAAGTATTTCGACAGCAGCGATCCACTTCCAGGGAGGAAATAATCCAGGGGAAAGTGTCTGGATTACTAAGTGTTGCCTGAGATCTCCATCACCTTCTGTTTTATTGACTTAATCTGCTGGAAAAGAGGCCAAGTGCTTAATTTGTCAGTCTGCAGTGAGGAGAGTGATCACTATTTACAAGGGATTTTGTAACATTTATAAAGTGCTTCTCCATATTGTTTTAGAGTCAACACTATTGCCAAGGAAAAATGCTGAAAATGTTGAAATTTTTTTAACAATAAGAGCTGTTTAGGTTAATGGAGGCATACTACAGGTATTTCATACACTTACACTCACTAATCAGCAGAGAGTGAGGTATCCTGACCTCTACTCCCCATGGCTCAAGCTTCGAACATGATGAAACATACATTTCCCATATTGCAATTGTTTCTCCCAGCTCCTTAGTGCTCTATGAACTGTCTGCTAGTAACACAGGCTTTCTGGTATGAATTTGCAGACCTCAAGCCCAAGCCAGGTTGGACATGATGACATATGACATAAACTGAACTTGAAGTGTGAAACTGCTGGAGTCCCCTTTAAAAGAGCAATACGCTGATTTAGAAACAGTTAACAACCAGCCTCAGATGATGCATCTTTGTTCTTCCCACTGATATAAAGATTCAAAATATCTTTGATACAGGTGCTGCCATCTTGTGCTGGTGGAGTCATTAGGAGCCAGAGTCTGCACAGTAAGGATCCAGGAGTGGAGCAGGAGTATCAAGCTCACACACCACCAGTCGTCCAATTGTGAGTCAGGTTGACCTGTCAAGTCGTACATTAGTTTTCATAAAAACTGCAGAGCTAATATGACAGAAACAACTTTTTTTTTTGTCAGCTGACAGGTCATCCATCTTTACATGAGGTGATTGGTTAAGACTTAAAAAGATTACCATCGATGCAGCAGAAGCAGAATTATTGTCTTTCATTTATTCGACATCAGTGTAAGTATCCTTCTTTCTTTTTAAAACCTGGTAGCTACATTAGTTCACACTTCAAATCCACCTCTGCTAGTTCAGACTATAATCTTATGAATTCTTCCAGGAGTGACTGACATAGAATAATAGAGTCACCATCACACAGTCACTGCAATCAGATGATTACATTTGTTTTCAGCACCTGACAAAACTGACAAGCGAGTGAAAAATCACACTTTTTGGAACCAGTCTGCAAACTGGTTCAGTTCAACCTATCAATGATCTAGTGGAGCAGACGGACAGCGCAGACAGACATACACACGAACACAAACAAAATCACACACTGATAGAAATAGCAGAGCTTTTCCTCACATTGCTTCATTGTCTGAACTGACAAACAGTGAATTGTTCAGTGGTGGAAAATTACTTATTCACTCTACTGTGGTGTCGTTTCAGTTATCTGTCTATGGATGGAATTATATTTTAAATATGTTGACGCATCTCTCTCCTTTCATCCACAGGCTCTACATTGTGCTTTCATTATGACGTGTGTTCTCTCAGTGTCTTCATACAGGCTAAAAGAAAAGCATAGGTTTACTGAAAGGGCTGGTTTCACTTCCACTCAAATGCAACATTAAAGTTTGGAAATGCCAAAGTCGGCTTCTACGCTGAACATTAAAACAGTCCTTGATATGAACAAAGTTAGGTTAAAATGATCTGTTGTTTAAATTAGGATTATTCATCCCTGTAAAAGTAGTGGTGGCAGCGACTTTTAGACGCTGATGTGTGTAAAACAACCCAGTCTCATCAGAAAACGTTCAGTGGCAACGTTGGTCCACTTGGAACGACGTTACCATCTCACAATCTGGCCTCTCAGAGTGTGAGATGGTAACATTTTGTCAGCCCATTGTTTTGCATTGGCGTGTTCTCACGTCACGTGACTCACAAGCTCCCGTCTGCGGAGAGGAAAACATGGCGGATATTCCTTGTTCTCTCAGATAAAAATATAGTTTTGTAACTTAGTTTGGGCATAAAAATACATTCTGACACCATTTCTAGCGAGAAATGTGCTCTTTGCTTCCACAGTCTTCAGCCAGTTCGTGCTTATGATAAATATTTTAATAGTTATCGCGAATGTTTTTATCGTTGCTATGAGGGTTGCTATGACGCTGCCATGCCAGCACGGCGCAGCGTGCTGTTAAAATCACCGTCCCTGCGTGGTGTCCCTCAGTGATCGTGAATGTTATTCACGTTATATAATATTAATATTTGAGGCTAGATTACACCTCTAATGCGAAGGATCCTGCGAGACCGTTCATCCCGAAGGGGGACCGACTGCGCCACGGACGGACCAGGCGAGCGGAACTGACGTGTGGCTTTTAGTAAACATCCGGTTCTTTAACTCGGGGCTGCGTAGTAACCACCGAGCGCTGGGAAGACAAACGATGTCATCTTCCTTCTGTCAGGTGAGTAGTTTATTGTTTTTAAAGATCGTTACGATCTAGGTTTACAGTCCGAGTGCTGAGACAGCGGTTGCGGAGTCCGTTGATACACACAATGCTAATCTTCAGCTAATACGCCATTGTTAGCCACATGCTACGGCCCACCGTAGCCTGTGCTACCTGGGAGGTGAATACATGGTTGTTGAAACCAGTTCAAGACGCTTAGCTCATCATTGAGGGACGCTACAATATAAATATAAACATGAATTTGATATATGAATGCTTTAGATTAATAAGGAGTGTATTTCTCTACCATTACTCCAAAATATCAGATCAATTTGGTTTAATGTATAGTATGCAATATGACAATAATGTTTCCATGTTATGGAGTTGCAATTCATTTTATAAAACAATTCCTATGTTCTGTTTTTTAATCAAGGACGATCCAAGTGAAGGTACAGGAGTTTCATTAACGTCAATAACTTGGACCGAACACTTTGTTTTGCTTGATGAAGAGCAGGAAGGGCAGCCTGGAGAGAAAGAGAAGCCGGGTTGAGCCCACTACCATCATCCACGTACCACGAGGAAGATGCGGGAGAGAAATGATCCTACCATTAAAGAGGTACTTTTAAGTTACATACCAGAAACACCATTTTATATAATATGCCAAATATACATTTTTATAAAATCCCCAAAGTACGCTTGCTGACATACAAGTTAATATCACACTGAAAGAATTTTGATCAATCATGCTTCCCTGCTGTGATTGTTTAACTGGGAAAACAACTTTTTCCACAGGAAGGCAAGTCAATTTAAGGAATACATGTTCAAAGTTTTCCTCTGTTATGTATAATGATGACCCCCATCAAACATAATGTTAGCAATCTTTACACCTTTTAATTTATTCTGATTATTTCTGTCTACATGTGTGAATTTGCCTTCATTAGTTTCAGAAAAGAGCGATGATGTATCGGTCACGGGGCGGCAGCACGAGACTCCGCAAACTAGTCTGTAAGCAAAGTAGACAAAGGCATCAAGGTTGCGGCCTGCCATCATTGTTATTTTGCTTAAGGGACTGAATATGTATCATGTAGAAATATTAGCATTTCCCTTATATCTACCAAAACTGCTTGTTTCACAGACTGCAGTTTTGTTTTGGTCCGATGTGGTGTGCAAATACAACCGTATCGGCAATGGGTTGTGGGGCATTAACATTTGTAACTCTAATTTTGTTTTGACAGACTGTGAAAAGAGCGTTGCGAACATCACCAATCTACAGGAAGACACAGTCCAGTAATGGGTGTCAGAAGTTCAGTAGTGAATGACAGGTACTGTGGAAAATGTGTGTCATCGTTGTACAATGTCCTTTGACTCTGTTTACACAAGGTTAACACAAAAAGGTTTGATTGTAAACTGATATTGGTATGAATTCATGTTATTCTCCTCCTCACAAGAAACAAACAATCCAAATTACCTGCAGAACGCCCTTGATGGACGCTTCAGATGCATCGTCAGACTTGCGAGACAGCAAGATGCCAACTTTAATGGCAATTTATTTGTGTAACATTCTGTGACCAAATGTATAGATAACTTTTTGTAGATTGTAAAAAAAGATAACCCATTTATTAAAAAAAAACTACACTAGAATTACCGCACTGCGTTGTATGACTCCGCTAATCATCGCAGTGTCCGTCTACATATTTCTACATATTTTCTCTCGTATAAATGACACTGTGTCTCTTGACAACTGAAACCATAAGATGAGGTCACTGTGGCCTTGACCTTTTGACTTTAACACAAATACACAGTTAGACAATCCGAAAACATACAGTTATGCCAAGATATCTTTGGTTTCACATACTAGATGGCATAAGCAGAGACATCAACTCAGGGAAAATATTTCTGTAGAAAAGAAAGCCCTGTACATGTGAATGTATACATCAATCATGCTTCCCTGGAAGCATACGTGTGTATGTATACATACACACGTACAAACGCACTATTGAGACGTTTTGTTTTTTATCATATATTCTCAGGAAGGACTGATGCATGTACTGAGACGGGACGTGAGGGCCTACTCTGCGTGCTCAGAGTTCAAGCCCAGCAGGGTGCAGCGGGCCTGACATATTCCGGAACAGCAGCACAGTCTTTGGATGACTCCTCTGAAGATGAAAACATGGCGAGGTACTTCTCCACTGATGAAGAACTGTGAGGGCTGTGATTAGCTACACTCTCTTGCTACAAGGCTACTCTTGCTACTCCCTGGCAGCCTTAGGAAGGCATTAGCTTGCTGTTGGGTAGCTTCCCTGGAAGCATACGTGTGTATGTATACATACACACGTACAAACGCACTATTGAGACGTTTTGTTTTTTATCATATATTCTCAGGAAGGACTGATGCATGTACTGAGACGGGACGTGAGGGCCTACTCTGCGTGCTCAGAGTTCAAGCCCAGCAGGGTGCAGCGGGCCTGACATATTCCGGAACAGCAGCACAGTCTTTGGATGACTCCTCTGAAGATGAAAACATGGCGAGGTACTTCTCCACTGATGAAGAACTGTGAGGGCTGTGATTAGCTACACTCTCTTGCTACAAGGCTACTCTTGCTACTCCCTGGCAGCCTTAGGAAGGCATTAGCTTGCTATTGGGTAGCTGTTAGCTTCAGCATTTTCAGATTTAGCGGCCAGTCTGACGTTTATGTTTAAAAAAAAAAAATCGGAGGAAACCATCTTCATAATTTAACACTATGGTTTGTTTGTGTGTCCTTCAGTTCTTCTCAAGAGAAGCAGTACAGGTGTGCCTCAGCTCCACGGTCCCTCCTGCAGCCTCTGCTCCTGATGCTAACCTCATGTCTCCATCACACCAAGCAGCAGACCTGGAGTGACAGACCTTTCTCCAGAGCTGCTCCCTCCCTCTGAAACCCCCCTCTCCAAAACACTATTTGTGGCGTTTTTAAAGTCTTATTTGCATGAGAATTGTTGATCATAACATTTCCAGCAGATGCCTTAATGTAATGTTTTTGAACAATAAATGACATTTATCATAACATATTGGTATTTCCTTGCACTTCTACACCATGATATTGTCAGATAACATTACATTAAAGCAGTGAATGCTCTGCTTTAAGCAACATAAACACACAATGATTCAATGGATCTGAAGTAGAATGGGCACATAACATTCTGTAGAGAATGCCTCAGTAATTGAAGTCAGAAAATAAATTTCTTTATCTGAGGTTCCAGTCATTTATAGTCACAGGAAAGCACACAGGTCTGGTTGTCTAGGGACAACCCATATCATATTGTTTAAGATGTGTAACATCAAGTTTGTGTATCAGTGCAAAATACATACCGTCATTAGTCAAGAGTTCACTCTTGTTTACACAAAATTTAGGTGACCCAGATGTTTCACAATGCATCTGATAAGGTCTTATGAGAAACATTCTTAACATTAAAGAAATGAACACAGAGGTTAGCAATAGATGTTTGACTCAAATCAGTAGCTGGTAATCAGCAGCCTGACTTATTCAAACACATTAATACTACAATGAATGAGGCAGGGGTTATCTATCAGAAATCATTTCTGGGACATTCATTTAAAAGATCTCCAGTATAAGCAAATGTGTTTTACAATTGGTTTACATTCAAGTGTGAGGCTGTCCCATCACATGGATTTATGACATATATATTGTTTGTATGAGCTGTCCCTCAGTGAAGTACTTGCACTTCTTGAAAAGCTCTATATAAATAAGATGTATTATTGTTTATACATTGCTTTATACATGTTTTCCTAAAAGTCACTGTAGATACAGAAACAACAGTATGGTTCAGGTGACAGTGAGTTGAATGTGAAGGTCATTTCAATGAGCTCAAGAGAAACCTAATGTGACGATATAGTTGATTTCTGATAGATAACCCCTGCCTCATTCATTGTAGTATTAATGTGTTTGAATAAGTCAGGCTGCTGATTACCAGCTACTGATTTGAGTCAAACATATATTGTTATCCTCTGTGTTCATTTCTTTAATGTTAAGAATGTTTCTCATAAGACCTTATCAGATGCATTGTGAAACATCTGGGTCACCTAAATTTTGTGTAAACAAGAGTGAACTCTTGACTAATGACGGTATGTATTTTGCACTGATACACAAACTTGATGTTACACATCTTAAACAATATGATATGGGTTGTCCCTAGACAACCAGACCTGTGTGCTTTCCTGTGACTATAAATGACTGGAACCTCAGATAAAGAAATTTATTTTCTGACTTCAATTACTGAGGCATTCTCTACAGAATGTTATGTGCCCATTCTACTTCAGATCCATTGAATCATTGTGTGTTTATGTTGCTTAAAGCAGAGCATTCACTGCTTTAATGTAATGTTATCTGACAATATCATGGTGTAGAAGTGCAAGGAAATACCAATATGTTATGATAAATGTCATTTATTGTTCAAAAACATTACATTAAGGCATCTGCTGGAAATGTTATGATCAACAATTCTCATGCAAATAAGACTTTAAAAACGCCACAAATAGTGTTTTGGAGAGGGGGGTTTCAGAGGGAGGGAGCAGCTCTGGAGAAAGGTCTGTCACTCCAGGTCTGCTGCTTGGTGTGATGGAGACATGAGGTTAGCATCAGGAGCGGAGGCTGCAGGAGGGACCGTGGAGCTGAGGCACACCTGTACTGCTTCTCTTGAGAAGAACTGAAGGACACACAAACAAACCATAGTGTTAAATTATGAAGATGGTTTCCTCCGATTTTTTTTTTTTAAACATAAACGTCAGACTGGCCGCTAAATCTGAAAATGCTGAAGCTAACAGCTACCCAACAGCAAGCTAATGCCTTCCTAAGGCTGCCAGGGAGTAGCAAGAGTAGCCTTGTAGCAAGAGAGTGTAGCTAATCACAGCCCTCACAGTTCTTCATCAGTGGAGAAGTACCTCGCCATGTTTTCATCTTCAGAGGAGTCATCCAAAGACTGTGCTGCTGTTCCGGAATATGTCAGGCCCGCTGCACCCTGCTGGGCTTGAACTCTGAGCACGCAGAGTAGGCCCTCACGTCCCGTCTCAGTACATGCATCAGTCCTTCCTGAGAATATATGATAAAAAACAAAACGTCTCAATAGTGCGTTTGTACGTGTGTATGTATACATACACACGTATGCTTCCAGGGAAGCTACCCAACAGCAAGCTAATGCCTTCCTAAGGCTGCCAGGGAGTAGCAAGAGTAGCCTTGTAGCAAGAGAGTGTAGCTAATCACAGCCCTCACAGTTCTTCATCAGTGGAGAAGTACCTCGCCATGTTTTCATCTTCAGAGGAGTCATCCAAAGACTGTGCTGCTGTTCCGGAATATGTCAGGCCCGCTGCACCCTGCTGGGCTTGAACTCTGAGCACGCAGAGTAGGCCCTCACGTCCCGTCTCAGTACATGCATCAGTCCTTCCTGAGAATATATGATAAAAAACAAAACGTCTCAATAGTGCGTTTGTACGTGTGTATGTATACATACACACGTATGCTTCCAGGGAAGCATGATTGATGTATACATTCACATGTACAGGGCTTTCTTTTCTACAGAAATATTTTCCCTGAGTTGATGTCTCTGCTTATGCCATCTAGTATGTGAAACCAAAGATATCTTGGCATAACTGTATGTTTTCGGATTGTCTAACTGTGTATTTGTGTTAAAGTCAAAAGGTCAAGGCCACAGTGACCTCATCTTATGGTTTCAGTTGTCAAGAGACACAGTGTCATTTATACGAGAGAAAATATGTAGAAATATGTAGACGGACACTGCGATGATTAGCGGAGTCATACAACGCAGTGCGGTAATTCTAGTGTAGTTTTTTTTTAATAAATGGGTTATCTTTTTTTACAATCTACAAAAAGTTATCTATACATTTGGTCACAGAATGTTACACAAATAAATTGCCATTAAAGTTGGCATCTTGCTGTCTCGCAAGTCTGACGATGCATCTGAAGCGTCCATCAAGGGCGTTCTGCAGGTAATTTGGATTGTTTGTTTCTTGTGAAGAGGAGAATAACATGAATTCATACCAATATCAGTTTACAATCAAACCTTTTTGTGTTAACCTTGTGTAAACAGAGTCAAAGGACATTGTACAACGATGACACACATTTTCCACAGTACCTGTCATTCACTACTGAACTTCTGACACCCATTACTGGACTGTGTCTTCCTGTAGATTGGTGATGTTCGCAACGCTCTTTTCACAGTCTGTCAAAACAAAATTAGAGTTACAAATGTTAATGCCCCACAACCCATTGCCGATACGGTTGTATTTGCACACCACATCGGACCAAAACAAAACTGCAGTCTGTGAAACAAGCAGTTTTGGTAGATATAAGGGAAATGCTAATATTTCTACATGATACATATTCAGTCCCTTAAGCAAAATAACAATGATGGCAGGCCGCAACCTTGATGCCTTTGTCTACTTTGCTTACAGACTAGTTTGCGGAGTCTCGTGCTGCCGCCCCGTGACCGATACATCATCGCTCTTTTCTGAAACTAATGAAGGCAAATTCACACATGTAGACAGAAATAATCAGAATAAATTAAAAGGTGTAAAGATTGCTAACATTATGTTTGATGGGGGTCATCATTATACATAACAGAGGAAAACTTTGAACATGTATTCCTTAAATTGACTTGCCTTCCTGTGGAAAAAGTTGTTTTCCCAGTTAAACAATCACAGCAGGGAAGCATGATTGATCAAAATTCTTTCAGTGTGATATTAACTTGTATGTCAGCAAGCGTACTTTGGGGATTTTATAAAAATGTATATTTGGCATATTATATAAAATGGTGTTTCTGGTATGTAACTTAAAAGTACCTCTTTAATGGTAGGATCATTTCTCTCCCGCATCTTCCTCGTGGTACGTGGATGATGGTAGTGGGCTCAACCCGGCTTCTCTTTCTCTCCAGGCTGCCCTTCCTGCTCTTCATCAAGCAAAACAAAGTGTTCGGTCCAAGTTATTGACGTTAATGAAACTCCTGTACCTTCACTTGGATCGTCCTTGATTAAAAAACAGAACATAGGAATTGTTTTATAAAATGAATTGCAACTCCATAACATGGAAACATTATTGTCATATTGCATACTATACATTAAACCAAATTGATCTGATATTTTGGAGTAATGGTAGAGAAATACACTCCTTATTAATCTAAAGCATTCATATATCAAATTCATGTTTATATTTATATTGTAGCGTCCCTCAATGATGAGCTAAGCGTCTTGAACTGGTTTCAACAACCATGTATTCACCTCCCAGGTAGCACAGGCTACGGTGGGCCGTAGCATGTGGCTAACAATGGCGTATTAGCTGAAGATTAGCATTGTGTGTATCAACGGACTCCGCAACCGCTGTCTCAGCACTCGGACTGTAAACCTAGATCGTAACGATCTTTAAAAACAATAAACTACTCACCTGACAGAAGGAAGATGACATCGTTTGTCTTCCCAGCGCTCGGTGGTTACTACGCAGCCCCGAGTTAAAGAACCGGATGTTTACTAAAAGCCACACGTCAGTTCCGCTCGCCTGGTCCGTCCGTGGCGCAGTCGGTCCCCCTTCGGGATGAACGGTCTCGCAGGATCCTTCGCATTAGAGGTGTAATCTAGCCTCAAATATTAATATTATATAACGTGAATAACATTCACGATCACTGAGGGACACCACGCAGGGACGGTGATTTTAACAGCACGCTGCGCCGTGCTGGCATGGCAGCGTCATAGCAACCCTCATAGCAACGATAAAAACATTCGCGATAACTATTAAAATATTTATCATAAGCACGAACTGGCTGAAGACTGTGGAAGCAAAGAGCACATTTCTCGCTAGAAATGGTGTCAGAATGTATTTTTATGCCCAAACTAAGTTACAAAACTATATTTTTATCTGAGAGAACAAGGAATATCCGCCATGTTTTCCTCTCCGCAGACGGGAGCTTGTGAGTCACGTGACGTGAGAACACGCCAATGCAAAACAATGGGCTGACAAAATGTTACCATCTCACACTCTGAGAGGCCAGATTGTGAGATGGTAACGTCGTTCCAAGTGGACCAACGTTGCCACTGAACGTTTTCTGATGAGACTGGGTTGGTGTAAAACCATAATAGGCGAAGAGACAGCTAGTACTCACCAACAGGTGAAGGTGTACTGCTGCTGCTTGATGGCTGCTGGATCTGCAGCCTCTGAGGTGATGGCAGCGGCAGCTGTGGCAGGGAGCTGATGACGGTAGGGAACAGGAAAGGATACAGCCCGGGTGTGTAGCGCCTCATCTGGGCCAACGGAGGACTGCTGCGGGGCTGGGCACGGCTGGCGGTCTTCATCACTTGGATGGGCAGAGGGTGCACTGAGCACTGAGCGAGCTGATGCGCGGTGAGGCTGGGAGGCCATCGGGTGACCCCCTGGCTGCAGTTAGTGCGTCTGGAGCTGGTACGGTGCCACCTCAGCACTCCAGAGATGCATGGTGGTGGAGTTTGGTGTCACTCAGGTCAACTCAGAGGCTTGTTCCAATAGCACTGTAAAACAGAAAGGCATTCGCTATGAGTTAGTTGGTACAAAGCTGATTCCCTCATAACATCAGGTAGAGGGGGAGGTTACACCTTTACTGTCCAATTGTAAGATCTGTCAGTGTATTTCAGTGTATGATTATATATATATATACATACACTGACAAATAGATCAAGATCTGTGCAGCAGTAGAATGGCAGAAGGGACAAAAGCAAGCGCTCCTCCATTTTAAAGTTTAGGATCTTCAACCAATAATGCAAAGTGTGGATTCAGAGGCCGATATACAATATAATAATTTGATATTTTAAGGGCAAGGTCATCAATGGCTCTTTCATTCAAGTTATCTTGATGGGGTTGGATATCATTAGGAAGAAAAATATCTGCATGATGGTCTCTGCTTGGTTTCTTTATGTGATGTGAAGTGATGGGTTCAAGGTCAACAATGAATCAATGGTCAACAATGATGTACTTGAAACTGCCAACCTGTTGGACTGTGTTGCTGTGGATGTATTTAGGGTTCAGTCCAGTGTGGGTGTGTTTGTCACTGCCAGTGCCAGTAAAAAATGATGATGTCACTCTGCCTATTATAAAAGCCTGTTGTTGTTGCTAAGGAAGTTGTGAACCCAGAGAATGGGGGGTGGAGGGATGATGACGTGGTGGAGTTTCCTGATCATCTGCTGTTGTTGTGTTAGTGGCAGAGATAACATCTTAAGAGAAGTTGTCTGTTCATTCTGAATGATGTATGTATGTTGGAAGATGCATTCCATATCAATTGCATAGGTGGTGTGGTGTGTTTTTGAAGGATCATGTCATGATTTATATCTACTTGGTGTTAAATTAAGGCTTGTTTTGTTTTCATACTTCTAAATTCTAAATCCAGTTGGTGCTTTAGTTTTAGACTGGCGTTCATAATATAGAATGAAAGTTGATTGCTATAATGAAAGCCAAGTCCTGGTGCTCTACATTTCTTTCAGGCTTGTTTATAGCATGCGATCCAGGACTAGAAATGTAGGCATTTTTAAACAATGCTTGCCGGTATGTTGGTGTCTATCCAAAACTCACCATAACCAGAAATAACAGAAACCATCTAATTTACATAGCCTTGAAAAATGAAATGCTATGATATTTTGATATGAGATAATTCAGAGCAGAAATTAAACTCCACCCCATCTCACCTAGCCAACTATAAGACCGCTTATTTTGTAGGTTAGTCGTTGTAACAGTTACCAAACTGGTTATATATTTGGCCACTATGTCCATCTAAAAGGAAAGCTATTTGTGAACAACAAATGTGTAAAATGTATCTTCAGCTTTAGCCATGTTAGCAAAATGAATACTTTTACAGAGGGGAATAAAAGGCAACATGTAGACACAAATATTCATATCTAAAGTATAATGTAGGCTTTGATAATATTAAGTCAATAAATTGGGGTGAGAGTTGCAAGAAGTCTGTCGCTCATTCCTACTTGTTTTGTCATCGCTGGTCAAGCTGACCAAAACAACCCTCAGGCAATCAGAAATGTCCCAGTGCTCCCAATGGGCAGTCTGCCATAAGCCAGAATTTAAGCCCTATTCAGACCTGGTATTAACATCCTGAGTGAGTGACATGATCAAGGGGAGAGCTGTAAGTTTGTCCATACCTGGCAGTAAAATGTCCTGAATGTGTCTCCTGTCACCAGTTGTGATCGGATCTCACTTCCAGAGCTCTATATGCAAATAATCATTAATGTCATTTGTGTTCGGGAGGACCAAATTATGTTCACAGATGTGTCCGATGAAATTGTTTGCGTGTGTGTTGTTGTGTGTGGGTCAGCGAGTGAGAGATAGAGACCGACCAGAGTCAGGAGGGGCTGAATAAATCAATAAGCTTTTGACTTATTTGAAAAAAAGCATAAATCATTATGTGGTGACACTGAAGCCTAAAAACAATTTTGATATATTGTCAAACTGTTGCGGTCAGGGACATCAGCTGAGTCGGCGGCCCTTCATATGTGGCCCAGGGAAACATTTGTGTTCATACAGCAACAGGAATGTGGCCTCGTGTCCCTGACCACCTCCAAATGTTGTGTGAGTGATCAGATCTCAGGAAACATTAAGGAAGCATTTGGGCGTGGTCAGACCTGTTCTTAGTGCTGACCACCGGATCACTCAGGGTGGATGTTAATACCAGGTCTAAACGGGTACTTGTGGTATTGGGGATGTTTGCTCAACATCTACAAACTCGCTTAGTTAAGAACTTATTCTTTCATCACATGATGTCATAAAAGATTTGTTCTTCATCATGAATACAATTTTACAGAGAATTTATAAAGAATGTCTCCTTTATTTATCATACACTTGTTTGGTTGGTTGTAAGCACATATATACATAAAAACAACAAGTTATTCACATTGTTGCAGATATATACTCTTTGTTGAAAACAACCTTCAATTTCAAATGTTCCACTTCCAATTATGTATTATTTTTAAATAATAATTGCGAAGGATTGAGACATTGTCCAAGTTATCCCTTGCAGAGGGTTCATCCTCATATAACAGCTGCATCCCTTCACGCCTAAACCTCCCCCTGAGCCTCCTAAAGCCAAGTCGCTGCCATCTGACTTTGGATGTAGATGAAGACAAGCGGGGCGGAGCTGAGATGTGATCATTTCCCTCTGCAGAATGCTGAGTTATGAACTGCTAGAGTATCATAGTGCTCATAATGCTCGAAGGGGCCATTAAAATGATCTGTAACCACAGTAATTAACGACTACCAGATAGTGTCTTATCTCTGAGGGCAGGGGAGAGGAAAGAGAAAGCAGCAGGACAGGGATATGTGGTATTAACATTTGCTCTGTATCTGGATTTGTCAATGAAGGATGAATCTGTTCATAACATAAACCGAGACTGGAATGCAAAGGAGATCAGAAACTGTCAAAAATGGGTTGCTGCAATCAAAACGGAACAAATTGGACTCATACAAACTGGCCTCTGCAGTCATGTGCTCATGTGTGAGTAAACCCACCATTCACCCCAACTACTTTCTTACAAATGTGCGACTGCCAATAAATAAATGTGTATCCACCATCATTCATCAGCTAATACCAAGGACATCTATCTGTCCATCTGTATGTGGAAACCATATCTCATGAACAGTTGACCTGGCATTGGTATTGTAAATTTCTCCAAGAAAGTGCAGTCTTGTGCAATTTGGACATGGGATACATCCAATAACAAATCTTCTTCTATGTCCTCTGATAAACCACAGCAGGGGAGGAACAACTGGGTCAAACCACCAAGCTTTGGTTTGAAGATTGTGTCAATTGCTTTACAGACATCTGAAATACACTACATTCAATGAATGAACATATAACAGTTCTGCATATTGAGCTGAATCAGAGTTGCTGTTTATTTAAGTTGTGAACTTGGATCTGATGATTGTATTGATTGCTTAGCAGAGATCTTAAGTAGTAGACTTGCAATGTAGGAACAAATTAAAAAGCCACACATGAACAGTAATAAAGCAAATTCTGTTTCTTTTTACGAAAACGTTGATTTTGTAAATCTTTGTTGCAGATAAACCAGGTAGGATGAGCATAACGTTTTTCTAACTTCCCTATGCACCATACACTGTTCTTAAAAAGCTCTGCACACAATGTCCAGCAAACAAAAAATAAAAAAGTGACAGTATATTGTACGGCTGGTTGAGGAGGACTCACTTATCAAAAGGAATAATTCTGAAGAAGGCTCCAAGGCATTAGAACAGGCCAATCTAATAACCCATTCCAAACAGGTTTGTATAAACAGGCACTAGTATATATTAATTTAAATGATAATCTATACATATTTTAAGGGAGAAATATCATCATCCTGGATAAAAACATCCTGGTTATCATGGAAACATTACAGGTAATATGCTGCGGCACTAATAACAGTGAATGCTAATTGTATTACCACAGTTTCAAAATATCATCAATGCAGATGGAAACGTGTTCCCAGTGGACCGGAGTGTTTTCAGTGCAGGTGGATAAGGTGCAATTTGGAAATGAGGCGGCTCTGGCTTAAAAGGAACGAGAATTCATCCCTGTTCCAAATGCTGAAGTGTCTGTGGGCAAGATACTGAGCCCCAAATTCTGTGTTAATAATAATAAGAAAGCGCTGAAGTTAGAAGCAATTTATGAATGTGTGACTGGGAAAATTTGACTTTTAATGTAAAGCACTTTGAGTGGTCATTAGATCAGAAACGTACCAGAAAAATGCACCCAAATTACAAAGGCCTGAACCAAAAGTATAAATACATCATAGTGCTGTGTGTATGAATTACCTTGATGTTACATTACATGTATACTTAAATAAATTGGGGTCAGTTTGACCTTCTATATATTTCAACATAATAAGCTAAATATTGACTCATATTAAGGCATTGTTATTCTTGGGGCCAAAATATGTGTTATTACTCTTTGTAAATATGGAAATGGAAGAAAGGCATCTATTGGAACATTCTTAATTAGAAAATTGACAAATGTGAATTTTCCTTAAATCATGTGCCATCTACAGTACTTCAACAACTGATACAAGTCACACCATGGGATTTTTTTTACGCTTTCATGATTTTCTTTCCCATAGACTTTAAAACACAAGTAATTTTTTTGAGAAATATCTAAAACCTGAATGTTGATCACCACAGTTGTGCTCTACATGCAGCCTTTATCCTGTAGGCCCCATGTGTAAATATATTTTTTTTTTTTTATCTACACAGAGAATATTACTGTGACAACAGCAGATTATGTCTTATAAAATAAAATGTATCATGTCTATTTGATTGAGCATGAGAATATGATGCTGAGAGTGAGAGGAAACGGAATAAATCTCTCTTGCTCCTTCACTACAGTATTTGTGTACACAGGGCTGTTACTACACGTTTTGTAGGGTTTTTTGTTGTTGTCTGGGACTATTTGTTGGTTGGAAACAGTGATTAAGGTGTAAGAGTTAAACACCAGGAAGTAGATTTCAACATTTCAAGGAGCCCAATGATGGTATATTAAACTGGATGGCATGACTGCTCCCAAAACCCCTTGATTTTACCCAAGTGGCTGGCTGCAGAATAGGTCCTGAACCCCATCTCCTCCATGTTATTAGATGGTACATGGAGGACACTAAAATGTCACGTCAAATATATTTTTCCAAACATGATTTATTTCAGGACATTATTATGTGATTGCATGATGGCAGCACCAGCATCTAGGATAGTTTAACTTCATTTTCGTGCATAGTGAGGAAATGGGGACACGTCGGATATCTTCCCAATCTGTATATGAAGTAGATGTGTTTAACCATAAAAATGATAAAACTTGTTTTTGTTCATTTTTTATTGAAAATCATCAAGTGTCATCTACTCTTGGTATGATGCAGTCAATTTGTATTCTGCAGATACTTGGATAACTACTTCTTGAGATGACTTCTTCTCTTTTAAAGGGGCGTAATACTACAACCACCAGTGTTAAGTTTAGTTGCCTTATCGTCAAATTCCTATAAGTAATTATTCTCAGTGTCTCAGTGTCTCAGTAACAGGTTACAGCAGTAGCAGATTAGAGGTGGAAGGTGAGCTGCTGCTTGTTTGGCTCCACTAGCCTTATCTCCCCGGGGTTCCCTGCTGTCATACACACATTACTGTAAGTCTTTAATCAAAACGGACAGAGGAAACACACACAAATGCGTTCAGCAACTTCTGCTCTCATTACTAGGTGCTTGATCAAATTCCAGTGTTGAAACTTTTTCTTTTCTAACAAACAAAAGGGTCTGGAAAGCATGGTTTAAATAATCCATGAGTTTGAAGGCCTATCAGACACCAGAACACACTGTATAGTATATGAAGAAGGATTTTATAACCACTGGAAAATTACTGCCACAGCAACCACTTTATCCTCTGTCTCAACAAGCACAAATTTCAATGGCCAAAACATTTCATTTCTGAATGATATTGTTTTTGCTGAGTGCTTTGCTTTGGTAGTTGGCATGACATCACCGTGGACCATCACAAAGTGATGTGTGCTATGGACAGTTGTTTCCCTTTTTCATCTTACAGCTCTTGTAATGGACATTGCAAAGGGTCAAGAAAGGGTCACCGTTCCACAAACGTTTATTGAAATTGTTTCATTAGTTTTTGAGTTATCCTGTTGACTAACAGAAAAACAAACAGAATGAAAATATAGATAAAGATTGGTTTGATGTCACAGGGACCACTGAAATCGAACCACTTCATTTTGTATTCCAAGTAACAATGATGAGGGAAGAACATCACGAAAGGAATACTTGAGATATCAAGTTCTAGAGACAAAAAAACATGTTTTGTGAGAACAATGTGACCTTGACCTTTGACCACCAAAATCGAATCAGTTATTTAAAGAGTCTAAGAGAGTAATAATAGGCCTCGCTCAAGGTGTTCTTTAGCTGATATCTTCACGGAGCAAAAAGGTTTTTGTAAGGTCACAGTGAACTAGACCCTTGACCTCCAAATTGTAATCAGGTCATCCTTGAGTAATAGTGAATGTTTGTACCAGATAAAATGTAATACTCTTGGGGTGTTCTGATATGTCACATGCAAATGTATGGATGTAATCAGTTACAAATATGAAGAAATTCCTTCAAGGCATGAAAGAATGGGATGGATGGACGGATGGACATACAACCTGAAAACATGATGTTTCCAATAACTAGCTGTCAATAATGATCCTTTAAAGACATTTTCTCTGTAAATTAAGATGCCTCTATCATATGATTAATATTAAGGGGTCTGAGCATACGTATAGAAATGGTTGAGATAGAATTCCAATCATCTTATAAAACAAACGTACATGTGATCGTTGATTAGAGCATCATGTAGTCAGATGTGAGGGATACAGTGAACAGACAGATCAATTGAAAGATTTATGTCATTCTAAGTAAAAGCATCAATTAAGACCACTAACAGAAATGCACTCAGAAAACAGTCTGTAATGTGCTTCTTAAAGTCTGTATTTGTAGTCATGGCAATGCGTTGCAGCTCTCAACAAGCAAACAGCCTCTCCAGTCTAAGAACACACTGTCCTATTGTAATGAAATTATTCCTAATCACTGCGGAAAGTAGTGGGTACCTTCTTGCACAGAAGAGCCACTCAAGCCTTGCCCTCTGTTCCTGACTTGTTTATCAGTTTGACATATTATGTCTCCGGCAGAATCAATTATTTACCAAAAAAAATCAAAACTTTCCAATTAACATCGAGTCAGTAAAATTATCTGAGTCTTGCTAATGCTTTCAGATAATAGGCCAGATCTGCTCGGAGTCTAGACTTAATAAGAAGACATTGTAACTTTCTAACAACAGTTAATGATGTTGATGATTTCACATGTCAAAGATAATGGAGTTGGAAAGAAAAGGGGAAGAGGGCTACGTACTGAGGACACAGGTAGATTTTCGCAGAATGAGATGTTTATACTATCACATAAGATCTGAAAGTGTGCTGTTTTTCATGCAGCCGTTACTGCGAATGCATCTTTGGTCTTACAGCTTCTAAACAATCTCTTAAAGAAAACTTTCTTCCTGCGAGAAACAAGGGGCAATGCAAGAATAATTCATGAGGCTTAATTTAGAAATATGGCTCATGCTGCCGTAGTGGAGTACAGAGCTGATAAGAGCCACAGCCAGTGAACACGCTCCGAATAAAAATAGTAGACATTATAACCAACCAGTTTGTGCATGTAGTAAAGAGATTTTGATTAGGGCCACTCATATGTACTGCCACACAGTCCACACAGTGAGGAGTGCTCAATAAATTGTGTTAACTTTTTGAAATTCAGTCTTGGCTTGAACCCTCTGTGTAGCAGTGGATCCAAAAAAATGTATATATAACTATATGAGCAACATTAGACATTTGATCAGATCAGACTGATCAGAGGACACCGCATCAAATGTAAACATGCTGTATTTAAAGCTGCACCTGCAGTGGCATATGAAGATGTTTTACACCAGTTCACAACACACTCACTTATACAGGAATATCAGCTTCACTTCAAACGAACAAATACTGCACCCTCATTATACATAATTTTACTTATACATCTATACTACACCACGTATAAAATTCAACTGTACTCGACTTTACTTAAAATTTTGAGATGTTCGTAATTCAGTAAATCCTATTTTGAGCATGATTGTGGAAGAGAAAACCAAGTATTGTTACACAGTTCTCACTGTGTATTATTTTATTAATCAAATTTATTTAAAAATATATATGTATATAACTTCTTCAGATATGACACCAGTACAAATTTACTGTTGTGATTCATGTCTTTTTTGTTGAATACTTGTAATTTATCCTGAATCATTTTTTCTCTCTGTGTGTTAACTGTGTGTTTTGATTCTTTTCAGATCTTTAAGATCAACTTCACAGCAGCCGAGAAGCTAGTTTTTTTATCTTGCTGCGGTGATGTCCTGAGTGCAGGGTGTGTTAGTGCTCGGTGACATCCCTTTTGGCTGTGGCTTAGATTGTAACTTCAGTAGACGTTACTCCGTACTGAGCACACGGCACGTCAGAAGAAATAAAGCTTAACTGCTGGTCTTCAACAGTAACGTTCTAAGGAGGAATATGCACGGACACAATCTCTTCATTGCATCCATCCACGCTGCAGTGTTTCTTCAGTTTTGTTTGTTGTGTTTAGCCTGTGGTAGCTAACAAGCTGCTAGCTCAGCAACATGTCTGCTTGGTGTCGCCTTCGTTGTGGAGGGTCGGTGATAGTGGAGGTGACGGGGAGCGGGGGGGGGTTCGGAGACTGGCCTGGTACCGGGCGGGTGGGGCTGAGAGACGAGTACGATCCTGTATGACTAATATGAGGGAGGAAGTAAGAAAAGAGACGTTTCAATAACATGTTTCTACGAATGGACTGAGTGAAAAATTATTCTATAAATCTCAGAATTTTCTAAGACTAGGCACAAATAAAGACAAAGGGACACAAATCAGCTATAAAGCCCCTGCTCATACATGATTGCAAACACTTCTTGCTTTGTTTACTTGCCATAACCACAAAGCCCAACCTTTTCTGGCAATATCGTTGTCTTATACATTTGTATTTTCTACCTTATAAACACTATATTTGATTTCTCCATGATAAAACATGTTTTAAATCATGTCATACTTCAGTGGAGGTTTTGACTGGACTAGTCAAGAGAAACCAGGTCAGGGTTTTCCCTGCTGGTTCTGCGCTGGACTAGAAACAATGGTTGCACATTCGCAAACCAGAGGCAGGTACACTTTCAGTGCTTCAGCCTTCACAAATTCTCTACTGTACATCTATGGTTGTATATTCTATGTCAATCTCAGTTTTTCTCTCTGTCTTTTTGTTCCTCTCTTCCCAATCGGTTTAGCAGCTTGCTGCTCCTTCTGATAGATGAAGGCTCCTCTCGTGTCGACCCCTGGCATCTGGATCACAGCCATAATGAGTGGGCCAACTGGTGCTAACATGCCTCGGAGAAAGGTCAATAGACCCGAATGGCAATACAAGTATCGACAGTGTCATCCATCAGAGGCTGCAGCAGCTTGACAAGGGCATGACAACAATTGATTCTACATCTGTCAAACCGGGATCAATTACAAACAAATTTTCAGGTGAAAAATGGAAATCAAAATGTGCAGCCTCTGCGCTCTTAAGGGACAAGATCTATGTCAGACTCTCACCTGATCAGACAAACTGCACATACACATCACCTTCATTATTCATACAGCAGCCATGAAGAGTTCCCCTTTTTTTCTCGATGTGCATTATTCATCATGATACATGAAGGGACCTTCTCAGTGTTATAGACGTGGGGGTTTTGGCTGTTTCATGTTGAGCATGGAGCTGATCCTGCTGGGAGTCTTGGGACCCATTGAGTATCAGTTGTTCCAGAGACACCAGAGTACAACTTGCTTTATTAATTCACGTGCACCCACTGTCACAGACAAAGACATGCACACTTGAATTACACACACACACACACACACACACACACACACACACTAAATTTTACGGATATTGAAGATCCCCAGCTCCTCTGATTCACATGCCTGAGCAAGACCCCTAAATTGCACCTGGCGGCTTTACTGGCAATGTGTGAATGATGTGTGATAAACAAAGAAGCGCTCTATGACAGTGTGTGTGAATGGGTGAATGTTACTCAGAGTGTATGGGTTGGGTGTTGTATACATGTGGTAAATGAACTCCAGTAATCCTTTGAAGCACCTGGAGGAATCAGAAGTCACAGTTTTTTTTAAAACAGTGGTCAAACTCCTGGTTTGTTGCCCTAAATATAGGTCAAGCCCCTAAAGGTCATTAAAAATTCACGCAAAAACATAATTCTGTTAACATAGAGAGAGCGTGGCCTAGGGGGATAGAGCGGGTGCTCTGCAACAAGAAGGTTGCTGTTTCGAATCCCACTCTTTCCCATCTGCATGCCTAAGTGTCCTTGGCAAGATACTGAACCCCTAAATGGCCCCTCATAAATGTTGAGTGTACTAAAAATGTAAGTTGCTTTGGACAAAAGCGTCAGCTAAATGACATGTAATGTAATAATGTAATGTAATATGAGCCTTGTCTCTGTTGCTCTGGAGAACGTAAATCAGAGCTGTGTGGAAATCAAAACAATTCATTTGTTGAGCATATTTGATAATGTCATGTTAAATAGCCCGTAGTGATGTCAAATAAGAACCTGTTGTGCGCATGCGCATAAACGGTCTCTTGAGTTCACAGACCAGAGAAACGCAGGTGTGCTGTGTTTATTCCCCCGTGAATGTTAGCTACTGGAAGCTACTAGCTAACCACTCTGGTGACTGTCAAACGATAGACTGCTGCAGAGAGGAAACAAGAAGGGTCTCATGGTCGACTGCGGCGCAACATCACACATGATCAACGACGCCACAAAGTTCAAAACTGTTGACAAGAGCTTCAGACCCGAGGACCACACAATCGAACTTGCCAACGGATCAAAGGTGAGCGGGATGGCGAAGATGAGGGGAGACGCTGAAGTCTACCTGCTGGACAGCGAGGGACGACAGGTGAAAACGAGGCTGAAGCAAGCACTCTACATTCCCTCGTTTCCACAAAACATCTTTTCAGTGAAAGCAGCAACAGCCAACGGAGCTGAGGTCCGCTTCAAGGACGGTAATGACTGGCTGGTCCACAAGGAAGGTACCAAATTTAAAATGGACGTGTATGGTAGGTTGTATTACCTTAGCACAGTAGAGGATGAAAATGTTGATGAAGTGTATGGTTGTCATGACATTCAAACGTGGCATAGGATACTTGGTCATTGCAATTTTGACGATGTTGCTAAATTAGAAAAGGTGGTTGAAGGGATGTCTATTAAAGGGAAACATGACAAGTCCAATCACAACTGTGAAATATGCCCACAGGGCAAGTTTACACAAATCAGAAATAGACAGGCAGACGCTAAAGCTACATCCGTATTAGAGCTAGTACACACAGACCTATGCGGTCCTATAGAACCAGCACATAAAGACGGATACAAATATGCAATAGCATTTACTGATGATTACAGTGGGATGATTTTTCCATACTTTATCAAAGCAAAGAGTGACACGACAAAAGCTACAGAAAAATTCATAGCAGATGTAGCTCCATATGGAAAGGTAAAGTGCATAAGATCTGATAACGGTACAGAGTTTACCGGGCAGGAGTTCCAATTTTTACTTAGGAGTAACGGGATAAGGCATGAAAAGAGTCCACCCTACTCACCTCATCAGAATGGAACTGCCGAAAGAGGTTGGAGAACCTTATTTGAGATGTTTCGATGCATGCTATTGGAGAGTAACCTCCCAAAGCAATTATGGACATATGCTGTACAGACGGCAGCTCAAAATCGCAACAGGTGCTACAGTAAGCGGCTAGAGCAGACACCCTACTGTGTTTTCACAGGAAAAACACCTAACCTGTCTAACATGAAAATATTTGGCTCTGAATGCTACGTATATAAGCAGGATAAGAAAAAGCTGGACTCTAGATGCGATAAGGGGATCCTTGTAGGCTATGACAAATATAGTCCAGCATATAACGTGTATTATCCCGAGACAGGAAAAGTCCTAAAACATAGGCTGGTGAAATTCATCACCAAAGGTAACACAGATAGCCAGACTCAGACAGATTGTGACATGGGAAAAGACATTGAGAGTTATGGAGATACACCACCGAAGATCAACCAAGGCCAGGGACAGCCTGAGGAGATTAAAGAATCAAATGTTGAGGAGACTGCTGAGGCAGGTCTGACCCAGACAGATAGTACTCAGAGAGAAGAGGGAGAAAAGAGATATCCTACGAGACAGCGAAAGGCTCCAGAATACTTAAAGGACTACCAGTATAAAGCTGAGTGTAATAATGACGAAAGTGAAAATGTAGATTATTTCTACAGAGTGGCTTATGATGTTCCTAAAACACTTAAAGAGGCAATGGACTGTAAGAAATCAAAAATGTGGGCTGACGCGATGAAAGAGGAGATGAACTCTTTGACAGAGAATGACACTTTCACTCTGACCCCACTGCCAAGAGGCAAACAAGCAGTGGGAGGTCGCTGGGTATATGCAGTGAAAGAGAGCCCAGATGGATCTCAGACCTGTAAAGCCAGATATGTCGCAAAGGGATATGGTCAAGTGGAAGGGATTGACTATAAAGAGACTTTTTCACCGACAGCAAACATGACCTCTGTGCGAGCATTAATGCAGGTGGCTGTACAGGAGGATCTTACTCTACACCAAATGGATGTAAACACTGCTTACCTCCATGCTCCAATGGACTGTGAAGTATATATGGAGCAACCGGAAGGTTTTGAGATCAAGTCAAAAACAGGGGAACACTTAGTGTGTAAACTCAACAAGTCACTGTATGGTTTAAAACAGTCTGGGCGTAACTGGAACATGTTACTGCATGATCACCTTGCAGTGAATGGTTTTGTGCAAAATGATGCTGATCATTGTGTCTACAGCAGAAAATCTGAAAACGAGAAAGTGATTCTGTTAGTTTGGGTAGATGACTTAATCATAGCAGCGAGTACCAACACCTTACTCAATGATGTGAAAGAAATGTTGAAGAGAAGGTTTAAGATGAAAGATATGGGTCCACTTAAACACTTCCTGGGTATCAATTTCAGACAGAGTGTGGCAGAGATCAAAAAGACTCAAAAGAGACACATAGAAAAGATTTTAGCGAAATTTGGAATGTCCGAATGCAAACCAAGATCCACCCCATGTGAGCAAAAGTTAAACTTTGAAAGTGAGGGTGAAGTTATTGATTCAACCCGATATAGAGAGATAATAGGCAGCTTGATATACATTATGGCATGTACCAGACCCGACCTGAGCTGGGTTGTTAGTAAATTATCTCAATACCTAGCAGAACCAAAACAACAGCATTGGGCTACAACAAAACACCTACTGAGGTACTTAAAGGGTACTACAGATAAAGAACTACACTATCAGAAATGTGAGGAAAGCCTACTACAGCTGGAGGGATATAGTGATGCTGATTGGGCAGCCGATAGAGATGATAGGAGGAGCACAAGTGGATACTGTTTCAGCTTAACTGAGAATGGTCCAGTTATATCTTGGAAGAGTAGAAAACAGCCAACGGTGGCTTTATCCACCTGCGAAGCTGAGTACATGGCACTAGCAGCTACTACTCAAGAGAGTATGTACCTTGTACAACTACTTAGAGGAATAGATAGTAGTAACCAGCATGTACCAGTCAAGATATACGAGGACAACCAGGGTGCGATAGCTTCATCTAAGAACCCAGTATGCAGACAGAGAAGCAAGCACATTGATATAAAGTATCACTTTGTACGGTCTGCACACGCAGAAGGGCAAATATCTATAGAATACTGTCCTACTGCAAACATGGTAGCTGATGTCCTTACCAAGCCAGTGACAAAAGCTAAGTTTGAGAGTTTCAAGGGGTATTTGTTTGGAGAGTAATGTGAACTGGGAGATGTAAATGTTTTGAAGTTTTTAGAACACTGTCAGAATGCAAAATGTTTTATTTTGGAGATATGTATTTTTTGGTTTTTATTTACCATTATAGAGAGCTATACACATGTCTTTGAGTGGGAGTGTTGAGCATATATGATAATATGAGTAACAATGTCATGTTAAATAGCCCGTAGTGATGTCAAATAAGAACCTGTTGTGCCTGAACGCATCAGGATGCTGTTGTGCGCATGCGCAGAATAAACAGTCTCTTGAGTTCACAGACCAGAGAAACGCAGGTGTGCTGTGTTTATTCCCCCGTGAATGTTAGCTACTGGAAGCTACTAGCTAACCACTCTCGTGGGTTCAAGTAGACACACCTGAAACACATCACACAATCATCACAGCAGAGAGAGAGAGAGAGAGAGAGAGGTCCACACAACCTCAAGGTTGTAACACAGAGTAAAAAGGTGCTGTTTTAAATTATCCTTGTGGTATTTTTACCAAAATATTTTACAGACATTTCATTAAGACCCCAAGGAACCATATCAACTGTGGTAAAATGGGCATAATATGTCCCCTTTAAATGATCAAGATAACACATCGTAAAAATTACAGGAACAAACATTTAACAGAAACAAAAAGCTTGAACCTGCTGGAAAAGCCACAATAATTATATGGAAAGCATCTGACAGTTAACTGGGCTGAAACACAAAAACACCGGTAAGGTTCTTGAATTGATGAAGATGGACACGTTTTGCAGTGAGCTCACATCCTCAAACACAGATACCTGACAGGCTCATAGAGGTGTCCAAACTGAGAGTGTTCCTCTGGGTGTTATTATCTCTACACAGAGACATATTGGGGGAAGAAGTCTGAAGCTGCTCTAAATCATGCTAAGTGTGACTAACCAACCATAGCCGCTGTGTCCTCAGGACACACATATGCGTGTGTTGCTGACTGTGATGATAACTTCAGACGGATATAGGCCTATATACCATTACAAGCAGCTGTGGACTCTTGTGACTTGTGTGATCTGTGGATCTACTCAAGTGTTTACAGTGTGAATGATGTGTCACAAGGACCCTAAGCTATGACCACGGACATGGAGGCTGTAATTTAAAACGGCATTGTGAGTAAGTACAAGCAGACTGTTAACCCTGCACTTGTGGTTGTTCATACAATATTGTTACAAGTGTACAAGTACATCAACATCAATCTATAGAGCTCAACTGTGTGGTTCCAGAAGATCTGAATAGAGATTGCAAAAAAGGTTCCCTATCTATGCAAATGTATTAGTCATACAGTGATCATTCCCTTACCTCAACCAAGTCATTTGTTACCCTAACCCAGTGGTTCTCAAATTGGGAACCCCCCTTGGGGGGCGCGGACACTCTCCAGGGGGGGCGCAATGTCACAGACAAAAACAAAAACAAAAATGACTGACGACCTGTCACTGGTTAGTGAAAGCTCCCTCAGTGGCGAAATGCTAGGGGCTGGACTGACACAGACAAATCAAATACTGTATCGTTCCTGATTCACCAATCAAAAGAGGAGTGTTATCATTTGAAAGCGAGTTGCACGTACGCTTCAGAGTATAAAAGTAACTGCAGGCATGGTCAGCGCTCACCCTCGCTGAGATGACACCAGAGTTTGTGCGATTGCTCTTGTTTCCTCTATAATTCAGATATTCATTGCCTAATAAACAGCCCAACTACCCTTAACCAGCTTTGCGGGGGCCAAGCTTGCAAAAGTTTGAAAACCCCTGCCCTAACCTAACCGAAATTTAACACATCAGAAAACATCCAAACTTTATTTAACAGTGGTTTTAACAGGAAGGCTGGAAAACATGTGTCCTTCCGATAACAGAATTGATACTGACATTCTTTCTGAATAGTAACGATTGGAGGCGGTATTCAGACCAAACACAGATTTTGATCAGGCATTATTAAAGTTAATTTAAATGGTAAAATGTTATAGAATAATTTTTAATTTTATAAATCACCAACAGCTTTTGTATGATCTTTATTGCTGAAGTTAGTTACACACACATTGATATGGTTTGCTACTGCTTTTGTCCAGCTCCTCTCATTTCTTTCTGCTTTTCTATGTTCCCGATCAAGTTGAAACATTTTCCACGTTGACTGTAACATTTCTGCCTCAGTTTGCTCAGCCTGGAACACATTAGGGTAATTTGGTGCCTTTCATTTCTAATATTCTTAAATTCAACTTGCAAAACAGCAAAAAACATTTTATACAAACCAAATGATTCCTCAACAACATTTTGAATCTCACCTATAATGGTGGCTTCTAAAAAAAAAAAAAAAACAGGAACATAATACTGAGTCAGGTCTATTTCGTCAGACAAAACAGACATGAAATCACAAGGTTATGGGTTTTAATCTGATGAAAGAAGGACTCTGCTCTAGTTCACCAAGTGTGGATTAAAGCTTTATAGAAGTTCCTTCTACCCGGCCTGTCAGCCTTATCTCTGCCTGGCTTTGGCACAAAATGAAAGCTGTATTCAGGAGGACGCTTTAACTCCTGATCATGACACATTTTCCAGCTTTAGCCCAAAAGAAAACATGCTTAGTGTTATTCAGTATGTGATTTTATCGTCAGTGTCAACATGGCTAGAAAAATATTTCCCCTTTTCTTCACTCAAAAGCAGCTGACAGGCCAACAGTGCTTCCATTGGGTCTCTGACGTCTGATATAGTGAGCGTTATATTTCTCATTTCATCATGGCCAATGGACAGGGTCATTACATAATGGTGTAATTAGTGGGGTTTGGTACAAAAACAGGCTCAGGAAGCACAGCGCCTGATAGGGTCCCAATAAAGACGAGACGCACAGCATGTTAACATAAGCCCCCTTATAGAATTGAAGAGAAATTCTTACAGACAAACCATCACTGCTACATCCTCCACTGTTTTCATAAACCCGCAGCCACCCCGAGCTGACTGTCCCCTTGCCGAGCCTGGAGCCAAGCCAGGCACGGTACGGTTTCATCTCTCACTGGGGCTCCAGAGGACAGAGCACTCCTCTTGCCTCACACTAACGAAATTACCAACTCAGCTTTTTATCTCAGCTTTGTGCATTTGCAAGCAGCGCAAATGTATGCTCGAGTAAGAAGAGCCGCGTTCACACCCTGAGGCTGGCGAACAGCTCGGCACATCACCTTGCTTGTACAAGTGGTGCTGGCAACAGTCGCCCGGCTCTGTCTCTTGCTTCCTGTTCCCGCTCAGTATCCTGTTGTCTGCTTTGCATGGAATAGCCTTGTCCTCAATAGCGCTGTTGTCCTGATTAAGCTCTATCCGTCCAATTAGCTCTGCCTGCTCAGGAGCTCCAGCAGAACTTTCTCAAGTCTGAGAAAACTGTTTAAGTTACACTTTGCTTGAGCAGCATGGTGATGCATTACAAGCAGATTATAGATACCGCTGAGTCGCAGGGGGAAAGCTAGGGTGGACGGCGTGCGCTCACCAGAGATGAGAGTCTGCATCCACAGTCACAAGCACTTTGGTTAAGGTTTGAGGAAAATGTGCTTTTGGTTGTGTGCAGTCACTAGAAGCCAGTGTTCTCCAGTCTTTTGACAGAACTTTGTATTAGTAGTAGTTCAATTTTAGTCTACTTTTCATTTCGGTCTAATTATGACTTGTATATGGTCTGTATTTAAGAAACAATTTCCATGTCTTGTGACTTTATAGTATAATTTTGCCATTCACCCATTCACACTCATGGATCTATGTGCTGACCCCATTACCAGAGGCTATTTGGGGTGGAGCATCTTGCCCAAGGACATTTAAGCATGTGGAAAGGAACCAGAGACCGACACAAAATAATTCTGCTTTCTGCTTTACCTCCTGAGCCACAGCCGCCCTATGTCTTCTATGGTTGCAGATGTCACCATCTTTGTGTACATGGTTAGTGGTGTCTCCCTGTAACGACAGACTCACCTCATTAGTCAATCCAGTATTTCCAACCTATAATCTAATCTGGTAGAGTTCCTGCTAATTTAGCATCACTGCGGCTTCCTGTGGTGTGAGTCATTCAGAAGATGAATTCACTCTCCTGTTCACTGAAATACTAAATGTCAATGGAGAACAAGTCCTCTGACAACATCAGCACTGTTTATTTCTTTAGCTAAGAGTTTGAGGACTATTTAGATTGAAGGGCAGACAAAGGCATAACTTTGCAAGGTGTTTATGTAAAGGAACTGCAAAATATCAAGCAGCCAAATCAACTTCTGAACAGCAGATAATTGTGAGCTACAGTGTGTGATTCCACAGATTTGTGAAGTTTGTTGAATATTCTTCCATCTTTAAGTTCATTGCATTTAAAATAATTCATGGTGCTCAACAGCAATGGAAATGCATCTGTCAAATATAATGAAATGTGTTCCATCAGATGAATATATACGCATCATTTGTAAAGTGGGTCTCTTACTGTTTTTCTCTGGAACATGTGATATGTTACTGTTACATCCCCACCAACACTTACCCTCAGCATAAGAGTTTTTTTCAAGAGTTAGGGAGCCAGTTTAGTTTGTGGACTGACCAGTGTAAACAAAATAAAATGGAATGTGCAAACAAATATGAAAGGAAATTCATAAAAAAATAAAAAAATATGATAACAAAGCAGAGTTACAGATGAGTAGTTACAGTGCAGTAATTGCCATTTGTTGCCCAAAATGCATCAAAGGAAATGAAATTGCTTAAGAGAAACCAAGTTTGAAATGTCATCAATCATCACTGGGTTTCATTCCAATCTAAGATCCTAAATTTGGGGGAGTTAGGAATTGTATCTTGCCCTGAAATTGTTGAATAACATTTCAACCAGCAATAGAAATTTAAAATAAATTTATCTGTGGCAGCAGAGGTCTGGATAAGCTTAGGATGTTAAAAGGTGTTTCTAGAAAGATAGGTCAGAGAACTACACTGAAATACTGTGATCCAGCCTGAGGGAGATTAAGGCATCAATGAGTTCATCTAAATATTGTCTGGACATCCTTCCTATTTATTTTAGCATTATAAATTGATTTGATTTAGTTGAAAACATCACCCACCCCTCCATCTACATAGTGGTGAGTAGATGATGAGTGAATGTTTGGGTGAACTATCCCTTTAAGTGGTTTTTATCCTTTAACTTCTGATCTTACCTGTTTCCACATCAACAAGCTACAAAACACTATTTTTTTTCAAGTGAAGCAAAAAGTGTTCCAGATATAAACCAAAAGGCCTGACATGACAACAGGATGATGGAGTGGAGAATCGTTGCTGTGTGGGAGCAGAGGCCTAACACAAACAACTAGGGAGGAAATGTCTAATGGAATAATAATAGTGCTTTGTCATGTTTCGGCTCCAGAGCAAGGCTCTATTTGCCTTTCCATCTGAACAGTTTCTTCTCTTGCTGAGCGACTGAAAATGGTTGTGGGTGGGAGGGGTGATATGCTGCCTCTGGAAACTTTGTGGAGTATAAAGTTTGTGTTTCAAAACAGAAAACTTCATGGTTCTTAGGAAAATGGAACCAAGAGCCAGACTCTGGAAGCAGATTTTTAAGTCAACAGTCTTTACTTAGAAAAAACAAACAAGGATGACAAAATTTAAACGGGTTAAGGACTTTAGCAAAACCCTAAACAAAACCAAGGCAAGGTCGAAATCATGATCAGGAGCAGGAGAAGCCGGTAAAGAACAGACTGGGAAATTAAGTCACACTGCAACATGTCAGTCAGACAGAACAACAGGAAGAGACTGTTACATAAAAACGATGCTGAACTGGAGGAATGAGGAACTGATTATATCACTGGTCTAAGGAGCTTGATATGTTAAATGAAAATCAGTTTTGAGTTTATTTTGAAAAGAAAAAAGATGCACTTTGTAAGTCACAGCTGATTTTGCTGATCTGAAGCGACATAACTCCTCATTTTTAAGGCTCCACTACTCACAGGTCCAACAATTTGACCTCTTGTTTTTACTGTAAAATCCCCCTGGAGCGGCTGAGAGCAGATTCTCGTAGGGAGATGTTGTTGACCCTAGTTTTACGGATAATGTATTCTTTAAAAAGGTGAGACTGGTTGATAAAAACACACACACACAAGCAAATAAATATTTTAGTGACTATGGGCATAGAATCCACATCGAAATTTATAGTCCTATTTTAGTCTCCATTAAACGGCAGAATAGTAGGGCAATATTAAGAAAAACAAGGCTGACATTTTGAGAATATTATCATCATGTTATGAGGAAAAGTCTAAATATTAACAGATTTATTTTTGGTGGGGAGGCAGCAAGGAGTGTATATTCGCCTTCACTGTTCCTCGAAGTCTGTGGTTCTTTATTCAGAAAAGACAAGGTTTCTTACACATTCTTTAGTCCTGATACAGAGACATGATACAGTGGTACTGATGCAACTATATATTAAGAATTTTGGTACTTGTTAAAATTATGCCAAAGATTTACTTAAAATGATGCACCACATTTCTCATTTAATCTTGTAATTTGGGGACTTTATCCTCTTGTAAAATTAGGACTATATTCTTGAAATCGCCCTTCTTTTTTCATTTAAGTGTCCCCAAGACTCAATTATACTATCCAAAAAGACCTGGTATGAATATACATTTTTATGTTAATAACAATTCATAACATTTTTATAAATAGATTATAATAAAATATAAAAGTAGGCCATGCAATATTTGAAAACACAGTCCTACTTGATCAGAAGCTCTCTTCAGAAATGCATGTAAGTAAAAATGTCAGAGAAGTCAGAGGAAGACGTCACCACATGCTCAACATCTTCAGCCAGCTTCTGTGTTTTGAAAAGGTACAATGATAATAGGCCCTCAAATGCTTATTTTCATAGTTAAATGAATATCCGATCGACACAAACAGTGCAGTAACTCCAGAGATGGTAGATGATACAACTACAGTATAAAAATATCGATTATAGACACTTTCAGTGTTGTATTTCAAGTTTAAAGTGCAGACCTCAACACTGTGAATGAAGATATTCATCATGAAAGATATATTTTAAATTTATCTTTGAGATATTACTGCAGGGTTTAGGATTTCATAGTAAAGAATGGAGAAAAAAGTACAGTTGGATCTAAAGGGGGATATGAAATGTTTCATCATCAGCTCTTGCCTCAGGAGCAAATGTCAATAATTGTATCTGATTGAGTTATATATTATACATGCATCACTGTAGATGTTGGCTATTCCTGTAGTCAAGTGTAGAACATCTTAAATCCTGTTTGTGCATCCAAGTCAAGTCAAGGTCGACTTCAAAGCCCCAGAACTTGGCAGCTCTCTCATAACTGACTAAGTGTTGTGACATGAAAGAAGCTGAAAATATCACGACTCTCAGTTACTTCTAGGCTGTACTTGAAGGTCTCACACACAATGACACCTCACATGAGTGAAAGGAAAAAAAGGGGTTTAATGGAATCCAACGCTCAATTACCATAGAGCTGCTCATGTAATGAAACAAAGTGACCTCTGACAGTTTAGCGGTTGAATTAATGTCAGAGACGCTCAGATCACTGCGGCTCAAAGTCACACACTGAAGACGCGAGTGCATTTGTCACACAAATCGTGTATAGTACGTGTTGCTCAGACATTTCAATATCTGCAGGGATCCAGTGACCAGAGAACTCATTAACTCATCTTTTTCTTCCTTCACAAATGGAGTTTGTTGACTCATTTCCATGCTTCATTTATGATGGGAAAACCTCCCGCAAAGCCACAGTAAATCCCATCATTCTGTCAGAGAGCGACTCGACAGCACACTTCATCTGGTGATCTTCTCGGCCATCATTACAGGCCAAACAAAAAAACGTCACAGTGTAATGGATCAGTTATGCAGCGAGAACTGGGCCAAGGGGGTGGCGGGCGGGCGGGCAGAGGGGGGGGGGGGGGGGGGGGACGTTAGGGGGGGAAAGAGGCTGTGAAGGTTTTAGAGCAGTGGACAAATTAGAACCGAAGACATTTCCATTCCATCCGACTCTATTAGGAGACAAAAGGAGCGCTAAGTGATGCAGATTCATTTTGTGCATGCAGAAGGAATAGATGATGATCAAAGATGGAGACACATCCCCACTGCGGATCCAGCCAAAGGCTGGAGGTCGCTCAGCTGTCATGACTCTCTCTTTCTACCCGTCCTTCCATCACCACCACTTCCCCTATTTTATGTGTTCTTTTTTTCTTTCTTTTTTTTGATCCCCTGATGCCAGCAGCACACAATGCATGGAGGAGCCCTGAGGAATAGTGCATCAGCTCATAGCCAAGTTAAAGAAACAAAAAAAACAACCCACAACAAGCAGGCAGAGGAGATTAACATATAACACAGCACAGAGAGGAGCTCTATTCATCAGACAGTTTGTTGCACCAAAGGAGCAGACAAGCACACTAAACAATCAGGAGCACAAAGTACTCCATATACCCTGTGTGTACAGTGGAACACAGATACAGCAGCAGAGTTTGCAGGAGACTGATGTAAGATGCTGTTCTGAGCTTGGTTCTTGGAGACTGCTGCTTTCCAGTTTCTCCTCTCTCCGTACCAACGCCGCGAATCCGACCCGGTCCCAAACCTCTCCTGCTGGCTGTTGGCTTTAGATGAAACATCAGAAAAACGTTGATCTAGAACACACACACGGACAATTGTGGTCTAACAGGATCAGTTCCCTAAAATGATGAAGAAACATATATGGTGCCATAAGTGATTTATAAAGCATCAGTTGGAAATGAAATGAGACAAAATAATGTCAACACTTTCCACCAGTTTTTCCAAAAGCTCATCTACCTCCACCAGACCTGTGATCAATAAACTGGACTAAATTGAATCACACTTTTTGGCTCTGTGCTCTGTACATAGGATTGTTACACTACTTCTTTTGTAATGTTGTACTCTTTATCATACTTTGTTTTTATACTGTGTCTTTTGTATTCAAGTGTATTGTACATGTTTGGTTTTTGTATTTCTATACTTCTTTTAGACATATCTTATGGCTGCTATGACAAATAAATGTCCCCGTATGGATTTTCATCTATCTATTAAACTAAATTATACTAAAATCAATTCAAGTCTATTTGTATAAGGTCAAATCACAGCACAGTTTATCTCAAGGGTTTTTAAGGTCAACACCGTACAAAATAAAAAAAAACAACAGTTCCCAAAATGGTTTAGCATTTGGCAACAGTGGAGAGGGTAAAAAAACAGGAGGCGACCTCTAGAACCAGACTCAGTGTGGGCGACCATCCTCCTCGACCCTGTGGTGGATAGTTCTACAACAGCAGAGACATGGCGGGTTGCACTCTAGTCAGCTAAGAACAGAAATGTGAGGCTGCAGTGACACAATATCAACAAAACAAGACAGTTGAAGACTGAATAAACAAGCCTGGTCTTATTAATGTGGATTTCATCTGAGCATGCAGAAGGTAAAGTCACAATCTGTAGTCAACCGCAGGAATCCATGAACCAACAAACCATCTATCATCATTTGAATGTCACAGACAATCGGGGTACTTTACAATTTTACGATCACTGTTAGGAATAAACGTACTGTGAATAAAATCACAACAGTAACACAAATTCCACATCCACTATGCATCCTGCTCCATCTGTAGATGAAGACTATGTGAGATGGTTGAAATTCCTCAAAAAGCTTGTAAGCAAGTTTGAGTTATACTTGTTTCAGCTGCTTGCTTAAGACGAGTCTGTTAACCTGAGCGACCACATACGTCTGTTTGTCTTTTCTCTCGGATGCCAAACAAATAATTTCTCCTGCAATAGGGGCCCTATTGCTGCAAGCTGACCTGACCATCATCATCGTCACAATAATAAAACCCTGGAGCATGCCATTGTCCTGGACCCGCGTCATCATGGTGACAAAAATAACCACACAGTAATGGTTTGGTTGTCTTTAGGAACAACAACAATTTTTCTTAGGTTTAGGGAGGAACCAGGGGCCGGGTAAAAATGAGTACTCCATTCAGGTGTGTTGTCATAGAAACAATAATAGTGTCTGGTGGATGAACTGAGGTTTTAGACGACCTTCAGCAACCACAGGTTATATAATAAGGATAATAATACAAGTCTCATTATCCACAACTATCTGTGAAACCCAACCTCCTCCCTCGCTTCCCCCCCCGCCTTCTCACTCTTAATATTATGTCACCTAGATTTCTCCAGTCCTACCATCATTACTACTATGGCAACCAGTGGTCTCCTGCAACAAATCTTGAATATGGCTTGAGATAAGCTGCTTGCACCATAGACTGTATATAAAGATGGTTAATGTGTCTCATTTTCCTACCACTATGTGAACACTCCCATCATGGCATATTCTAGCACCAGAGCAGGTGCAGACGTGATCGGGGGATGGAGCGGCAGCAGCCAGGTCCCGCCAAGACACTCACTTGCTATTTGTTTTTATAACAAATAATTATTTAAAACCAGACTTTCCTAAAAATCACATGAACTAACCTTTGAGAAAAATGTTTTACTTCGGCCCAAGTCCCATCAATTAACATGGATGTCAGGGATTACTATTAGAATAAATGTACGTTGTCCTAACAAGTGTGCTTTTTTGGCCATGCAATAATAAAACAGGGTGACCCTTGTACTAACATTTTATTTTATTTGTATTTGCACTTTTCATTCAATAAATGTGAGGCAATCTTAGAGATCAGTATTGTTAGATGTGTTTAAATGAACTGGTATCCCTTTCTTCCCTGTTTAATCAGCCTCAGCGACTAATGGGCTGCACTGCTGTTCTTTATGACAATCAAGCTCCACGACTGTGTGTTTCACCTTTCTAAAATTTAGTGTGCTTAGGATGTGTATATAGTAATTATTAGAGACTCTGAGCCCCTTAATACCTGGATAAACCCCAAATACTTAGATGGACTAAGCTACGACACCAACTAATACATTATTGAATCGTTTATCCCTCCTCTCTCTTTCTCATTAGCACAGAGCAGTGTACAGAACGTGCAGCATCTCACCGACACACAGAGGGAAGAAGCTCCACTACAGGGCTATCATCATCTGTCACTGTGGGTCCAACACCACCACAGGGATACATCTTTCTCATGGATTCCTTACTCCAAGACTGACTCATAATAAATTCTGTCACATGGTGTGTCACATCACTATCTGTCCCGACAAATATATCTTGGGGTCAAGGTCAAACTAACTCTATTGGCAGATCCCTATGTAGTACTTTGCTGAGTGTGTGTCATATTGTGTTTTATCTCTGACACTGAGGTTGTTGTTGGACTGTGTTTCACCAAAAGAGTGTTTCACCTGGGTTTTGAGTCTATGAAACAAAACTTTGACAGCACTCGACGGTAACAACCAGCCTCCAGTTGATAATCTTCGACAATTGTGCTTCTTTGTCTCGGTGGTTATGTTTCTGTATGACATTTCTTACAGTTCGGGATCGAAAGATGTTAGCGGGACAAACTTCTCCTCCATTTTCTTGGTTGCCAGGGTGACCTGTCCAGCCCCATCCTACCGATGAAAATGGCCTGCCTGGAAAAAAGCTACGGTAACGACACCAGTGGCTTCCTGAAAAGTTCAGAGATATTCAACTTGAAGGGCTTGGAGCAGCCAGACGAAAAAACGCAAAGCAATCGGAAAGCAGGCACCAAGGCAGCGCTGTTTCTCAAGGCAGCCGCATATGCTCTCTCCTAATTGCGGCAGAATGAAAAAATATGCTGCCGCATTATGGACACACACCCTTAAAGCTGGAGCTGTTTTTTGACAGAAGTGGGTGTCAGTGTTGTCTAAAAGACCTATAGTGAAGCAGGGAGGGAAAACAAAAGATGGTTGTCACAGGTTTTTATCTTTTTTAACCATGACCATGATCTTTAACCCAAGTCGTTTTGCAGAGGAGAACCACAAAACAATGTTGCACTGGCACAGGAAGAAATAAAGAACATAATGGATTATCATTCAAAAATAATTTTCGTCCACGCAGCAGCCACGTGCATCTCTGCCACTAGACATAATCCATGTTGTCTTTCATTTAGCGGGGAGAGCATTTGGCGTATTGCGATATGGCAATAAGAGGAGCTGATACGAGCTCTACATCTGTCTCTCCGAGGACTCCCAGCCTGCCAAGAGCTGCAGCTCCCTAATACAGACGTTTCAGCACTCATGCCCTGCCACCCGCCATCATTAAAATTTCATACTGACACACTGCTTACAGATTCCTTCGAGCCCTACAGGCTCAACTGTATCCTCCTGACTTACTCCTGACGCTCCCTCGTTCTCCCCTCCGCACTCCGGCCAGCTGATTGGACGGGTCTGAGGAGAGATACAGATCAGTGGATTTATTACGGCAGTATCGAGAGGGAGGGTGACGGCGGAGTTTCAAATTCAGATATTGATGAGCTGATCTCAGCTCATCACATGCCTGTGAGAATCTGAAAGAATGATAAGAGGCAACACAGAGATTCTGCAGGAGGACGGTGGGCATATTTTCTGGATGGGAATGAGCAGAAAGCTGCATTTCAAGAATATCAAACATTGATCTGTCATCATTCGGAATAATTATGAGGGATAAACTGAAGATTAGTCTTCCACTAATTAATCAGTATTGTATTTATATCTGCGGCGAATTCTCAATACGATATCTATTGATTCAGGATATACTGGCACCATCTTTCTTTTAGTAATGATTTACATCCCATCTTTCATGTTTCAGACAAACATACATATCTAAACTATAGAATAGAGTTTTTTTCCTGTTATACCGAGCATTTACTGCTCATTTTAGCTCTCATTCATTAATTTATTCTCTGTTCTGGACAGCAGAAAAATAATGTAAACAAATATTGAATTTCAGATGGTTTGAATTCTGAAGAAATGGTTTGAATATCAGAAATCGCTCGTTTGCGGAAGCTGAAGCTGGTGTCACAACCAACTCTATGGGAAACATGTGAGATTAAATTATGAAACAATGTAGGAACAACTATTGTCAAATTGAATCCAGGTGTATTTCTTTAATGCTTTTTCCATTCTCCTTTGAACAAAGCAGAATTAAAGGGTTTTATCAATTCCCAAAGACACTTCAAACCCTTTTCCCTTAAGGGCCTTGAGGCTGTGTGAATTATAACTGTCCTCTCTCATCGGAGGTGGGAGAAGTTGTGTGACATTATAAAATATCCAAACCTCTTATAGAAGAGTTAAAGGCTTGACCAACCCATACTCGCGTGCTGGATCAGAAAACGTTCTAATCTTTTGTTTTGGCAAACGATTTTTGTCAACCAAAGGAAAGTTTTCATCACGCATTTGAAACCACAACACTTTTTTCAGGAATGAGTAATTAGAGACATAATAATACGACTTCTCAGTGAAAGAATCAACCTTCAGAATCAGAATCAGAATCAGAATCAGAATTCTTTTTATTGCCTTGTATATTTTCACATACAGGAAATTGCCTTGGTGTGGTTGGTGCACTTTACAAACATCCCATCTTTCAACAAAGCTATGTCATCTCAGCTACTGACATCTACTGACATCTAGTGCAGTGAGGTTTCACTGAAGCACTGAAAACCCTCATCATCCACAGCCGCACAATCTCCTCTGCCTTCACAAATGTTCCACCGCAGCTACAATCCATGCTAGGTGCTGAAGAGGCACGTCCCTGCTCTGTGCCCATGCTGATTGTTTTTGGGGCCAACCAGGATCCAACTGCTCCATCTTCCTCTGACACAAGACATCTCCAGTCCTTCTGTCATTCAGCTGCGGTGTCAGGACGGAGGGGACAGTAGATGATTCAGGCGGCCCAAGGGTAAATTTGTGTCCTGGGCCAAAATTCTGTTCCAATCACACCCCATTTAATCAACCTGACTCGTTACAATTGGTTGTGTCCATTTTAGCAGATAGCAGTGGAAAGCAATAACAGGATGTAAGAAAGGGTACGTTAAATAAGCAAAGCTCTGTCTCCTCTCCCTCTTTCTCCTCTCATGCATCGAGCTTCACGCTGTAAATTTGATGCGCCTCTGTTCTGTGCAGGAGACACGTAACAAATCAGCATGTAAAAACGCAGCAGTGTCAGGGGGAGGATGGTGAATCTACTGGAGGATGGATTAGAACACCCCAACAACACAATTCCTCAGAAAAATTATCATGTTAAAATATTTACCTTGCTGCACTCAATGATAGCAAATAAAAAGCTCTGTGTAAATGTTGGGCTGTGGATGGGGATGGGGGCTGTTTCTTTCATGAAACATAAGTGTGGTGTGTAGTTTATGGCTGAGTCAGTGCTGTTCATTTAGCATTGCAGAAAAAACGCTACATACCTTTCTCATGTTAAACATATGAACCTGCATTATACGAGATGTGTAATGCTGTTAAGTTTAGGGCGTTGGTGATGACAATATGATACCTAGGTAGATTTCTGACATACGTTCCCCAATAATAGTTTGTATTACACCTACTAAAGATACTTCAATATTTAATGTATTAGTTGATTGTTTTAGTTGTAGGTATTTGTTTATATTTTTCTTCAAGAAAAAAAAATCATAAGTATGTATGAATAAATAATTAGATACATATGTATTCATAGACATGTACAAGAGTCATAATATATAGGTATATATTTATACCTGCATACTCTTTATATGTATAATATATTGAATACTTTTGTAAATGTATACCCTTATGTATACCGTATATATACAGTATATATATATTTTTTCTAATACTATTGCATTTTCAATTACCATTTCAACATGTCTTGTGCTGACAGATTTTAAATTTCAAATGTAAAATAAATTATGTTTCAACTTTTTTGTTATTTTGAGTATCCATGAACAGTAAAACTCAAAATACTTACAATGAGTTTTTTTTTTATAAATGATGTCAATATATGTCAAACAAAAGCTTTTGGTAGTAAGGGCATTGTTAATAAAATGTAGAGACAGTATAATTTAAAAATGAATTCAAGAGACTTCGACTTTCATTAAAATGTTGTTCACAGTCCTGACCGCGGCCACACACACACACACAACTTCGAAAACAAATGAGGGGCGGCTCTCTGCAGTGGATGGGCGTGCAGGAAACACACACCTCTTCCTCACGTTTCACATGTGCCGATGGCACAATGGCAAGAACAAAAACTCATGAAAGGCAAGTGAGTTTGTTGAGACATCATCAATAGTACAGCATAGCAGCACCATTTAACACAATGTAGATCGGACTGGGCACTGATTCTCATTATGAGCTGTGTCAAGGCTCGGGGAGGAATCAATACAGGCATGAATTGGTCAAAGAGGAAAAATGTTGAAGATAAGTCTTGAAAAATAAGATGTTGGAGCTACTGTACATGGGGGGGTGGTAAGATGGAATATTGTTGATGCCTCCCTGCACTCGGTGCTGTGCATACTCAGCAGCAGACATGCTTTGGCTGTGTAATTTTAGTGTATTTGCAACAGGATATGAAAATAAGGACAAACACTGATGCTGCTCTATTGTGCAATCCTTCATTAAAAAGCAATAACAACTTGATGTGTTAATGATTTCCCCTCCTGTTAATAAATGTTTCTTTGTCCACCAAGGTCTTTCTGGAATAACATCCAAACAATGGCAGGCATTGTCGTGTAGGGCGGAGGCACGCGATTGTTTTCGTCGCGTTGATGTTTTTAAAGAGTTTCTGGGAGCACATGACTGATTTGTGGGGTTCGACTGGAAAGGCAAACAAAAAACAAAGATGTGAACTTCCTCTGCGGACCCGCCGTCTGCTAAGTCATGGGATACCGTGGCCTCGAACACTGAGCCACAGTTTTCAGGTCAGCCTTGTCGAGTCCAGGCTGCCCGGACACTTGAATTCATATTAATGCCGTGAGTGAGTAACGAAGATTAAAAAAAAGACAGACAACAAGCGTATCCTTGTGAATCCATCCATGTTTTATATCCATTGTTTCCTAAACAGTGATAACTATTTGATTTATCATTGTTGGGCAAGAGTCCCTACAGAACTAACCATGTGGTAGGATCCACACACAATGGGTCGTAAAAGCGTGGCCTTTGAGCCAAGATGAAGCCAGCTAAAGTCTCCCTCTAAGATCCAGCATGGTGATTGTATCTTCTGGTGTTAACTTAATCCCTGGGGTCTCCCCAGAAACCCCTGCTCTGCTCCTGGCCCCTCCCACTCTCCTTTGACCTCTGACACTCAATTGGCTAAAAGCCAGCATCATCCCATGACCAGCACCTCAAGGAGGCAGGACCTCTCAGGTAGAACAAAACCACTAAGACATCAATAACCGCTGCCATTTTTACCCTGCTCTGAAGACATCACGAGGCCCCTTCGGGGCCTCCCAGCTGTTTTAGTTGCTAAAGGGGGTAACCTTAACTTCTAGTTTATCAGCCATTTTTACCCTGCTCTGAAGACATCATGAGGCCCCTTCGGGGCCTCCCAGCTGTTTTAGTTGCTAAAGGGGGTAACCTTAACTTTTAGTTTATCAGCCATTTTCCCTGCTCTGAAGACGTCAACAGACCCCTCCGGGTCTTTCCAGATGATTTAGTTGCTAAAGGGGGCAACCAGAGTTATTTTCTTTCATTTCTTTCATTGTCTTTTATCTCAGTCGACGTTTTTATTTTCAAAAGGACTTTTGCTGTTTTAACTTGAAAAGACCAAACAGGAAATTGCACTCGGAACAATCTCAGACTGTTTCACTTTCCCCACGGACTTTACTTTCTTTTCCCAACAATCTACAAACGGCTTCCACAGCCGTCCCCTGCAGAAGCGCGAGATTCATCCTGCTGAGGAGCACGACCTCCACATCCCTGAAGAAGGACGATGTTTATCCCGTTGAGGAGCAAGACGAATCTGCTCCTATTCGGCCCGGCCGACGCCGCTGCGACAGAGGAACCAGCGCAACAGAGCTTGAGCGGCCACGATTATTCACTGGACTTCCGAAATATCCGCGCGACACGCGCATGCAACACCGTGAAGGTCACAGTAAGAGGCTTTATTGTCTGGGCAGATGTTAATCTAATACGTAGCGTATTGTTTTAATACTTGAATGTATTTGTTTTGTATGAGACAGCAGAGTCTCCAGTGTTTTAGCGGCGATTTGCCACTTCCGGTTTCCGGTTACGGCCTTGTGCCACAGTTTTTAAGCGCCGTGAGCAGCGTCTCCAGCTCATTGTGACCGTTTGAACAACTTTAAAGATACTTTACCGGTCAAACCTCAGGACACAACGCCACTTGGGTGCTGAGTGGTAAAGTAAAAGTAACTTGTCTCTAACGGTGCTTTTAGAGAGCTTTGCTCTCTCCTTGTATTCTCTCTCTCTCTCTCCTTCTAAACCGACCTATACACACATCCGATCTGTATTTAGAATACAGTTCATGTGACATAGTTAAATCTATATTCAGAGAGGCTGGACACATCTGGAAGCCATGCGGCCGAACGCCAAAGCAGAGACAAAGAATTCTCTTTGTCTGAAAATCCCTTTGTGTAATTCATGTGACCACCAGTGTGAGCTCCGGCCACATGGTGTCATTAACATAGACTCCATTTTGAAGAACGCAAGTTAAACCACCATTTTGAGTCTATTATTGCCACGCCCTCTCTCTCACTCTCCTCCCATTCTGGCTCTAAATTCATAACGGCTCTGCCATCTTGTTTTGTAGTCAATTCGCCATTTTGAGAGTTTTTAGGCCTTGGTTCCACGAATCATGATCGGCCGCCATCTTAGATGTGACGTGACTTCGTCATCGCCACGCCCCCCTTCTTTTTCTCTCTCTCTCTCTCTCTCTCTCTCTCACACACACACACACACACAGACACAGAGACACATTGATAGACACACACAGATACACACACACAGATACACATAGATGAATACATGTGTTTTCTATATTGTGATAAGCAGCTGCTGTTGTTATCTTTGAAATATGGGAGTTTGTTAAAATGATGAATCATTAAATAACACTAACTGTATTTCACATGCACACACATAGACACACACACACAGAGAGACACTTTGACACAGACACACACGCATACCATGACAGACATACATAGGTAGACCGCCGGTTTTACATGTACTTTCTGAATTGTGATAAGTGCTGCTGCTGTGTTTATCTTTGAAATATCGGAGTTTGTTAAAATGATGAAACGTTAAATAACACTAACTTTATTTCCCCTTTTTAATAAATGCTTTTGTAATTAAAGTATCTGTAGTCTGTGATTATTTGTGCATATGTATGTGAATGCAGCTGGATTATGATTGCCTGTGCTCGAACTTAGAAGCCTTCACTGTTAATTAAATAATTATTAATATTAAATATTGAGATTATTGATTTGACATTTATCATTATGAGACTGATATTTAAAGATTGAATTGTTGGTCCCTGTAACCAGGGTGGTGCCCCGCGACAATAAGCAATGATTACAGATTTGTATTATTAATTGATAATTTTATTGTTTTCATTAATTATTTTAACTATTATTAATGGATAACCGTATCATTTCTAATTAAATGTGTTACTGTTCTTAATTAATAGCTTTATCATTTTTGATTATTTTTAATAAATAATTGTTAATTTAATAATCATATTTCATGATTATTAATAATAAGCCAACGTCAATTCTACTCCTACTATTGCACAACATCATGATGTGACAGGTTGTGAGCAAATGCCCCCTTGGTTATTTTTCATTGTACTGGGAAATAGCCATATTGTGTTTTTTCTGAATTCACATAATGGATTTAAGGTTTAGCATTAGGTATAATTCGTTTTCTCTGATGGTGTCCAGACAGGAGGTCATAATACGCCCTCTGAGTGCCAGGACAGTGTGGGGGCTTTACAATTAAGATACCCAAGGCTGAGCACTGCATACAGTTGATGGAGAAATTAAGTTTGACCCTAACGTTGGCTCTACAGCAATATAGCTCCTTTAAAGGGATAGTTCACCCAAAAATTCATCAAATGTGAAACACAACAGAAAAACAAAACAGAAAATGTGTCCATACTGCTCCCGTGGTGTCATCCAAGTGTACGTAATCCCGACATTCATACTAGAAACAGCGTAATTTACATCATGATTTTGACCTGAATGTCAGTTTTATTTATCCACTGGACAACGAATGCGGTTTCTTGCGCAGTAATATGTTGTGTGGCTGTGACCCTCATCCTGTGTCCTAGGTTCTGGATAATTCTCTTTTGTCAAATGTTCAACTCTTCAATAATATATGAACTCCTCAGGTGAAGATTCAAGGTTTTACTCCATACTGTTTGAGCTGCAGTACAGTCAGCCATTCAATGTAGCTATGTAGGGCCCCATATTGAGCAAGGCTACTTCTATAGCATTGTCGGGGTATCCCCTCCAATGTATTTGGTTGCCATTTGATGACTGACCTTGTTTCCCCCTCATTGCAGATCAAGTGCCAGACTGCTGCTTTGCCTTTGACAATGATTAGTGGCCACTGGATTCTGCTGAGATGGTTTTATACTGTTGGTCCGACGTCTAATGCATCACATTCATGATGGACTGCCAGACTTTTTATGATTGTATTGAATGTTCTTTTTATATTGTAATGTGAGCCTGAACCATAAGTCTCTTGTACTTTTTGCACTCTTATCACTTTAATCACTACGGTTACACTTTAGAGAACCTTATGCTGCTGTTCTAAATAATCTGTATGTTTTTACTTAGTATTAGGAAATGTCTCGTGTTATCTGTTATGCCTGTGCACTTTATATGTTTGACTGTGGGAGAGTGGGAAAAGTCGTATCAATTCCTGAACATGTTAAGAAATTGACAATAAAGCCACTTTATCTTTATCTTATTTTTTGAGGCAGTAGGACCAACACTTTGCCTGAAGGGTGGTGGTTGGCTTATTGTTTGTCCAGTGAAATTGATCGCAGTTTGCCAACATAATTTCCCAAGCTATGTTAATGTTTGTGTTGTTTCTCAGCAGCTCAGTTAGCTTTTTTATAAATATTAGGAAATATAAGTTATTGGCCTTAACTTATAATTGTCTTTTCTTTTTCTTCTTCAGGTCTTCCATTCCTGTAATCCCATTATCAAATAAAGATGTAATTGTGAACTGAATACACGTCTCCCTCTCTTCTTGACCCCCCAAAATGTGATCATGTCCATGCACACTGAGGTCATCGGGGTCGATCATGACCCATAAGCTGCTGTAATGACATATTTGTCTGTCTAGACACTGTGCTGGGTCACATTGAATTTTTACATTTTTAATTTTGTATTCATGCTGAAATATTTATTTGGAGACAAGCTCTCTTCATAGAAATTTTTCTGTCATGACTATTCAAGGAATCGTTCAGTCATTCTGTTCTGGGATGTTTTGATTATCTGTAGACAAGTATAATTTTTTACATAAAACTCTTTATACAGTTATTTTTCTCTGCATGTCTTTTTAGCGACCTGGACCTTTTTTAAGGCTTATTTTCTGCTCATGCTATCGATGTTCATGTTACTGCAAACATAAACACACACACACACAGGCCTAATCAGAGCCCTGAACAGGCTTTAACTTTAACATTAGATAAAATCAAAGACTTACTATTCAGGCCTTTTTATTAATAATCAATTTGTTATTAAATTACTATTATTTAATTTAATGAAATAGACCACTTTGGAAGACTAACATTTTTAAGGCATTTTAAATAGTCTGACTGTATTGACCCCTTTCTTTATATTGAACCACAAACTCATGGTATTGGTCGGCTAGTGCTCTCACTGAGTTCAAATTCCGAGAAAGATCCTTGCAAGAGTCAAAAACCCAAACCTCCTTGCCACCTCTTACCTACTGCACCAACCTGCTCATCGCCTTCTTAATCCCAGCATCTACAGCTGTGTAAAATACAGACTTTGAAGTGTTCCCCGACATTCAATAGGCTTTCATCCTCACATAACTCATCAAAATGTAATTTGGTATGCGGTGAGTGAGCAAGATTTTGTGCAGTTTCTGTAAAACTGTAAGACATTTCCTGCAAGGGAAGGAAGGCCCTCATGTGCACTGGTCAGATGCTTTGCTTGCCTGTAAAAATGTCGATATTGCGGTTTTGGAGAATCTGTGAGTTGAAAGTTTCCAGAGTATTTTTGAATATCAGCCATATTTTTGTTAGCGCTTATTTCATTACAACAGGGAAATCTGAGCTGGCACACGCACATCTTGCAAAACTATGTAAATGTTGTCACTTTGAGATGTGACGCAAGAAGTAACTATCTTGTCATCCTACCATTCACATCTCATGGCTAGAGATGTGCAGCACGATCAGGGCTCTCCCTTTACTGTGATGACTGTGGTGATGGGGCCTATTATGTCAATTGGGCCTTAAGTCTGTGAAATAACATAAAATAAAATACATTGACTGCAGGGACCCAAGCCTTGTAGGGGCTGCAGATATATACTTCATGGCCCATGTGCAGCATAATAAATTTGATTAGGTGCTCATATATTTACAATGCTCACTATACAGATTGTGAGCAGCGGAGTTTGGGAGTAGCCGACAAGTCAAGGGAAGATCTGGCTCTTGATGGCAGGATAATCCTTCTCGTCTCTGATAGAGCCGGGCCCCAGGGCCTTGATACAGTCTAAGAGCTCTCATTAAAACAGCAGAGTCCAGACGGGCCCTAGCACATCATGTCCTTCTGAACCTCCAGCCACAGAACACAGGACACAGGAAACAGTGGGACACAGGAAAAAGCAGACTTCTCAGCCCAGCTTCGTGATGCTGAATCAACATAAATGCGGTCCCTTGCTTGATTAAGGTGGGTTTATTACCCCTCTGTATTTCATTAGTTAAATTATCTTAAGTTACCGTTGGAAAAACCTCATGACTCTTTGTTTAATTCCTTAACTTAGCAAGGTTTCAAACTAATTTGAACAATTCATTAATAATTATTGCATAATTATGAATAATAATCTGCTAGAATAACCTGATAAAGTGGAATGATTTCTCTTTCTAAAGTTTTGCTGCAATATGCCATTTGTGCATGCAGAGAACCAAATGAGCTACATGGCCTGTCTGTGACAGGACACATATCTCTAAATCTAAATGATTTTTGTAGGCGAGCAGTGGATTTTCATCACCAAGTCAAACATGGAAGGCATCTCTGTCTCCAAGTTCTTCTTCAGTGCAGCAGCTGCTGAGCTTAGGTCCCACTAGAATATTATGAAACTGACCTAATTTCCCAAGCTCGCTGCAGGCTGCGATACAGCTCCTTTGTACTTTTCATTTTAGCCTAAATAATTGATTCAACCTTCCTTTGCCTGTAATCTTTCCCATGAAATGCCAGCCATTGATAGAGTCAAAGCTTGTGCCATTATAAATTAAAATGGATAAATATGTAATAGCTCTTGTCTCAATCGCAAACTCAATTTCATCTCTGCAAAAACATTATTTTTCATTAGCCACTTTTTGGACATATTTTAGCACTCCTTCGATCTATTAGTGGCCAAGCACTCTACCAAGTCAACTTTGAGAGGAGTGAGGCGCCAGCTTGCAGACTGATTCGTAAAGACTGCTTCACTGACACACTACCAGACATGTGCACATATGCCAGGAGGACTTGCATGGATCATTGTACATAATGCAACTGTGTAATTGGAAGAATGCCAGCCCCAAACAGGCTACAGCCACTCCTCCCAAACAATGCCACAAATACAAACATCCTCCAGTGCTGATACACACAACGCCCGAGGACTCTTCCACAGTCTGTTTGACACCTCTAGTCAAGTACTTCTCGGCAGCCCAGGGTCTGATAAAACATTCAGAGCAGGATCCTGGCACCTGGTGCTCCTGCTGCTGTGGCTGCTCCTGTGATAAGGGCCCTCCTCCTCTAATTAAAGCCCAGTAAGCCCATGCTGTAGAGCTGCCTGCAGTGAGAAACCCACAGAAAGTGCTGGGGATGGCTTTTTGAGTAAATCTCTGAAATATTAAGACGCCGCTGACAAACCGGGGCTCAGGTGAGCATTCTGCTGTCAGCCTCTCAGCTTCGCTTCCTTCACAGCTCATTGAGACGGCTTACCCGTGGAGAGAGGCTGGAGGGTACTCCACTGGGTTTGACCATACTGATATTCTTTGGCAAAAATAACCATCCAGATATCTTAAAGAATTTGTTTTATCTTTCTTACTGTTAACAAATACAGCAAAGCATTAGAGCTCATTCATACAGTATGTACCATGGATGTCCGTGTTCAGAGTTCTGTTCAAACCGTCCATCAGTGTGCTGTGCTGTTCAGGGTAAAGTCCATTCAAAATGCACTCAATATTGAGACAAATTGCAAGATGTAATTTTAAGTGTGTGTCTATATAGTGATACAAATTAATGATTATTTAATGAACCAGTTGAGCAGTTTGCAGCTTACTGCCAGACATTCCAATCAGGAGCTGTTGGAGACCAAAACAGAGCATGAGCTACGAATGTTTGTATACACAATCAACTTTGTTTCTGAGAGAAAGATTGACACATTGTCGATGTCAATGTATGTGTTCATGCACCTTGTACTCAAAGCACATGAAACAGCCATGCAGATCATCTGTACAAGCAGCTCATTACAATCCAGAGTGAAATGTTATTGCTAGCTGGGCTCTAGCAGCCGTAGTAATTATAGCTGAGCAGAGGAGGTTAGTCGATGTAGTATCAGGCTCAACAAATTCCATGTTAGGAGGAGGGATGGGTCGACAAAACACAGGACCACAGTTTGTTTCCTGCTTTACACATTTACATTCATCACCATCTCTTTTAACCATGACCACTCCATAAACTTAACCACACTTAAGATTAAGATGCTTTTAAGATTAAGATGCATAGTCCCAAACACAAGCACAGACATGCAAAGGCACACTCATGCAGGTAGGGAAATTTAACTTCTGCTTTAGACCCATCTGGTGCAGGACACACAGAGCAGTGAGCGACCATGTACGGCGCTCAGGGAGCAGATGTTGGGGGAGTAAGGTGCCTTGCTCAGGGGCACTATACAGGGTAGGGAGACTCTTGGATTTTTGGACAGATCAATCCAGAATCGTCTTTTGTTGTCTCTCCGTGGAGTCGAACCAGAGACGAACCAGAGACCTTCTCTGCCCATAGTCCAAGTTTCTAATTATTATTATTATTATTATTATTATTATTATTGCAACCATGATGATGTAGGTTCAGTACGCCTGCCCAGAAGGGACGGTATTTCAGGAGATGCTCCCATGAATCATATCACTGGGTAGTGAAAAATAATTCAGGTTGGAGGACTTGTTCTGAGGAATCAACACGCAACTTCGACTTAAATAAGCATTGAATAAAAGTCCATATTCTGTTTCACTCTGTGGGCAAAACATGCTAAGATATTCCACAAAGTAAAATCTGTCTTTGACAATAGGAGGTAGAAAAAAACACCTGTTAAAAATGATAACTGCCCGAGAGGGGCTCACAGATGCAGAATAATTGGGTCTCATATTCTGTAATGAAATCCTTTATTCGATCACAGCTAGACAAATGGACTGTGGGGGTATTGACACATCGAAATAACCTTTCATTTCATTAGGGGAGGGAAAGCAATGGGAGCCATAATGCCAGGACCATTTTCCACAGTTATTCTGCCTGCAGAGTAATCGTGCCATTAACAATTCATTACCATTTTATGAAATCAGAACAACAGCTCTGAGAGCAGCTAATATTCCTCACAGCCCATATTTATACACAAAATGTACAACTCATTTGGTGCATAACTGCATGGCCTAATCTATGGCACTGATAACTGAAGTCATTAACCAGGCTATTGATGACGCTGTTCGTCATTAGTGTTAGATTTCAGGTGTCAGGGAGTCAACGCATTAGCTGAATTATGTAAGTGAGCGTGGACGGAGGAGGGATGTGATCGTTCCGCACACAGGACTGATGTGAGTGGGTGTGGCAGCATGGGAGAGACGAGCCAACACAAATCCTCTTTTTAATACTAATGTTGTGCATCTCAAATGGGCTGCTATTAATAAGCATATAAAGCGAAAATGCTTTTATTTCTACCAATTTATGATCCCTTCAGCCAATTCATAGAGATATCTGCAATTAATATTGTAATAGTTTCTACTTTAAATTCACAGAAATCTATTTAAATCCACTAGAACTACACTAAGAAAATATGTTTCCACTTACTCGATCAGGAGGATATGACAATTTATTGTATTGTATGACAACAGAAAAACATCTCTTCATAACACACAATAACAATACAGTTTTGGGATGACAGTTTACATTCAGGATATATTCTTAACATCGATGTAGAATTGCATGAAGGCAACTCAAATTTGTACTAGACAGAGTGTGCCACAGAACAGGAGGACTGAACGAGGATGTTTTGCTTCAAACAGGGGCAACTTCTATCACATGGACCTGGTTTGGGTTAAAAAATTCTAACGTGTTCCCGCAACAGCCATAAAACACCACTAACCTCTTTTACCAGCTATGTAACAATCATGTTAATAAGCATTAGTATAGAGATAGTCTGCAGATGATACAAAAAAAGTACATTTGAGGGCTCATGAAGACGGTAGGAACTTAACATCTGCAAAGACATGGCCCTAATTTAAACAGACAAGAAAAGGTAGGAGTATCGACTGCAGAGAAAAAATATGCATCATTATCTGGATATGAAATGGCCTCAATTAGAGATATTTGTCATATTACACATCCCTACCTCTAATGGCATCTAGCCCTGCTCACATTAAATCTTTCCCTGGGATTTCTGCCAGCACCTCAGTACAATGGAAGAAATAAAGTGGGTTTTGTGGTGCAAAACAGTGAAATTCAGTATGGATATTTAATAGCAACTCGGATACTCCATAGACTTCATTGTGTATAATTTTGATGGGTACTTCTTTCATCCGAATAGGTTTTTTTCACTGAAAACTGCTAATTTTGTGAAGGAGAATGAAATATGTTTTATAATTCTCCATTATTTAGAATGTTAAAATCTAGTATATATTTGACAAAGGAGAGGATGGAGAAGGCAAATTAAACAAATGTTCCTGATTCAACACAAATCAGGATGACTGTTATCCAGTGCTGTGAACAATGGGTCAAGTATCATGGGTGGAGTTCCCAAAAAAAACAATGTCATTACTATAAAAATTTATTTAGTGATTTTCTATTGAGATGGAGGTAAGGAAGGACTCCCACAAACGTCTGTGACCGAATACCACCAGAGATTTCTGTAAAAGTTGGACGTTTTAGACAGTGGCCATCAGTTCCTCCTTGATGCCAATTCACCTGTCCTGGTACCGATATAACAATTCGGCTACTGCAATATATATATACCCCCCTTTAAACCACATTTTTCTCAGATCATTTAGGTCCCCAACATGGTGCTAACATTGGCCAATTCAAGTTCAACTTTGTTCTTCTCAAATCCTCATCTGACCCTTCGTTTGCCTCAGGTCATTCCCTGCTGCTTCCAGTCGGTCTGCTTATACCTTGCAACTCTTCCGTCCCTTTTTTAAGCCAATATTCTCCATTAACAGCTCCAACGTCTTTCCTCGCTTGGATCCCAAAAATCTCCCAAACCAGTTTAAAGAAAAGGGCTTTCAAATTAAGAAGATTATATATATTTTTTTTCATTGTTCCATATCTTGACATTCAATGGCATATGTTTGGCTGAAAAGATTATGAAAACAATTGACCTAAAGATGTTGTCAGGGTTTACCTAAGAAGGTCAATTAGAATAATGCTCATAAGAAACACAAAGCAAATTTTTTTGAGACGACATGCAAAGTCAATGCAGAGATGCAAACAGATGCAAACTTCAAGTTCCTAGCGTGGATCTCTGATTTATTCGCTTCCCCCTCTAAACCTGCTGAAGTTGAGATTGAACTCAAGCAAAAAATGTGTGTCAAGCAATGTCACGAAAGCCAATCAGCATTGAGAAACTCAATCAGATCCTGGCAACGAGCACAGAAAGTCATCAAACTGGCCACTGGTCAGCCTCAGATAGCGCTGGAAACAGCAGTCATCCAAACTCAGCTCCTGCAGGAAACGGTCAAATTTCCCGAGCTGTGCTGTCCCAAGCCAAAGATATTGGGAATTAATCAGAACCATCAATTGACTCTGTAACTCAATAGCATGTGTATTCCTAGTTGTTTAGTTCGGTGAGATTTGACAAGCACAAATCGGCATTAGATTACTTTGATCATTTATATTTATTTATCTGACTTGATCTTGATCTTTTTTTTTGGCAATTTATCTTCAAAGTAATAGCACAATGTCCGTTTTGTTGCTGCAATGCTTTATAGTGACCTTTAATTTTGAAAGGTTGTGGGCCCGAAGACATCCTTAAGAGACATCTACAATAGTCAACACACAGTGTATGAAAAAGCAGCAAATCAGTCAATCATTCTCACTCATATATGAGCCACACACATGAACAGTAATAAAAAAAATTCAGTTTAATTTTTGTAAAAAAATTTGGACGATAAAATCTTTATTGCAGATAATGTGGGGATTGTGGAGTTTGTTGTTGTTGTTCTCATCTTTCCCTGTAGTGTCCCCTCGGCGCGTGTGGGGGTCCGGGGCGTGGCCTGATTCCTGGCGACAACAGACGAGGCACACCGGACCCGAATCATCTCATTCACCTCCTCCATAAATGCCGGGCTCGATCATCACTCCAGCGCCGGATTATTCAGTATCCTCGGTAGCTATACGACGCGACCTTCTTAACTCAGGCACCGTGTTGGAGGTATTCTAAAACCTTGTCTTCAACTTCTACAGAACTCCGTGTGCCTAACCGCTGACGTCGCCTCCTCGCTTCCACCCTGGACTTCTTAACCAGCCGGCACCCTGCCACTACTGCCAGCTGTTATAACCGTTAAAATAAACATTCCTCTTACGAACTCTCTCGTCCGTGTCTGTTGTGGGGCCACGATCTACTAAAACCATAACAGAATAATCCGGCCACGACATGGACCCCGCAGACACGGAGAGATTCAGACTGGCGTTGGCCTCCTACGAAGACCGGGTTGGACAACAGGAGAAGACACTACTCGAGACCATGGCGGCCTTCACCACACTTACCTCCCAGGTGTCGCTGATCGGCAGTCGGGTGGAGCAGATAGGGTCGCACCTCGCCTCGCATCCGTCTCCTCCAGCTCCGGGTCCAGCTCCAGCACCGTCATCAGCCGCTGCTTCGGGCTCGTTTCCCACTCAGCCCCGGGAGCCTGTTATCCCCACACCCGCCAGGTTTTCTGGTCAGTCTGGTGCCGGTAGAGAGTTTATTTTTCAGTGCGGACTCGTTTTTGAGCAACAGCCTTCAACATACTCCACAGATAGGTCGCAGATAGCTTTTGTGATGAGTTTGCTTTCAGACAGGGCCGCGGCTTGGGCGGTTGCACTTTCTCATAGTCATTCTCCGGTTTGCTCTTCATTTTCCTCGTTCTCCGACGAGTTTCTCAAAGTTTTTGACCATCCGCTACGCAGCAAGGAGGCCAGTAGCCGGCTCCTGTCTCTTCGCCAGGGAGCTAACTCCGTGGCTAAGCACTCGGTGGACTTCCGTATTTTAGCCATCGAGAGCGGGTGGGACGAGACAGCGTTACAGGGGGTGTTTCTCCGGGGATTACGAGACGACGTGAGAGACGAACTAGCTGCTCGTGACGAGACCACCTCACTGGACGAGCTAATCTCGCTAGCTATCCGCTTGGATTGTCGCCTCCACGAGAGACGCAGAGAGAGATCCGGGGGTGTCAGTCATGCACCTCCCGTGACTCGGACAATGGGTCCCTTCCAACGGGGATTTACGTTTTCTCCACCACCTCCATTCGGCCCGGACAGGATTCCTCCGCGGACCACCTCTTCTTCCTCTTCTTCTTCTCCAGGCACCGAGGAACCCATGCAGCTGGGGAGGACGAGACTACCTCCACGGGAGCGTCAACGTCGCCAGCTACAGGGTCTCTGCGCCTACTGCGGGCAGGAGGGACATCTTCGTGACAACTGCCCGGTTTTGTCAAAAGGGGGGGCTCACCAACCACTGGGGGAGCGTTGGTGAGTCAGTCTTCTGTGTGTTCGTCTCCTCCTCGCCTGCTGATCAAAGGTACTGTTTCCTGGAATCAGACCTCCCGTTCGCTATCCATCTTGGTGGATTCGGGGGCAGATGACAATTTTATCGACTCAAGTTTTGTTACGCAGGCTCAAGTTCCCTGTCAGCTCCTCTCTCACCCCAAGAGGGTCTTTGCTTTGGATGGCAGGCTTCTGGCGCAGGTTACTCACCGCACAAGGCCTATTTCCCTGTTGTTGTCCGGGAACCATCATGAGGCCATTTCTTTTTTTGTTATTTCTTCTCCAACTTCCCCTGTGGTGTTAGGTTTACCCTGGTTAAAGCTACATAACCCCCACATTGACTGGTCCTCGGTGTCCGTCCTAAATTGGAGTTTATTTTGTCATGCCCATTGTTTACGTTCCGCCGTTCCCTCCACTCGTTCCATGCCACAGGCTCCTCCCAAGCCCGTGGATGTGAGCTCCGTACCTGCCGTTTATCACCACCTCCGGGAGGTGTTCAGTAAGGACCATGCTCTGTCACTTCCCCCTCACAGACCTTATGACTGCGGGATTGAGCTTCTCCAGAACGTTCCGTATCCTTCCAGCAAGCTCTATAATTTATCCAAGCCAGAACGTATCGCCATGGAGACATACATCACCGAATCGGTGGCCTCGGGTCTCATTCGGCCATCGTCATCTCCTTAAGGGGCGGGGTTTTTTTTTGTGGAGAAGAAGGACAAGTCTCTGCGGCCTTGTATTGATTTTCGGGGACTCAACGACATTACGGTTAAAAATAAATACCCTCTCCCTCTCATTGACTCTGCTTTTGGGTCCCTTCATGAGGCCACTATTTTTACTAAGTTGGACCTCAGGAACGCCTACCACTTAGTTAGGATCCGAGAGGGGGATGAGTGGAAGACGGGGTTTAACACCCCCCTGGGGCATTTTGAATATTTGGTGATGCCTTTTGGCCTCACCAATGCCCCCGCTATTTTTCAATGCTTAATTAATGACGTGTTAAGAGACATGCTTAACTGTTTTGTTTTTGTTTATTTGGATGATATTTTGATTTTCTCCCGTAACCACCAGGAGCACGTGCAACATGTCCAGGTAGTGCTCAGAAGACTCCTGGAAAACAGGTTATATGTAAAAGCAGAGAAATGTGATTTTCATGTATGTTCTATTAGTTTTTTGGGTGTCATTGTGGAGAAAGGGCAACTCAGGACCGACCCTGCCAAGGTTAAGGCAGTGGCCGAATGGCCCACTCCTACATCAAGGAAGCAACTTCAGAGGTTCCTCGGGTTTGCCAATTTCTACCGCAGATTTATCCAGGACTATAGTATAGTTGCTACACCTCTGACGCAGCTGACATCGGTTAAAATTCCTTTTGTGTGGTCACCTGCAGCGGAGGGGGCGTTTGCTAGACTTAAATTGTTGTTTTCATCTGCTCCTGTACTCATTCACCCTGACCCTGCCTTACAGTTTGTGGTGGAGGTGGATGCCTCGGACTCCGGGGTGGGGGCCGTGCTGTCGCAGCGCTCCACCATCGACCAGAAGGAGCACCCATGTGCCTTTTTCTCCCGCCAGCTCTCACCGGCGGAGAGAAACTATGACGTCGGGAACCGGGAGTTGCTGGCGGTGGTTCTGGCTCTGCAGGAGTGGAGGCACTGGCTTGAGGGATCCACGCATCCGTTCATTGTGTGGACCGATCATAAAAACCTGTCTTATCTCCGCTCTGCTCGTAGGCTCAACTCCCGCCAGGCCCGGTGGGCACTCTTCCTGGGGCGCTTCCACTTTACACTCACCTACCGGCCCGGGTCCAAGAACATCAAGCCAGATGCGCTGTCACGTCAGTTTGCGCTCCCTATGGAGGACACGGCTGGAGACACCATCCTGCCAGCTGCCTGCGTGGTGGGAGCGGCCAGGTGGGAGATCGAGGGTGTGGTCCAGGGGGCCCAGAGGGACCAGCCGGTTCCACCAGGCTGCCCTCCGGACAGATTGTTTGTTCCTGAGGGAGTGAGATCCCCGGTTCTGCAATGGGGACACGCCTCCCGGATCGCCTGCCATCCGGGTTTTCGGCGAACTCTGGCCCTTCTCCAACAGCGGTTCTGGTGGCCCTCCATGGCGGCCGATACCAGGGGGTTCGTCGCTGCCTGTTCTGTCTGCGCCCGAGGTAAGGCATCACATCAAGCCCCCGCTGGTTTACTGCATCCTCTGCCCATCCCTCACCGCCCGTGGTCACATGTGGCGGTTGACTTCATAACTGGCTTACCCCCATCGGAAGGCAACACAGTGATTCTGACCGTCGTTGACAGATTCTCCAAAGCAGCTCACTTCATCCCGGTACCTAAGTTACCCTCCGCCTTGGAGACCGCTAACCTTCTCATCACACACGTCTTCCGTTTGCATGGCATCCCGGTAGACATTGTTTCGGACAGGGGTCCTCAGTTCACCGCTAGGACGTGGAAGGCGTTCTGCCAGGCGTTGGGGGCGTCGGCCAGCCTATCTTCCGGATACCATCCTCAGTCCAACGGCCAGACAGAACGGGCGAACCAGGATCTGGGGTCAGCACTGCGCTGTGTTTCAGCCCGACATCCGGTTTCCTGGGCCACACACCTCTCCTGGATCGAATACGCTCACAACTCCCTGGTCTGCTCCGCCACAGGTATGTCGCCGTTCATGGTTGCTAATGGGTTCCAACCTCCTCTGTTCCCATCTCAGGAAGCTGACGTGGCAGTGCCATCCGTGGGGGAGTATCTGCGGCGTGCTCGTCGGGTCTGGCTCGAGGCCCGGGCAGCCCTGGTCCGTACTGCATCCCGCAATCAGCGAGTGGCTGACCGGCATCGCACCCCTGCTCCTGACTATCAGCCGGGACAGATGGTCTGGCTATCATCCCGGGATCTGCCTCTCCAAACCGAATCACGTAAATTGACACCTAGATACATTGGGCCATTTGAGGTCGATCGGATAATAAATCCGTGTGCGGTGAGACTTAAACTCCCCCTGTCTTTGAAAGTTCATCCCACGTTCCACGTCTCTCATCTCAAGCCAGTGTCCACAAGTCCATTAAGCCCTCCTGCGGAGCCTCCCCCACCCACCCTTATCATAGATGACCACCCGGCATATACGGTTAATAAGGTATTGGATGTACGCCGGCGTGGTCGAGGTTACCAATACCTCGTGGACTGGGAGGGATATGGCCCAGAGGAGAGACAATGGGTTTCTCGTTCCCTGATTTTGGACGGTACCATCCTCGATGACTTTTATGCTTGTTTCCCGGACAAGCCGGGTCGGCCGCCAGGCGGCGTCCCTTGAGGGGGGGGTACTGTGGGGATTGTGGAGTTTGTTGTTGTTGTTCTCATCTTTCCCTGTAGTGTCCCCTCGGCGCGTGTGGGGGTCCGGGGCGTGGCCTGATTCCTGGCGACAACAGACGAGGCACACCGGACCCGAATCATCTCATTCACCTCCTCCATAAATGCCGGGCTCGATCATCACTCCAGCGCCGGATTATTCAGTATCCTCGGTAGCTATACGACGCGACCTTCTTAACTCAGGCACCGTGTTGGAGGTATTCTAAAACCTTGTCTTCAACTTCTACAGAACTCTGTGTGCCTAACCGCTGACGTCGCCTCCTCGCTTCCACCCTGGACTTCTTAACCAGCCGGCACCCTGCCACTACTGCCAGCTGTTATAACCGTTAAAATAAACATTCCTCTTACGAACTCTCTCGTCCGTGTCTGTTGTGGGGCCACGATCTACTAAAACCATAACAGATAAGCCAGGTAGGATGGACATAGATTTTTCCATCTTCACTCTGCAATAAACAGTGTTAATAAAGTGCTCTGCATTACGTCAAACATACGAAATAAAAGTGACAGTATATTCTAGAAATGTTAAGGGAAGACAAATAATGTTGTGCTCTAGAGCATAACCACAGGCCAAGCAAACGGGCAGGTTTATAACAGGCACTGCATTAGTTAGTTCAATCCTACTTTTGGTCCTTTGCTTCAAATATGTCTATATTGTATGTGATCTGATATACCCGAAAACTTTGTTGGCTCAACTCCGATGTTGCGGGTTTGCAAACTCGGTTTAACTTGAGCTGAGCATCTGTTCAAGGTGGGAAAATTTCCAGCCAGTACAAGTCCATGTGATTGAGTCCTGAATACCAGAAGTGCTGCATTAAGGCCACTCAGCATGAAAAATAGATAAACCAAGCTAGTTTTGTTAGTTTTCTGTATTGATTGTAAGTTCAAATGTATATGTTTTACAGCAGCACTAGCTGCTCTAAGCCAGACAAAATATTGTGTGATGAGGACTTAACTTATCAAAATGTAACAGTCATGCTGCTTCAGGGTGTTTTCGGATGTTTTCGCCTTCTTAGCATTCTGTCACTCCCATTTCACTAAGGTCTGTCTAAAATAATTTGATGGCAAATTGAAAGTGAATATTTCCACAGAGCTTTGTGAGACTTTTAAATCACAAACTTTTCCACAAATCTCTTTGTTTATAGTGTTGCTGTTTTTTTTTTCAGCTGTATTTTTCTTTTTCAAACAACTGTGTCCTTGATGTGTCAAGTGAAAAATGTGCCTGGGCAAAGACGCTCATAAATACTGTGAATACATATTTAAGAAGCCCTCAGAGGGATTGGAGAAAAGAAACCCAGGTTGTGGAACAGCAGGATGTTTATTTGAACTTCTATTTACCTCTTGTTGAACATCATCTCCCTTATTTACTTTTTATTCTGCCTCATATCTCTAAAACAAATGCCCATTTCTCTATGTAGAGGGATGGACTTTTTTAAGTTAAGTACGGCACACAGATTTATCATTTTGGCACGGTGATATTAATGTATCCTTTAAAAGTGCAACATACATAGATGCTTATTTTCCCTGCTTGAATTATCTCTCATCCCTTCCTTTTCTCTGTGGTTCTATTTCCCCTGACCGGTGTTTCACTCCTGTGGAAGATTAACAATAACTGACTCTATATGCAGTCTTTCAAACTTTATTCACCATATACAGACAAGAAACTATTTAAATGGCTTCTAAGGACCCGCTTTACTGTGGCTGGCGGATAATGGATATTGTATAGATATATGTATGAGATTGAAGTATTAATATATGTGTGTATGTGTGTGTGTGTGTGTGTGTGTGTGTGCACCTACTAAATATACCTAACATGCCTTGTTCACTTTTTTACATTGTCCTCTTTTCTACTTGCTTTAGTCATTGACAAAACTTTGATTCCTCTTCCTGATGCTTGAAATAATTCCATAAATAAATATACTGACTGTATCTATTTTTTCTTTCAAAGCTATGCAAGGGACTTTCTTTTAGCATTGGTTAAGCGTTGTGTTTTGAGCTTGTTATAAGGGTAATGTTTATTAAGAACGTACTTTTGTCTATATAGGTATAAGCTTCACTCTCTGACTTATATAAATCTTAATTTACTCTCACTCACACTAAAGCAAACTTTTTCATAATGAAATTATGCTATTTTTCTGTAGGGGTATGAGCAGCAATAATGTTTTTAATCCTTAACATACCAAATGAAAGCGTGAACATGCTGTGAAAATAAATCTTTGGCTGACATTTGTTATAAAAAAGAGGACATTTATCAATTACGGAGCAATTATTGCTTGGCAAGAGCAATCGCTCCTCCATTCATTGATTTAGTTTGAAAGGTTCCTTCACATTGACAAATCCAGGCAGGCGGAGCTATGCTCCAGCCACTTCTGAGGTGTCATCCATCTCCCACCACGGGTCTCTCAGTGAGCCTCATGCCTTAATGCTCATTTAAATGGGACAGAAATCATCTCTGAAGACAAATAGCCCAGCACCAGGCCGTCTGCAACAGCATGGAACCGGAGCAAGAACATCACAGAACAAATTTCATGAGAAGCTATGCAGCTGTGTGGAAGCTGATGTGCAGACCGGCTCAGATTTGCTTGATTAACTTATTGATTTATACAAAACCAACATGAAATTGCACTCAACACGGTGTATATACAACTCAAACTCACCTGAGTAGGATGGATGCAATTTACATGTTGACATGTGATGAAGCCTTTATGAAAAATGAATATGACTGACCATTAGTGTTTATCTGAAACTAGGGCTGGACAACATATCACTTATATTGAATCATAGTTCCAAAGAAGGTGATTTTCATATAGATAGCTATTTTTAGCTTACATAACTGTGTTGAAATGCTGATAGGCGCAGTTACTGCCATTGTCTTCATCAGCAAATTCAACACAGAGAATATGAACATGTTGCAATGTGATTTAGCTTATCATTTTTGCGAAAATGGGGGGGAAATATAAGAAAAAATTTGTATTCTGTCGTTTCGTCAGATCATTATACATATATTTCTTTACTCCCAATTCTTTCACCCAATCTTTTTTTAACTTAGAAAATACAATATTTGGACTACACCAGGAAACCCCAGTAGCACCTGTTTTTAGGTATCCACTACACTTAGCTGCCAAATCACAGTGAGTTGGCTAATTCAAAAGATTCTTCAATGTTTAATTTAAAACCAAATTAGGTAACAAATGTTAACAAGGCTTTTTTTTAAGCTAAATGTAACAGGGGACCACTGCTAGGTTGCCTCCTGTTTATCTGTCCCTGTCTGATCTTTATATTGGTGTTTCTGGGTTGTGTGTTTGAGACCTTTCAATTTTTAACTGTGAATAGGGTTGCCAACTCTCTGAAAAATAAATAAGGGACACCTCATTGGTAGGGCTGGCCGACCCAATTGCCTTCACCCTGCCTGGCAAGGGTTTTCCTTTAGCCCCTTTATTTATCAGAGAAACGGTTTTTTAACTATTTGATCCTGATTTGATTTAGATCCATATTTTTGAGTGAAATGAACAGATGGGAAACAAATTATTATCCAGCTCTTCACTTTAATAATAAACAAAATTAACTGAATAAAGTATTAATTCCTTAAACAGAAAACTGTCTTGCTTAACTTAAAACTGTATACATTAATATAAAACAATAGATAGAAATCACAACATCCATCCTGAAATAGTGCAAACCGTGCAGTGCGCTTTATAGATATTTTTGCGCACATTTTCCACCCAGGTGTTTGCTTTCTCCCATTCCTCCCGGTATTTCTGCATCCTTTTCTGGTGTCTGTGTAACTGTCACCCATGCTGTTTTGTTGTCTTCCACTTTCTTCTCCTAATACTTACTTATCTTCCACTATCTTCTCCATGAGCAACAGTACCTCTTCGACCAATGGGATGAGCGTATTATGTATCATCGTTCTAGTGTGTAGCTAGTACTCATTGATCCCAGAGCAGGACATTGCCTAGGAACAAGTTTACCGTAAATGTTCATATAAAGCGCCCTGTTATTCATTTTCCATTGGCCTTTTACTGACCATTTTATAAATCTCCCAGTTATACGGGACAAAGTGCGTCCCTTTCCAGCTCAATACAGGACGGGTGCTTTTGTTTCTAAATACGGGACGATTCCATTTTTCAATGGACGGTTGGCAACCCTAGCTGTGAAACATTCAGCCATTTCTAACTAAGCCAAAGACCATGCAGCTCTATGGCTCTGGCTAGCTCAGGTACTTAATCACACTAGCACCACACAAATGAGCGGATGTGTCAGTTCACCAAGATCTACACATGGCTACATCAGAGCCCATGTTGTGCAGAAGTCTGTACGACTCCTGTCAGATCAGCCCTATCTTCTGAACACACATTGTTATTGCTTCATTTTGATCGCCATAGCCATAAAAATGAACGGGTGTCAGTGAGGTACTAAAAGCAGCTGCAGCAGTTGTTGTAAGGGTCAATGATTCAGTCTAAATAAGATGTTCAGCTTGTTTTAAAGGACCAAACGACATATGAAGTCACCCTCAGAGGACACATCGCCACAACTGCTGCCATTGCTTTAAACAATGAGTAGAGCTTGCAACAACTAATGCAGTGCGCTCCAGAGGATTTGGATACTGCAAAGCTCTTTTATTAGACAGGATGAAAGCATTGAGACTTTATCATTCTATTTGGATAATGTACCGTTCTAATGATTTGTGTGAGGGCCCCTCACACCCCCGGGGTATATGCTAAAGGTATGTAGCAGGTATGGGCTCAAGTGTAGTTTGATGTTTGCAGATTAAATCTATCCTTTCATTTCTTTAAACTTCAGCAACAAAACAAAGAAAGGCAGAAAACTATTCTAAACTTTCCTGTTCACTTTGTCATTATTAATTCTTTTTTAAAATTTTTGCATAATACTGCAACATAATACAAAAGGTTGAGTTCTTTCAGAGTGGACAGTTGAAAATGAGAAGTACAACATTTTCCATCTCCTTTTTTATGTGTTGCTCAACCTGGTGGTGCTCTAGGTGGCCGCTGACTTAAAGCCTTGAGCAACAACACTCAAAATAACATTCATGAGACAAGGTCCAATGCTCAATAAGATGGTTTAGAATGGTTTCTCCTTCATCATCTGGTTAGTTTCAAAATAAAATAAATGTGGTCCTGTGTACAGTTACAAAATTGTAATATGTTGTGCCTTCACTGACCAAAGTCAAGTAACAGCACATTTTCTGTTTAGCTACCACTGTGAAATAGCATCACCCTGGCTTCTCTGTGTGCAGGCTCATCTCTTCAAACCTGCAGAGGAAAGGTGGATCAAAGAGTACAGAGCAAAGCATGCTGGGTAAAGAGCCTGGGAGCGCACACCAGCTATGACAAATGCAGCTTTGGTGGATACAAATTGAATTATTCAGACTTAGAGGCTTTGGGCTGGATGGGGAAAAAAGATCATTGGTTTGTGTTCCTTTGTCCATCCTTCATAGTGATCCCTGGTAGCCTTCATGGCTGCCTTCACAACGACAACAGCAAAGGCGAAACAGAGGTCACCATCTGTCATCGGCCACATCATGCGATTAACCAGCATTTTTGTTTGTGTGCGTATGTTTGCGTGAGTATGAGAGAATGCTATAGAGTGATTAAGGTGGGAGGGTGGGGTTTATTTCAATCCTGACTTGATCTATGCATCACATTATATTTGTCTGACCCAGCATGAGTAGTGGAAAAACAAATGACGAAGAAATCAACAGCAAGGTCGAAAGAGCTCACTCACCTACTACACACAAAGAGGTGGACATACCACACACAAACACTTCAAAATGCGTCCAGTCTGCCCCTCTGAATTTTTCATTTTTTGGTGAACTATCACTTTAATACAGAAAATTACTTGCAGTCAGACAAACAGCCAAGAAGAGAGCATCCCTCTTCTGTCAAATGTATCCGATGTGTAGCCCTGTTGCATCATTCAGTTTGCTGTGGTCCTCATTTTACGCAGAACTTTTTTCGAACATTTACTGCACTTTCTGGTGCCAAACCCCTTTCACCTGAAATACAGCTAAACATACTTTCACCTATTTAAGCATTTTGTTGTCGTGTCAACTCACGTTTGAGGGAACTGCTAGCTAACTGTTGGCTAATGCTGTGTGCAGCCAGAGCCATGTAGAAAGTGTCGCCACCAAAGTTAAATGTAGTGTAGTGCAGGTGCGCAGATGTGTAAGGATATCTCACACAAGATCACGCCATTATTTCAGATATTACACTGATGCCACACGATTGGCCGATTACCAGGTGTATAGTTGTGGCTAATAAAGTGCTCATGTATGATCGTGTAAGTAATATGATGCTTTTTTAATGGATACTTTTTTTCCGTACACCCTAATTCCTTAATTGTCTTAGCCCTTACTGCAAAGCTTTAGCATAAAGCTGTTATCTTTTTCTTCCATAGAAATTTAAGCAATTGAGGTTGACATGCTGCAACATTTTCTAGGACTTTGCAGTGTGTCCTTGAAACAGGCTTTCACCCGCAACAATACTCAACTCAACAACTTTATCTCAACATTTCTGTAAGTCGTAGAAGATCAAGCTGTGTTTGACATGAAGATCATTCCTTTCATATTAAACTCTTCTCTCTTTTTTGATCCTTATCCCGTGTTTCTTCAACCTCTGCAGAGGAAAGTTTGACATTGTACAGATCTATTAAATGTCAAGCATCCTAATGTTATCAGATTTATGTTGATATATTGATGGTCTGCTCGTGTACCTGTCTTTATTTGTTATTCTTCAACATCCTACTGAAATCCACATAATGCCTTTTCCATATCACTAGTTACATATGTTTCTTGTCTGCTCTTAGCTTTGTTCTGTTTTTCCTCAGCTGCATCCTGTAACAACACAATTAAAACAACCTCAGTTCCTCTAAGGATCAATAACATTTTCTCAAATCATCACATCATACCATAGCCCATCCCGTATCCCCCGCCCCCAGGACAGGTTAGCGTCTGCTGTCAAAAGCTCCTCTCTAAAGCACACAGCAGATCAGAGTGCCTTTGGTGCACATGAGTACCACATTTCTCCAGGGCCAAATATGAAAGTAGCCATTTGTATTCTGTTGGCCGCCCAGTCGGCGATGCACTCTTTTTATTCTTTGATGCCTCAGAGGAGTCCATCTCACTAAAGAGGTGGAAATCAAACCACCGTTTGAGCGGCTCCTCGTATCCCGGCATCATTTGCTAGATTGCTTCGGCATTGTGAAGTCCAAAAGCTTTAGTATGGATTTTGCAAGTAAGACGTCGGCGCTGCCTCTGTGAGATCAAAGCAGTCGAGGGCACATGATCTGTGCAGTGTTTAAGACAGCTCTGAGGGCCTGCACGACGTGACTGGACTGCCTAGACCAGGTCAGAGGCATCAGAGGAGGCGATGTAGTCCATCAGCCCTGACGTGAGATGGATGAAGAGTTAAGAGATGGAATCTCTGTAAGGGCTGAACAGGTGAAGCTGTTTTGATTGTGGGGGAACATCTGTGCATTTCATATGAGAATTTAGATTAAAGGAGGTACACATATGATGTGATGTGTACCCTTATATGAATAAAGACTGTGCATACGGTAATTTGGGTTAAGAGTAATGCAAAGAAGCGTATAAATCATAATGACCACCATTCGTTTGTATCATTGTTAACCTGTCTATATCATACTTTTATGTATGAGTCAACAGTCACAGTATGGTGGCCAGCACGTCGGAAAACAAATCGGGGGCAACACAACAAAAAATGGTCAGTCGCCACTCAAAATTTTAGACCCCTCCTTTGGATGGGATAGAGGTGCTTGGAGCACCCACAAAGTAAAAACTTTTGTATTTTTCCTTTATCTTTTTTTATGAAAGAGAAGTATGCAAAAGTTTTTTCTTAATCCTTTTTGCGTGCTCCAAGCACCTGTACTGTAACACCTATAAAAGGACAGTCATCAACATTTAATCGGCAACTGGATTGACTGCAATAACTGTGTTCATTTCAGTATCAACATTCATTGTTGCTCACTTCCATTGTCATTATGTTTCCGTTGTGTGGCCATTGGGGTTGTATTAAGGCTTTTGTAGTTGTGTTGTTACGCTTGCATTTTGTGTTGCGATTGCAATGTGTTTTCCGTTAGTGCGCTTGTGTGAGACGTCTCGGCTGTATCATGAGTGAATAATCAGTCAGCAGCATGGCTGAGTATTTCCACCTTAACTTAACATAACTGCAGTGAGCCAACGTCTTCAAAATGTATTCACACAGATTTCATAGATCACAGATCTAAGCCTGTTGTGCGGTGGAGATTTCTATATCTTTTATTTAGCTTTGGATCAGCACCAATAAAGCATCTAAGCAACACAAGAATAAACTTACTTATAAAGTACTGTCGTCAAGATGATGGCTCATTTGATATGTTACTTTTAGATTTATGATGTCATAAAGAGAGATACATAAAATGCATAACTTTCCTCATACATCCACTTGTAACCGGGTGGATGTAACTGTACAGTTTTCTTTGTATCTTGCTGAATTACTCCTACATCCCCACTTGCTATTGTTTAGTATGGAGCAGCAATGAGAGCAATGCACTCAGTTCTTCCACTACTGGCTAGAGGCTACTACTGATTAAAATGTCCTTCATCTTACTGCTGGATTTATAATCAGTGATTGGAAGTTTTGGCCCCTGGATCAGGACAGGTTCATACTTGGTTACTTTCAACTCCCAGGCTTCATTTTTTTATTAATTTACAAGTGAGTTGTGGTATTCAGTCAGTTGCTATTATTATTCTAATATAAAATCAACAACAACAATATGATAGTAGCATCTTGTCGCTTTTACTTTGATCATTAGTAGGAAAGCACAGAGAAGGCCTAAGCCCTTTTGGTTGTCTCCTCTGTGATAGCTCAGAAGACACCACTTCAGAGTCTGGGGCAGAGGAAAAATTAAGTTAACTGGTTTATTCATGAAAACAGAGAGCAGCTCAGGCAAAGGTTCCGCTGAACAGATTAACCTAAATAATATGATTTGAAGCAGAACACAGACAACAGTTCCGCATGTAAATAAGACTGACTGCAAAAATGTACTGAGCTGTAGAAAGGTACCACCAGATTATTTCCTGTATCTACATCAAGACCATATAAAGGGTTTTCTATCCAACAGAATAAAATAATATAATATAATATGTTCAATGTCACAACAATGTACTCCAATTCACTCAACTGCAATTACGACCATCAACAACCATTACTTGTGAGTATTTTTTACTCTTGGTTGTGGAATCAATAATCATTCTTTATCATGTTTTTAGAGTAACTGCATAATTTATGATTCTTATTTGGAAAATGTTACCTAAAGAGGACTTATTTGTCATGTTCGGATATGTATGTTCACCACCAGTCCCTAATTCTGATCTGAAAGATTAACAGTTATAGTGCCGCACTGATAGCTCAATGCCCTCACCTTGGGCCAGAAATGTGTATTTACAGTGACTGAAATGGAAGAGCCCAATTAATATTCCACTTTCCTCTTTTGTTTCCCCTCTATTGAATATAAAACTAAATTTCAACCTACACTGTATCAATGCTGAAATATTCCTCATGTTGGTGGTACAGATTGACTCAAAATTTGTACATCTTAAGCAGATTTAAATTAAAGTTCTTTGAGAAGAAATTGTATAATCTCTAGGTCGAAAAAGGATTAGTTTGACTTTGTTGAAAATGTTTTAAATATTTCAAAATAAACATAACACAAATTACAGTAATTTTTCATTCTGTTGCTTTGTCCACTGGATATAATATGTGACTCAGGATGTGCTGAGGCAAGTTTAGCATAAATACTGGAGGCAGAGGGAAACGGCTATGTCATTGTCATAGAATCACATCTTGAACCCATTCTCTCTTTTCTGTGTTCCAGTAATTTCACTAAAATAACCGTTGCTCATTTTTCATTGGGCTCATCTTCACCCTTTTTCAGTTTTTAAACTTCGGGCATTCTTCCCCTAGCTTAATTTCTTCTCATATTTGGTTAAAAAAAAATCTAGTTGAACCAAAATTCACAACAAAATATTTGAGGACATTGACTCCACTTTTTGATGGAAGACGTTACTTTATCATTACTTCGTATATGCAAGTAGAACATTGATTCATAATTTAGCTAGCTACTGCTATTGCTATGCACCTGGCTATAGGAGCCATTGCGCTCAAACCTGCATAGTTGCATGAGATCACAGTCGGACCATGTTTCCACCAGGATGTTTTCCAAAAAACTATTATTTTGGCATCAATTTCTTATTTCCTTAAAGGCCATTGAAGCAGAATTTCAAAACAAATGTTGCAGGAGCAGTCATTGTGTTGGTCACAGTGGAGGAAATTGTTGATGACAACAATGAATAAATCATTACTCTTGTTATCAGGCAGTCAGATTGCTTCGTCAGCTGTCAGAGGTTTCTGAGGCTCCACAGACCAAACTAACAGTTCAGAGGATGGTTTGACCCACTCCACAACAAGATAAGAGAGGTAAGATGAGCAGGAAGGAGAGGTGAGCGGAGAACAGGCTGGAGCACAGAGTCATGTCCTTGCTTTGAACCAGCCATCATTTGTGCTAACTTCCCAATACCAACCACTGGAATGCCATGCATAAGTAGCATAAATAACCCTGAGTGACAGCTAAATACCAGGGAGACGCTTGTTGATACAGTCCTCCCTCTGCTTGTCTTCATTGAGGAGGAATTTCAGGAACATTTTGAATGGCTCTGGCTCCACAAGCAGAGAGTCTGAATAGGATTTTCACACCCCTCTTCCCCACTCACCCCTTCTTATCATTGTCGTCTTTGAATATCGTGGGTAGAGGGAGGAGGGGCAGGCTGGCAAGATGCCAGGGACACCCCCCTCGCCAGACACAGTGGATGGGTACAAACACTTGGCAGAGTGTGGCAGCGGATTTGCCAAAAGCCACTCTGGCAACCATCGACTCTGAAGGTTCAGTGAGAGGTGAATCATCACTCACCAGCAGTAAACACAGAAACACACTGCATGCTGTACTGTACACGCTGCCGCAAGCTGCAAATATCATCAGCTGCAAATTACAAATCAAATTCATGTAAATTAGCTTAAGTACTGGCTAATGGTAATATTGTGTGTTGCCTTTCTTGTAGCTTACAACTGAAGTTTTAGCCATGCCAATAGCATTGGTCAATTAATGGCAATGTTGGTTGATCGTTTCTAGACTCTAGTTCAGACTTCAGTATTCCTACTAAACTACCAAATGGATTTGGTAGAAATAATACCTAGATGATAAAGAACTATCTTCAGTGACAAGAAGAAAGAAGATCCCTACAGAGCCCTGGTCACATCACTGTGTTCTACTGGGATCAAAGAAAGAGACAAAAGGAACTGGGACAGCTTAAATTCTGTAGAACTGTGTAGAACTGCAGTGGGTTCTCTGAGATGCTTGGAATAACCCACCTCCCAAGACCTGAATAACTGTGCACATGTGTACCCAGGAGAACTGGTGCTGTTCTAAAGGTGAAGGTGGTCACAGCCTTCTCCATTGTCTTTCGTTTGCCTTGTGACTTTCTAAGAACGGAGATTATTCAGATGTTTCTGTTAACAACTATGGAACTTCAGACATTCGAGTGACCTTGAAGATTGACCCCAAGTGCAACACTGAGATATCGATATAGTAGAATAAATATATATACAAATTGTTGAGTTGCAGTTCAGACTATGTCTTTAGACAGATGTGAAACCTTTGTTCTTCAGTCTCAGTAGTCAACAGTCCATTTGAAATCAAATTATGTATATTACATATAACATCCAGTTCTCAGCTTTAAGAACTATGTTGGAGATATCAAATAAATTGCAAGGGTACACAAGTAATTTGTCACTTGTCACCATGTATATACATGGTTCAAGGTTGATTGAGAGCTCATAATTGACATTTAGACTGAGAGGTCAATATGAGGAGAAAATAAGTTTTCATGCATGCGAAGAAGATGGTGACACTCTTCAGCCACGGTGCACACCATGACAAAGAAGCTCTCTTGATATCTGTCTGTCTTCTCCATGTATTCCACCACTTATTCATGCCGAGAGATTTGTTATAATTTTTGCCTCTTTTAGAAACATGGTGAACCCTCCCACCCTCGCTTGCGGTGAATCCTGCATGGGATATCCTCTTGATGTCTCCTGACGTTTTGCTGACTCTATACCAGAGGGCCAGGTGGAGAAAGTCCTCAGAAACTGTCTGAATAAATACTGCCCACTCACTCGGGTACCGAGACATAAAATTGAGTAGCCTCTTGTGAAGGACCAAAAGATTTCTGCATCACAAATCAAGAGAGCAGTTGATGACCAGAACCGCAGATCATCACAAGATGCAAACAACTGGTAAACCTCAGAAAAGAGGTGGAACATCCTCCGCTGGATGAGTCAGTCTCCTAAACTGAGACTGACTGAGCAGTGTTCTACTTACTGAAGATCAGACTACTAGATGCAATATAGGTCATAAATCCTGCCTCCTGCGTGTTAGTGTAGAAGACTTGGACTTAACTAAAAAGTGAAAGTAAACTTTGAATTGATTTCCATGTCAAAGAGAGTTTCTTTCATTTTAGCGGTTGCTGCTTTGAAGATGGGATGAAACGCCATGATTGACAGCTGTGTCTGACTCGACATTGGTCGATCAGGAACTCAATACCATGGCTCTATCCCCCCATTGCTATGCAGCACAGAAGGTGTTTTTTGGCATTATCCTCTCCATGGTGTAGACCTTTTCAAAGTAAAGCTATGAACATGTACATTTCCAAATACAGTATAACTAAACATACATTTAAATAATATGTGCATATTATGTTAAAATCGACAGCGTTTTTGCCAATGAATATTGACAAAAACCTTATTTAGGCATATTATCTTTTACATCCGGGTTTTTAGTGAGGTAGACTGTGGTCAAATGTTACTACATACTTAGATACTATTAGAGTCTTTCCCTGTCAGGTGTCCTTGATATCCAGAATCACAGGTTGGTCTTGGACCAGATCAAACTCAGCAGAATTGATTTGGACTTAGACATAATTAGGGTCTTGGCTCTGCTCTCTGCAGAGAAGAGAAAGCAGCATGAGTGTGTTCATCCGTTGTTAACCAGGCTCACTGAAGTGTACTTCATTAAGGACGCCCTTCTTTTGCATATTAAAAAGCACCTAAGTCTGGGGATCGTATCTTAACACCATTTTTCCAATGCTGTTGCATTAATTACTTTCAGAGGAATCCAGAATTGAAAGAAATGAACTCATTTTAGAAGTAAGGGATGAGGCAGAGGCAAACAATAGAGAGCGAGAGCGAGTAGAGGGTGAAAAAGGAGGCAAAGGAGGGAGGGAAGGAGAAGTGATGGAGAAAAATGTAGGTTTTTCTCTTGTTACAGTCACTGTTAGAACTGTACTGCAATGCACTTCTCAACTATTATGTCAAATATAAATCCACATTTCAGAAAGTTTGACAGAAACTGTGACGCAGTGGAAGGAGAAGCTCCACCTGTTCTCTTCCGACGAAAGCAGGAGAAAGTTCAGCATTGAGCTGCATAAACTAACTCGCATGAAGTTTGCAACAGATCCTCTTGTAGGTCAACTTTAAGTCTCCAGCACTGAGCGCTGTCTAATGTGACGATTGAGTTGACTACAGTAAGGCACAGAGTTTCAACACAGACTGCAGTTGGGTCTGGCACTGTGTTCGCTGCCTCTGAAGGTGAGTTCAGACAGAAAACATGGCAAATTTTAGACACAGCCTGACAGTGCACAAAGTCAGAGTGAAGACAAAGATGTGTGCAAATAGACGTGCATTCACTATTGATGCACACTGTGGTGGAGAACGCACCTGCACCCGATGACAATGCTTCAGATTGACAAAATAATTTGCTGATGACTAATAAGACATCTTGTTTGAATTCTCTTTGAACATAAAAGGGCGTACGAATGAGAGAGCACAACTTTATTACAACTATAATTTAACAATAATTACAGGGATATTTATCCTAAAACTTCATCATTAATTTAAAAACCACCTGGCAAGTACACAGAGGACCCGATTGTAAAACCAAATATTTGACAATCCCTGTCACATTTGTGACAGCTCAACACTCACCCCCCCCCCCCCCCGAAAAAAATTCTAATCATACAAAGATGCCAGAGTGATTGAATTTCAAAGGAAACTGCTGCACATTCAAAATCCCATGGAGGTGCTGCGGAGGGAATACCTTACATGAAAATTGTTTTTGTACCATAAACAACACTGAACAAAACCTGAGGGTAACCAAACAAAGGGTTGTGAGACAGCCACGGTGAGACAAGCTTCCTTTGCTGCATTTCTGAGATGTTAGGTGTACGATGAATATTCAGGCTGGTTCCAGATCAGCTCCAGAATTACCACCCAAACATTTTTTCATTGCTGTTTGACACTCGTCTACTAATGAAGGATTCAGGGGTTGCTGGAATTATTGACACCAGGAAAAGGTTTTATGAATACAGTTATTATCATACACCAGACCATCAACACCTGGTTGATGGTCTGTCGCTGAAGAGAGAGTTAACAATATATGTTGTTGATATGGTACATCTCAGCCTGTCTTTGTGAAGCTTTATTCTCTCATAGTGTAAACAATACAGAAAAATATATTTATTTATTATACATTCAAATGAAATTCCGGGGGGGGGGGGGGGGGTTCTGATTAAGACCGACAATCCTGCAGAATATACTAAGCAGTGTTTCCTGTCATATTTTCCAAGAGTTGAAAGATTTCCTGTCACTTCGGTTCCTGCTTCACACCTTCATCACCTGTACCTGGTGCCAGCCAGTTACTGTCGCTGTTTATTCCCACCAGTAAATAGTCTTCTCAATTCCATTGTTGTTCGTCATTGTGTTGTGTCTCCTGTCCTTCCCTGCCTCAGACCCTGCTATGGGAACTCAAGATCATCTGTTGTCTCTTTTACCTAAAGCTGCTCTCCTGCCTGTTCCATACATCACTATCACACCAGTCATGCTGTAGCTCTAAGCAAGTATTTAAATGCTATACTTGGACTACATTTAGCTTCTAATACGTTATGTACTTTTACTGAAGTTGTATTTACTCTTATTAACTATCAAGTGTTAACTAAGTGATCCGAGTACTTCTTCCACCTCTGCTGGCTTTCTGTTCAAGTTCACATCTTTCTGCTATCATCACATCATTATCTAGCATTAGTCTAACTGGATGAAAGGTCTACTCACAAAATGACATTTTAATGGTAACATAAGATGTCAAACCTCCTCTTTTCTCTTATGTCCTTGTGCACCCAAAGACTCAAACCTTTTTACGAGGACATACATTGAGTTAATAATAATTTAAACATCCCTGCTGCTGACGCATGCATCAATTTTATGTCCTGGTACCCACAATTCCTCACTTCGAGTGAGCAGTTCGCACAGTAACGGTGATGAGCAGTAGTATTTATTCAGACAGTTTCTGTGGACTTTCTCCACCTTGCCCTCTGGTATCGAGTCAGCAGAAAGTCAGGAGACAACAAGAGGAGATCCCACGCAGGATTCACCGCGAGCGAGTGGGAGGGTTCACCGTGTTTCTAACATGCGACAGAGGCAAAATGCTAACAAATATCTTGGCATGAATAAGTGCAGGCATACACAGAGAAGACAAGATGTCAATAGAACTTCTTTGTCATGGTGTGCACCGTGGCTGAATTGATGTTTGAATGATTTCTGATTGGTGTGGCAGGATTGGGGTGTGTTTGTGTGTGTGTGTGTGTGTGTGTGTGTGTGTGTGTGTGTGTGTGTGTGTGTGTGTGTGTGTGTGTGTGTGTGTGTGTGTGTGTGTGTCCCGGGAACACCTGCAGCTCATTTCCATGAACAATCTCAAGCACTATCAGAATCCTGGTCATAGCTGCTCGCATTGCTGCATTGGACTTCGCTGAGTGTGTCATCATCTGCCCTACACCATCACAAGAGTAAGGAAAAACTACAAAAGCCTTTTGACAGAGAAAAATGTAGAAACCTCAGGAAGAGGGATCCCTCTTCCAGGACGGACAGAAGTGCAATGGATGCCAAGAGTAATAGGTTTATTGTCAGGCAGCAGGCACATCCACATATAGACCCCTAGTGACGCTCAAGCACTGGCCCTTTTGCCCTGGATGAGAAAAGTGCCCCTTCTGCTGGAGCCCAATTTTTTCGTCATTCATCAATATTTAAGAATAAAAATTACTCTCTCTGTCATCAATTCCTCCCAAATGTGTTTTGATATCTGACGCCCCCCCCCCCCGCGCCCCTCCCTCCTCCTCAACGGTGCAAACCCCTGACGTTGTTAAGCGATAAATTAACCACAACATTAGCGCCGCTGAAAACATTACGTCGCAACAGGTCTGACGTTTCCCAGAAAATAAACAAACAAAAAACTCACAAATCCGAGATTTCAAAGCCCTGTCAAGCTGTTTACTGATGTTTGTCATGTTTAATGAAGAGAAAGAGGGAGAGAGATACAGACAGACAGACAGACAGGCAGAGCATTTAAGGGCAGCTTTACTGTTCTACAAAGTTCACTAGTTTAAACATTTAAAATCGTACTTATTGAAATGAAGGTAGGTCTTAAGTTGAGCTACGAGACAGACTGGTGAGGTATATTGTGGTATATTATTAGTGTAATGCTGCTTATGATTCAAATCTGTCAGAAAAAAGTAAAATTTGTGTACTGTGTTGTCAGCTTTATAGAGATGATGTAAGTGACTCTTGATTATTATGCACAACATTGATTTATCCCATTTACAAAATTTGAAGCATAATGCCAAGTAAAGAGAGACTCCAAATGCAGAAGGACAGGGAACTGCAGCAAGCAGCTAAGGGTAACAGCTCTATTTTATCTTGGATCAGGCCATCAACTTGTAAAACAGATGAGGGAGAATCAATTACCCTACATGGTCCAGAGGAGTCCTTCTTTATTTATTCACTATTATTATTTTTAATTTCAAAAATAATTTTGGCGATGGGTGCCCTTTTTTTTGGTTTGAGCACCTGCCCCCAAAAATGTCTGTGCACGTGCCTGTCAGGCAGTCTTGTCGATTTTTTAGTCCTCCAGCTGTCACCATGATCGGGTGCCGCCATAATCCATGATCCATTGTCATGATCCACTGACACTATTGGGATCATCATCATGGTCCATGATCGCTGCCAACACGATGTGGGATTTACAGTACATACGATCAGTTGAGGTCGGGGCCCGGAAGAGGTGATGAGTATTCTTCTCAAGACTGGAGGAGATTGGGGTGGATGAGGGGTTATGCGAGTAACTGAATGACAGCTGAAGGAGAAGGGATTTTTGTAAAGTTTGATAGCTGCTGAATGACTGGCTGAATGAAGAGACCGCGCCAGATCTTATTAGATATTTAGGAATGCTCACAATCAGCTGATCACTATGCAGGTTAAGTCTTCCTGACTGAACTCCCGCTAAGCTTCATTTTTGGTCCCTGTACTTGAGAAGGCTAACTCTCCATGTCTCTGCCTGCTCCAGGATCCTACCTGCCTGATTCCTGCCTGGAAGTCATCTGCCTGTTGGGATCAGTAACCGACACCCGGTTCTCTGCCACTGCCATCGATCACTGTGTGAGTGCCCACGGGGCTCCACAAACAGCTTTGTAACCTGCCACACCAGACACGACATCTACACCAGAGACATTCTGCGACCTTAACTGTGAAATATTAATACTCTCATTAAAGACTGTTATTTTACTTTGAGCTCTTGTCTGTGTTTTGCTTTTGGGTCCAGTTCCTGCTTCAGATCTTTACATTTTGTTGATAAGAGCCGACGCAGTGTGGATGTACTTTAAACATTAAAACACGTGATCTCCGCAGTGGCATATCTAATGTCCGTCCTGTGCCTGCTGCTCCACGCCTCACCTGAACACTCAGGTGAGGCGTGGGATTTTGATGTTATGAAAGCATCTGAGTGGAGAAGCTCCTGCTGCGCTGTGCATGTAGGAAAGGCAATAACCCAACCCAATTCTCAGGACGTCCTCCAGAGTTCATGTCGGAAATATGTTCATGTTTATTATCAACATGAAGTTTGTTGATAATGTTGTTAATGTAACTGTGATTCATAAAATCATGCCCACGGAAATTCTGTATCATCTGATACTGTCTCTGCTAAGAGTCTGCAAGAGTGGCAGTTCAAATTATTCAATCAGTGCTGAAAATAGTTCAATCAGGAGAGACTTGATTTTTAATTTAACAAAGTTTATTTTTATAATGCACAGAGAATGCGAATATTTAGAGTCTTTTGGCATTTTAGACCCATGTTTGATGCCAGAATCAGAATCAGAATCAGTTTTATTGGCCAAGTAAGGCGCTCTGCCAAGAACGGCGAGTCAAATTCCTGTACGGCAGAGCGCCGTAGAGCGCCAGGTCTAGACACTGGTGGTGTCCTCCTGTGGCGTTCCCAATATTTAGGACCTAACATAGAAATCTAACATCGATTTAATATGACTTATGATAATGGCTTTTGGTACAGCATTATATTTAAAGTCAACCTCCAATAATTGGTATCATTCTGAATTATTTTGATCAACCATCAACATTATATCATTATGTGATTTGCCTTGTACTGAGGGACCAGAAAATGAGATGGTGTACAAATTAACACTGTGTTTGCATGAACTCTGTTTATATATATATATATATTTACCCCCACACACACATTAAGCTTGGATTGCCCCAAATGAGCAGGACAAAGTGCACAAGTGAATTACCTCAGCGGCCAGCCTGCGACAGGAACATTTCAGAGTGCCATGAAGCCAAAATATTAGGTAACCATGAGGATTATTCTGATGAGAATGAGTCATTTGCATTGTAAATTAAAACTGTATTTAACGCAGAGTAACATGCCCTTCAAATAACTTCTGGTGCAGAGAAATCCCACTTCTCCTCCCTGTTAAAATAGATGTAAGGAGGGAAGTGCTGCACATGAAGGAGCCGGCGCCTCCACACTGAACATCACCATCACACTGAATTACCGTCGGCTCGGCCTCCTCTCTTACATCGAAAGCAGCCTGTGTAATAATCATTTCATGGGCAGTTTTCTGAGGGAATATAACATGTGACTAATTCATTAAAACCACTATGTTCATCCCACAGGTTGAATAGCTTAAAGAATCAATAAGCCCCCGTGTTGTTCCGTGATAAAAAGTCTTGGAGACACACTTCGATGCATTTGTCTGTGTGTTTTTTTGTTTTGTTTTTAACACTGTCTGAGCTCTTAAATGTTGGCTGTTGAAGATGATGTGGGAAGAAGAAAATATCCTAGTGAAAGTCAGAGGCGGTGATATAAGTTCATTCCAAGTTTACATCTTAGAGTTTGACTGATCGTATATGCTATCAGATCAGAGCTTAACTCAGAGTCTCTAAAGTGCTGTTTATATATTACAAATTTGCAACAACAAATATATCAAGATTACTTGATTTTTCCCATTCGCAGCTTATTTTGTATTGTATTCTATTCATGAAGAAAATCATCTTTAGTTTTAACAATATAATATTGGAATGTCTGTGTGATCTGCAGGGCTGCAAAATATTCATATTAAATATAAATGAGTTAATTTTTATATAATATCCACTTTAGAAAACTCAACTATAAGGAGTGATGGAAACGATCAGGCATCACAGAATATATGGTTTTGGTTCAAGAAAGTTAAAGTAAAATAAACGAAAACTGGTTATCATTTATGCCAATAAGAAAACAACTATCATAAATAAATAGGTTCAATTTTTTCAAAAGATATTTGTTGCCACAGTATTTTTAGCAATCATTCCTCAAATAAGAATATTTGTTGGATTATATTTGTATTTAGTGGTTTAGTGGCTCCTACATTGCAGGAGACACTGAAACGAGGGCCGAATCATTTCAGTTAAGAATAAGTAATTTACAATAGAAACATGTATTAAATTAAATAAAATTATTATTGCTTTCAAGTTTAAAGAGAGCTCAATTATCTGTGAAACCTCCAGTGTTTGCACAATGCAAAAACATGGACTTGGACTTGTTATATTTCTATTTTTGAAAATTATTCAGCAATAATAACTAATACTGTAACAAATAACTGCTGAAACCTGCTGTATCACACACATATGAAAGAACTTTCTATAACCTATATGTTTACTCCTTAAATATCCCATGCCCTTTATTATAAGCCATAGCAAACATATGATCACCTAATTTAGGGAAATAATTAAACACAATTAAATCAGTCACATCGGAGGAACCGTCTTTTCTTTCCTCTCTGGGTTTGTACGCTCCACCCATTCATCTCATAGTGTTATCAGTGACAGCTTCTTATCTGGCTAATGAAGCATACATAACACCCTGATGCAATTTTTACATAAGGTTCACGGTAACAAATCAGTATGCCAGTTATGTTCAGTCTTCCACTGAACAAGATATCTTTCATTCATTATTGATGTTTGGTGAGGGGAGCTTTCCCCTGAAGGCACACTAGGATTCCCATAGCCCCGGCCGGCATCAAAGGCTGCTCTATAATCTCGTCTTCTCTTCTCTGCATCCCTCCACTCCCTGACTCTCCACATTACATGGTCCATCTTACTCATTTACTGCTTCCTCTCGCCGTATGTGTTTAATTATGATATCACTTGTAGTAGATGATATGATAGCGGGATAAACAGTGCAGTAGCTGCTATTTGTGATATCCCTATTGAGAGCTAAATTTTCATGTAAAAAAGCATTGATTGTGTGTGGAGGATGTGCGCTGTATTGCTTTGATTGTTTTATCTCTGGAGGGAAATGTGGTCGCAAGTGTTTGGAGTTTGACTTTATAGAATTGTGCACAACAATCTCAGGTATTGTGCTGCTTTAGCCAAACAGAATGTCAGTTGTGTTGCAAATTATTTATAAACTGTGTCTGATGACACGGAGCACCTCCTTTGAATGTAGCTGAGGTTCAACCGCCTTTTAATGAATGTTTTCCCCTCTGGTTCTAACTAATGTTTGCATGCAACATTTAAAAATAACTAAATTTAAACATTACTGAATATCAATCATTTAATTTGTACTATAATCACATTCTGATAGAGGGCAGCCACAAAGCTGTTTTTAGTTTATGAGATGAGTAGGGCTGCATATATATTTATATATATATATATATATATATATATATACACACACAGGATTACAGTAATTAAGTCTTAAACTGAGTATTAAGTTTGCAGGCTGAAGCTAAAATTGGCACACACAGTGTCCTACCATAAAAACATAATTTTAACTTTAGTCACTGACTTTTTCTGTTTTATATCTCTAATCGTGAAACACCAATGCAGTTACACTCAATGTTAAGCAGTTCACAGCGCCACACAACTCCCAGACTTGCACATCAGTGGACAGCAATGGAACTGCAATGACAGATGCTAAAGTTAGCTCACAAGCGCTGCTGGCTAGTTTAATGGACACTAACGTTCTTCTGGTAGTAAGCTACCAGAGTAGTCAGCTCTGGTTCTTCTGGTAGTTATCCCTACGGCCCACTGTGGTAAATCAGAACTTTCTTGTGTGGTCATCAGGTTTATGTAAAGGATAAGTGAGCAGTTGTATTTTGCGCTACATAAGAGTCATGTGATGTTCAAGTCAATGATGCTTGGCTGATATGCTTATAACTATGAACAACAAACAAACTATTAAACAAACACACTAATAAAACCATAATAATAGTAACAACAACAGCAATGTTAATAACATTGATAATCTGAATTGAATAGCATATTAACAGCAAAAGAACATTCAAGTTAGTGTGTGTGTGCGTGTGTGTGTATGTGTGTGTGTGTGTGTGTGTGTGTGTGTGTGTGTGTGTGTGTGTGTGTTATTAAATGTTTGTGTAAACAAAATTTATTTATAACATTTCTTCTAATCTCCTCATATTTTGAGCACTCTGTCAGGAAGTTCTTCCATATTATTATTTTGATATATTAAGCTTAATAATAGATTTAATAAATTATCTTCTCTCTTATAAACATTGTTTAGATATTTTTCAGGTCTTAAAAAGCATTAACTATGACTTTACATTTTTTTGCAATAGCCCCTTATAAAACTTCAACGCTTGCAATTCTAAATATTGTAACTTAAGCTGCTTTCAGACCTGCACTGAACTGTGGATCTCCTGACAGGCTCTGGAGGAGCAGTATGTGAGAAGGCAAATGTCTGAGCGAGAGGATCCAGACTTTTTCCATAGTTTCTATATGTCAAAACAAAAGAATACAAATATCTCAGGAGGAAAAAGCAGTGATACATAGAAGGCACCGACGAAGATGTCAAAAGGGGCTGACGCCGGTGTTGATGCGCTGGAAACATCCACTCACGAACCCCGCAGAAGAATTGAAATGTTACCTCCTGCCTCCTGCATGCCGCACCACCTCTCAGCTGCTCTGGAGATTTCTGCATTGTTGTGAAAGTGTCGGACCGAAGAAGCTCCTGTTGCATTTTTTATGTATGAAAGGCGAACTCTGGAAAAAGTCTGGACCCCATCCTTGTAGACATTCTCCGGAGTGCATGTCTGACAGCGGCCGTACTAACATTAATGGTGGGGGTTCAGGAGGTAAGAGGATCGTCCACGAATCAGAAGATCAGTGGTTTGATCCTTGGCACCTCCAGTCTGCATTCTAAAGCGTTATTGGGTAAGACACTGGACCTATGCCACTAAATCCTACAGACTGAACCTTTAATTAATTTGAAAACCTTTTTGCAAACGATCCACTTTCTGAGTTATTGCACTACCAATTCACTAGGTTGCAATTTCCTTCAACTATGCCATTCACATTTGCTTGTGCAATCAATCTGTCCCTGTAATTTTTATATTTCAATATTTTATGTGCAGTCCTAACCTCTTAACACTGTATTTATTGGTTGCGCTTTATAATTGCATTTCCTTATTGTTATATTGTGAGTTAATTTATGAATTTATACTGATACAACATTTGTGGGACTATCTGCACTTCAATACATTTACCAGAAAAAAAAACAAGCGCTGACACCACCAGACTCATCTAAGGTTGAAGAAGTAACTGCAGTGACAGAACTAGAGAAGATCACCTGTTTAACAATGCTGGGCTCTCCGCTCAGGAATAAAAACACCACTGACATCCACCACTAACATGGTTCTGCCAGAGTTTGGAGTTCCACTCCCCAGGGCAAAGCTCAGACATCTGCAGGCTTTCTGTCTGGGAGGGAGAGGAAATGTCTCTGACTCATTCCTCTGTAAATAACAGCCTTCAGCGCGTATTCATCATTAGAGCCAATTGCAGTCAATCTCTTTTTGACATAATATTTGGCTCCCTGACACCTCTGCACCTCCCCTTCATATTGAGATGTTAAGTACTCTGCGCTGTTTATTAAGCAGCGAGTGGAGGCTCTGAGCACAGGCAGGCTGGTGCTGCCTCCTCAGCGCACACGCATGCACACACACGTCAAATTTGACTGTAAATATTAGTCAGTTATGCGATCCACTGCTAATAGGATACTGGTTACACAGTGTGTTGCTACACAAATCTCTGAAGTGGTTTAGTCATTTTGCAACAATTCATTCTGAATTTGAAATCGTCGGCATCCTGAAGGTCTTTCGTCATTAAACTTTAATGTGGAAGATTTACATTGCTTCAATTAAACAGGCAACAACCTATATCAATAGGTGCATTTTCCCTTTCAATGCCTGCATTTATCTGGCTTTTATATTAACTGAATGAAGTGTTTTTAATTTCAACATTTAATATTGAGACATTTGAAAAAATAATTCTTCCAAGAAGAGTGAGTTTGCTCTGGGTTTCAATTTGACTGCATTTAATTAAGACTTTTAATAGCTGCATCCTTCAGAGTCACACAGCTAATGTCTCTCATTAGTCTACATGTTTTTTTTTAACAAAAGAATACACAGTTCAAGAGGAGACAGCTTTTGAGAGACGTGACAAAGTCATGTCGAGTAACGCTGACTCAGAGCTGTACAGTCCAGAATCAAGTCCTTAGAAAGTAAGTAGGTACGGTCTGGTACTGTACCACTAAAGGATTCAACTGGCTGTCGAATCCTATATACAACAACCGAATTTCCAACAAGAAAACACACACAAACAGCATTAACAAACGTTTAATTTGTTTCTTTGCAAAAACCTCCAAACTATAATTAGACAATTGTTCTTAAATTGACAAATGAAAAATCCTTTTACCAAAAGTTATTTTGTTTTGGTTGGCTGACTTATTGATTTCTTATTCAGAGACGTTTCAACATTTAAATAAATCATTTCTTATTCCTCACTCAGCCACGTGGGGGGGCGCGGACACTCTCCAGGGGGGGCGCAATGTCGCAGACAATGTCACAGACAAAAAACAAACACAACTATGGTAAAGTTTCTGATTCGTAAAAGTCAGGCAACCGATGTGCCAGTTGCGAAGAAGCCAAAGCTTCGCAAATATGACGAGAGCCATTTGCATTAGCAATGTCCTCAGTGTGTTTTGTGTGCCGAGGTGCTGGCAAATGACAGCATGAAGGCATGCACATTAAAAAGGCACCTCAACACCAAACACCCGGACTTGAAAGAGAAGCCTGTGGAATTCTTTAAACGTAAACGTGATGGCCTCCAGCAACAACAAACCACCATCTCCAAGCATAGCACTGTCTCCAAGCTATCTATCTATCTTATATTGTGTTGTGTAGTTGAGGGCGGTGGTGGCGGGGGGCGCTACCCCTAACCAGCTTTGGGGGGCCCAGAATGCAAAAGTTTGAGAACCCCATCCACTCCAATAATTGTGTGTGTAGAGTTTTAAACAGGTCATTATGCAACACTGTGTTATTTTAGTATCACAACTGCAAAAAAAAAAATTAAGTTGTGATTCACTGCACACTTCTTATGACATGTTTTCACAACAGTTAATCCTGGAATTGTCTCTTGTCAAATACTGACATTTGTCAAACCCACCGAGAAGGTAGAAGGTAACCCATGGTGTCTGTATGCTTATGAAGGGTTTTCCATTGAAACAGATGAAGACTAATTCATTGCTTTTATCAATTACATTTAATAAATTACAATAAGGGCAGTATGGAGGATTATCTACCTACTAAATCAAATAACTTTTGTCTGTTTGTTTAATGCATATTTTGCAAATCGTTCATCTAATCAACTTCACACTTGTAATTTGTGTTGAGTTTGAATGCAATTTGGAGATGCAATATGTTCAATATTTATAAAAATGCAATAAACAATCAACAGGCACTTCTGAAGTAACTGCACAGGGCGATTTTAATTCTTTGCGAAAAAAGTGGCCCTGGTGTCCGTTGCCATGTTAACATGATTTGCTGCAGTATCCAGAGCTATTATGAAAAACTGACTGAAATGATTAAAACTGGGAACCATCATATAAACCTATCGTATAGTTGATAAGAGAGAATTCGGTCATTTGTTCTGAAGAAATTTTGGGCAAATGATATAAAAAGGAAACCATCAACATGGAACTTACAGAGGATAATAAGACATAGTATGTCAAGAGGTTCTCTGGTGAACGTATTTTTCAACAAGTTTTTAGCCCAATTGTCCTCTGATATTCTCCTCGGAGGCGCGTTCACGTACCCTCAGGCACACAGAACACCACAGACTCTCGCCCATGCGCGGGGTGCACATTTGTGTGGCTACATCCGCTAGCTACGCCACTTCATCTGGACTTTTAGGCTTAAAACACAGTGTAAAGGCCCCCTTTTTCGAGTCGGATATGAATGTTGGGGGTTGCGGACATTTAGATGACACCACAGGAGCAGTATGGAGGCATGGTGAGGGGTTTTCCTGTTGTTTTATTACATCTGAAAAAGAGGTCACTTAGGCTGAAACACTGTTTACCCCTGAGACTCGAAAAGTGTGTTGTGAACTCAAACACTTCACCAACCCCTCCATCGGCATAGTGGTGAGTGATTCTTTTTTATTTTTAGGTGAACCATCCCTTTTAAGTCAATGAGATAATGTATCAGCAGAAAAGACCTTGAGTCAATTTGCGTTAGCTTTTTTCCCAGCTGCAATCCATGAGCAACAGTGTGGTGAGCTTCACAAATAGCGTCTCATCTAACACTGACCAATGGCCTGACCATGAAACTAACTTTGATGGAGGCAGAGACGAGTGATGGATGCGGAGAGGAGCACAGTGCTGGACAGCATCAGACGGAGCGGTGCGTCCGTCACTCTCAGTGTCCGGCTGCCAGCACTGACAGCAGCGCCTCAGGAGACACACTCCGCATTGCAGAAAGATTTCATAACTGAGCTTGGAACAACTTTTACTTTCTCTGAATAAGTAGAAATCTGTTGCCTTACGTCCCTGATGATCAACAGAGACATTCAAACATGAGCTGTCGTTTTTTTATTTCTTGGCCAAAAACACCAGACTCCCATAGGGAGAACGATGTGGAGCGTGTGCAGAACTGAAACAACATGTGCAGGGTAGTATGATATATTCTCTGTTTGGAAGTAAGTTGTAAAACATTAAATACATCAGTAATAATGTTTATTTTTAAACAAGAAATATACATATGACGAGGTTTGAACCAATGATCAAAATTTACAACAAACCATATGAACCTTGAACTGAATTATACAGTAAACGTAATTGTAGGTTAAAAAAACATGGATTATAGTTATATATATATATAACAGTATTGGACATAATGTGATTTATTTTACTCATATTTTTTTTATCAGATCAGAACAATAAATTGTTATTATTTAGTTTATAAATGTATATTTCATATAATTTACTGTATATATGTAGCGAAGGCTATATAATACATTCGGTTACATTTCATTTAGCGGACCAAAGCGATTTACAATAAGTGCTGGGTACATGCATGTGTTGGGTACATGCATGTACATACATGTATTGTGGACAATTGATATACATTTATTTATGCTTTAAATTTGTTCATACTTACATTATATGCTTATATTTATGTTGTGTATAGGACAAACTACGTGAATACCTGTTTTTACTATGCTACAAAATGAATTTCAGTTGCACACAACTTATTTTTTGCATACCCCTACATTTGCATAAATATCTGCTCAACTAATTTAATAGTCTAATGTATGCAATGTGCACAACATATTTTCATAATTTGTCTCTATTTCATTTAATTTATGAATCATCACCTTTCCTTTGTTTTCTTCCCTCTGCACCGGTCCCTTGTGCTGCTCTAACATCAGAATCTACCTCTCACTGAAATAAGTGTATCTTACTTTATATTATTTAATACACACATACCCATGTTAGACAAAAAAGGGTAGCAGATGCAGGACCGGATGATATTGTAATTAAGGGGTGCGACTTTCTACTCTCTACTTGCAGCGACCCCTTGGACACGGCAACTGAGAGGCACTTCTGGAGCTTTCAATCGTATGCAATGGTCATCTGTGTTGACTTAAAAGTTGGGTCCACCTTCACATGGTAATTGAACCATGAGTGGTGATTGTTTTGTCATATTTGCAATTAATCAAATTACACACAACGAACTGACCCACAGAGAAGCCCAGTGACCCTTGGACTGGTGCGTGCTCTGCCCATAGAATATATTCACCGGCATGACAATAGAGCCCTGATCAGAGCAGTGTAACCCTGGTTTGCCCTCTGATGTATGGCACGCCACACATACCCAGCAGCCCCAGACTTACACGGATGGAGACGGGGAGGCAGAAGCAGTCTGACCACAATGTTCCACTGGTGCTGTGACACGTCTCCTCCTATCCCTGAGAACATTTTGCCACCTGCTGACTGTTAGTGGTAATCACCTGACTGATCACAGCTCTCATGCCCATACATGCAGTGGTGAAAGTATGTGTGGATTTGACATGAATAAAGTGGCATTTGAAACATCTATGAAGACAAATGTGAGGACAAAATCCTATATATATACTGTGGAGTTTTAAAAAGAGAAAAACCTTGGAAAGCAGGGCCCACGCCTTGCCTGGTTAATGTAAACCCAGAGAAAATGAAAATGTATATTGCCAAATTGAAGAGCTTTGATTTGGGCACAAGGCTCCACATGAAAGCAGTGGAGAAACACTCGAACTGCTGATGGAATTAAGCACATTATTAATGTAGGCTTACTTCAGGCTATTGCATCTATGAGGTTCAGCCTTTGATATCAGCCCAAGTCATTAATATTGCATAGTGTAGCTGAAGTCTTAATCAGCCCATCCACCACTGTGTAGCACTACTTTTTCCCATCCAGGACGAGGATGTCTCTTAGAAACAACTAGCAGAAAAAATCAAACTGATCATTTAGGCACAACCTGTCTTTGACTTTGAGATTCCCAATGACGGCATGTCACTCTGCCGCTGCTCCGTTTTACCCCGTGATGGCATTTTCACAGGGGACCACGCTGCAGCGCGCATACAAGTGGGTTAATCAAAAGATTCATAAGTCAATCAGAGAACATTAACATACTCAAGAGCGGCAAGGGTGCACAGAGTTCAGCGCGAGAAAACATCAAAGGCTTCCAAGAGCAGGCATGAAAGGCATGAGAAATGAGCTGTGTGCGGGAGAGGAGAGAGGAGAGGAGCTGGCAGCGCCTGCAGGAGGAGAGGAGCCGCTCACTGGCTGTCAGGTCCTGAGAGCCTCCAATGAAGCCCTCATACCCCCACACCCCTGCAGGAGGAGGAGGCGGAGGAGGAGGAGGAGGAGAACAAACAACAATGTCTTGTTGGTTTAACTATTCACTCTGTTTGGTTTATTGTTGGTTCTTTTTTTGGGGTTCCCCAAAAAATAAGAAAAGTGTTAAGAATGGGTGAACCTTTTAGAACTAGTGTGGCTTGTGATGCTGGATATGAATAAATGCAATATTCTGCAAAGGCTCCTTACTTCAACATCAATAAAGAGTTAACACGGAAACCTGCACTATGCAAAGAGTGAATACTGCAGCTTTTGGAATTCCCATGATGAAAAGTGACGATGAAAGGAGATGCATGCTGGATGATGTTTGCACCTTTATGCACAAATCTAATGTTCCACATGCACCCCCGCACACCACCCCCTCCTCTCCACCTGCTGAAGAAATGCACGCTGGTCAGCTGTGATGTGCAACAGATGTCACCACTGCCACCACCATCACATCCATCTCTTTCCTCCTCTTCTTCCTCATCGTCCACACTGTCTCCGCCAACGTAGCATAATCGCTTTTGATGACGAAACCCACAGGATCAGCAGTGCCTAATAATAATAATAATAATATGAAAGGTATACTGGGCTGTCCTTGGTCCAAGGCTGTGCCACTTCCACACGCACCAAAACAAACACGCGACGCGCCTGGATGACAGCAGCCCGCGCGCAACCACCCCCACCGGCCCTGACCCACTTCCACCTGCAGCCGGGTCTGGAGCTCCGCAGCCTCACACCTCTGCAGCGGCCAAAGTCACACAACTTTTGTCACACCCCCAACACTTCACACGCACACCAGAGGCAACAAAGAGTCTCCGTTGAGCTGGAACCAAAATTTGGCATCAGTCGGGACTTTTACTCACCCGCATCCCGCAGCTGCTCCTGCTGACATCTTCATTTCAAATCCTTTAGTTTACGCCCCTCGAACCTCAGCGGCGGTACCTTTGCCCGAATGCAAAGAGGGAGAGAGCGAGCGAAAGAGTGGGAGGTGGGAGGTGGGAGCGTGGCAGTATTTCCTCCCGGGGTGAGGTGAGGTCCTTTTTGGCACCGGGTACCCGACCTGACCGCGCGCAGCCGCTGCTCACAGAGGGGGCGCGCTGCTGTAACACGAGGTCGAACCTAGCAGCGTGGTGGGAGCGCTCGTTCAACTGACACTGTTAACCACACGACACCAGCATTTAGGTGGCGCCAACACACACACACACTCACACACACACACATGCACACACAGTTCAAACTCACTGATACCGCTGGATGAAGAGGCAGCATCAGAGCATGTGCGTTCCTGTGCAACCGTTTCTTTTCTGTTCTCCCTGTCTGGAAGAAAATGGTGTCCCTTGTTTGGACTCGTCAAGGAGTTCTTTGATTTGAGTTATTACATTTACTCACAATTTGAGAGATGAGTGGAGCATCACTTGTTAAACTAAGTGTTTACCTTGTGATGTTCCACGTGGAGGGGAAATGCAGTGGCTGCTGGTTGTAGCCTCGTTTCTCAATCAATCGAATTTTATCTGGGTAGCCCAAATTAGCAAATCACAATTGACCTCATAGGGATCAACAGGGTGCGAAACCCTCTGCCTTTAACACTCAAATAAAACAGTGAGGAAAAGCTGACAAAAACATAGCAACCTCAAAAAGAACCACATGTGATGTACAGAAGTGGAATAGCTGCCTCGAGCAGAGCACATCAACAAAATAACATGATTTACCAGATTAATGGGAAAAAAGACAATGTAAAAGATAAAGGGAGAGGTGTTTCAATGTCTCAATTAGTTCAAGTCTAACATACGAAGGGAGCAGCAATGACATTTGTAATAATAGTGATACACTATAAATAACAGTACATCTTACTAAATTAAGTAAGTTACAATAACTTAATTCTCAAAAAAAGTTGAGGCTACTAATTATCAATAATTTAAAATAACTAAAACGTTAATTATTGAAGTAATACCTTAGTTATTTTGAGTGCGCTTTAATTCGTAGATCATTTTGAGTACTGGTGACATAAATCAATTGTTTCATTGACTTGTGAGGGGTAGAGTGGTCGTCCTCCAACCTGAAGGTCGGCAGTTCGATCCCCAGTCTGACCCATCTGCATGTCGAAGTGTCCTTGGGTAAGAGGCTGAACCCTGAATGGCCCCCCATAGAATAACAAAATGCTGGGAATAGATGCACTATATGAATGTGTGTGAATGTGTGAATGTAAAACTGTACTGTATAGAGCTTTGAGTGGTCATCAAGACTAGAAAAGTGCTATATAAATACAAAACCAAAAAATGCACTTCACATGGGCTGCTATTTTCCTGTGCCTTGGGATTTTAAATTGTATTTGTTTATAAATCATCATATTTTTGATGAGTATGCATCCAGATCATCTTTAGTAATCCTTCAAAGTGGAACCTAAGTGAGAATATTAATTACATTACGTACAAGCTGCCAATAATGGTAGTCTATGTGAGTAGGCATTTTGTATATCTAAGCAATCTATGCTGGTTTCACTTTGAGATAACATGAATCTTCTTGTCATCTTTCCGTTTTATTCCTTCTGTGCGAGAGGAGAAGCACTGATCTCGAGATCTGATTCCAAACTTTGATCACATTAGCTGCTTACTCGAAAACCGCTTCTGTCTTTGACACCAGGTGGACAACACATGTTGCAACATCTCCAGAATCTATATGGCAAAATCTGCACGATGAGGAGTTTTAGATCTCTGGCATCACCGGCCTAATTTTTGGAAGGGTTGGGTTTCTCTCACTTGTAAGGTTATATGTATAGGTACCCCTGAGATAATGTATTTTAAGACTTGGTGCTATACAAATAAAATTAAATTGAAATGAATTGAATTAGGGTTGAAGCATTCCGGGGTAATTTTGAAGCCCTGCCTGTGTTTCTTTTTTGGACACCTACATTCTTACAAATTAATTACGGTCATAAACCTTTTGAATGAAAGCCTTAATTCATTTAGAATTCATTCCAAGCTGTTTGGTATTAGCCAAACACAAACACTAAGAACAGAATACAGTGTTAACAATGTCATAATGCAGTTATTTAACAGGGTTATCGTCCTGCATCTTGAATCTACATCTGTGTATGAAAGGTGCTTTATAAATACAACTGCCTTGCCTTGCCTCTACTGAAGTATTGGGGACTTTTTGTTTGTCTGCTATGTGCAGTTTGATTATACAATATTCAATATCAAGCTTAAAATCCTCACATTGTTCATCTGCCACTA